>NC_056463.1:29324165-29647915 GCF_008729295.1 Plectropomus leopardus
AGACAGGCAGCGTCTGATCACTCCAGCTCTAACCCATCTCCTCCAACACGTGGGGTAGGCCCAACCTCTCCTGACTCGCTGGCCTCACAGGAAGGCTGCTGTGAACTCGCACACCAATTTGAGAGAAAGACTCATTCCCGCTGCGCTGGCCCTGTTTCTTTTCCACACAGAAATGAGGGGAAGGATGTCCTGACATGTGAGCGATGGGTGATAGAAGGAGTAATTTGGGCTGGTACAGTACAGGCTGTGCAGGATATGGGCGCTTGCTTGCCGGTGAGATGGGCCTACTACAGTGAGATAATTGTATTTTTTTGTGCTGTATTACCTGAATAGATCCTCAGTGTGTAAACGATTCAATCTGGACAAGGTCATTTGTTTGAGGAATGTTGCTCTTTGTTTGCATTTACCATTTTCTTTTCATTTGGGCTGTTGTGAGAAAAAAAATCTTTACTCAAAATAAATAATAAAACAGTTAAACTAATTACAACCTTAGAATGACACTTTGAAGTGAGAATTGGCAGGAATGCCAATCCACACATTGAAACAGTAGAATACTCAAAATTCCCTAATCCTCCAAGGCATTAGTAATAATGACAGAGGTCAGGGCACTAATAGTGCATTTATTTTGGTCAAAGGTTGGGGACCTTAGCATTCTTATAGAAGCTTTTGGAATGAGACTTTTCTGTCTAAACCACCACTACTGGTTCTTTGTTGGCTCTTTAAGAAAAGCCAGTCTGCATTAAACATCTTTAATTGAGCTTAAAAGGCAGTAAATGGCATCAACAGCTCCAATGAATTCACTGACGGCGAAACTGCAGAATGATAATGAGAGGCATCAAACAATGGAGGGTTTATCAAGAGAATGGTACCTGATGACTTGAAAACTAAATGCTATCTGATGTGTGAGATTAAATAAAATAAGCTGAAATAAAATATGATCAAAGAGATTTTTTTTTTCAGTTATTTGTAACATTTCACTGTAAAAAAAATAAAACAAAAAAGGTCATAGCTTGAAACTACAAGTGTCCAGTTAGCTCTACTTTCATGAAAAATCTGAAGACTGTCGCAAGTTAACTTTTCTCTCACTACATCAGAAAAGTCCTTTATGTCATGAGTTGTAACAGTTCAGCAATAGCAGCATGTTGCAGTGCCTCACTTTCAGCAGGTCTTGCAAACATAGTACTTTATTCTATATTTCAATGCATTTCAAGTTGCACTTGAGTTTAATCTGTAGCTGTGGTGAACAACATGATGTGGCACAAACATGGGTGTAACTGTTTTAGCTCAATTTGACAGTGGCAAGTCAGAAAACAAGTTATTTGTTTTGGAAGAAAAAAAACATTTCCACAATTCTCTCGGGGAAGTCATGTAAACAGGATTATTTGGGGGAACTGTGAGTTTATGCAGGGCTCAAACAGAGTAATGCTCAATCACAGTTTTGGCAGTGGTGACTTTGTTTTTGCATGTAGATGCAGCCAAAAACTAAACATGCCTAACTTTATTAATTTTCTCAGCACAAACTAAAGTAAAGGCAACCAGAATGACAGTGAGACACTTTCTTTTTATACTTTTATTGCACTATTTTTACTGTGCTGCACAGTTACACTTCACATATGGTTATAAAATGAATCAGTGTCTCTCTCATAATGAGAAAATAGAAAAATTGGTGACCGTCTCCACAAATGGAAGTTCAACTGAGATAAGTTCATCATCAACTTCTGGCACCCAATTTGTGTCTATGTTCCTTTGTCACTTTCCACCCCTGAACACGAATGTTTGTCCGTTCAGACAAATGAGTCTACACTCCCCCCTTCATTTGGTGAACCTTATTCCTCAGGTGCCCCTGTGATTGTCACAACTGTTTAAAAGTTATGAGATGAGTAATGTTACTGGCTGAGAAGGTAATGATTCATCACCATACCCTCTCATTAATATCCCGCTTCACCCAACATGTCTCTCGAGCATGGATGCTCACTGAGGAACAAAAATAGCAGGTGCGCCTGGTTTTGCCTTCATTGAGCGTCATGTGCGCAGGAACTTTGCAGACTGTTTTACAAACCTGTAGTTAAAATAGGGCAGAATATGGCAAAGCTAATTTTCATTACGGCCTTGTTAAACCATTGTTTGGAAATATAATTCATTTCATATTGTGTGCGTTTAGTTTGCTGTCTTTTTCTAAATGACTTGACTCTTATTGCACAGGCAGCACTTCAAGGAGTTTTTGTGGGTTTAGCTCAGTGCTAACTCAGAAGACATCATAATTATCTGTGTGTGTCCCACAGCAAGTCTTGTCTAATTCACAAATTCACTAATCTAATTCACAAAGTTCTAAATCTAATCTAATTTACAAAGTTATCACATAGTTGATTAGCATGTTCCTGAAATTGAGAAGTACAAACTGTTTCAAAGTTGTTTAGTAAATGAGATTCAAGGTGACAAAGTTAGAGGAATAAATCAGGAGTGTCCCACCAGTGGATATTATTCTGGTCCATTGATTGAAATTTAAGTAACTAAAAAGTCAATGTTTACACTGGATATTGCTAGTCATCTAAGAGACTTAGCAGTGGACAAAGAAATTCTCACTTTTCTCATGGTTTTGAAAGAACATTTTTCTGTATTTGGGGTGTCTGCTAAAGCATTTCTCCTTGCTTGCCTTGTGAGCAGTGATATTCACAAAGCATGGTCAAACACGGTCAAAGGCCAGTGGTGTCCTTGTCTCCCTTTCTCTCCACTGCACTGTTATCAATCAGACCGACTAGCCAAAGATAGATAGATTGCGATGCATCCACACACAGACATACACTCTGAAACTTACATAAACTCCCTTAGTGGAAAATTTAAGCAAGTTCCTCTCTTTCACACTGTTGGTTTCCCACCCCTCCGTGACTTCAGCTGACTTTTATTCATCATAACAGAATGAAAAATATAGATTTGCCTCTGGAGATTAGAGCATAAGAAAAAAATGAATGTATAGACATAAAGGAAATAGAGCATGAAGGAGGTAGAAATATGTAGAGGGGAAAAAGTGAGTGAAAAGAAAGAGAAAGACAGAAAAAGGGAGAGATGAGGAGAAAGAGAGATGGCCTCTCTAAGTGCAGTAGCACACAGGCACAGAGCTGTGAGTTCCCAGGCAAGACAGCATGAGCTGCCTATTTGTCAGCATTGATCAACCCATTAAGGGGCTGTGGTGGGAAGCATATTGGTTTTGGAGGCCAAAGGGGCAGAGAGAGACAAAGATAAAGCAAGACGGGGGGGTGTTGAACTCCTTTCAGCCTCGGCAGTCACATGTCTATAGGATGAAAAACCCTGTAGTCCTCCTCTCCAATGTCTATGCAGTTCATTTTGCAGGGCCCAACGGGAAGGTAGTAGATGTCATTTGTCTTACAGCATCTCTGGAGGCTCCACTGTATGTGTTATCTTTGCTTTCTGCCGCTGCAATGCTAATAAGGAAGCAGCTAGCTTCTCAGACAGACAGAACGTCACTTGTCCTCTTTCTTGGTGTGTATGTGCGCATGTGTGTATGTGTGTAGGCAAAGGGTGGGTGGTGGGTGTGGGGGTGGGTCCTGGCCCTAGGGGAAAGCAGGCTGCCTCTTCGCCCAGCCTCTGATGAATTCATATAATTAACTCTGCCTTGATCTGTTGGCTAATCCTGCACTCAGTAATAAGGGATTAAAATGTCACCTAAGCCACCTGCTGTTATTGAGCCCCTAGACTTTTTGTGCCTCTGCGTGTGTGTGACAGAGAGAGAGAGAGAGAGAGAGAGAGAGAGAGAGAGAGAGGATAAAAGTAAAGTGAACTTCAAGATTTCTGTGCAGTGAGCGCGTGCGCTAGAAACATTCCCTCTGTTTGCACAAAAAAAAATGTATGTAGAGGACACTGAAAGTAGCTCAAAGAGGCAGACATCTTAACTGCTGCCATATGCATGTGAGCGCTACTCACAACTCCATAGTTTGGCATCTAGCTGAACTCCATAATTTGGCAGGAAGCTGGAGCAGACGTTGCAGCAGACTCGCTCTGAAAACTCATTGTCACAGTCACTAAAAAGGGACATGAAAGTGGGACATGCTGGAAGGTGGGAGTTGAGAAATCTTTTTTTCCCTCCCCTCTCACTATGACCTCCTTGGACCAAGTTAAGAAAAAAAAGAGGAAGAAAAAAAGAAGAAAGAAAGGAGTGCCAATTGGTTGGCTAACAGCCCACAGGCCAACGGCCAGCCTGCTTTGCCTGCCTGCCGGCCACCTCCGCTCCGTTGCCTAGCAACCCCAAGTGTACTTTTGCGTTGTCTAATGACTCTTGTTGCAGCAGTGGCTCAGGGGCTACTAATGAAGCCTCCTGACCAATCGCTGCCGTTTAAGACCTGGAAGCTGACTGATCACTGGACAGGGATCTTGGGACTTCAGGCTACACTAAACCTCTTATGTGAGACAAATTCTGCCTCCAACCTTTGCTGCTGTCACACTCTCTCACTCTCTCTCTCTCTCTCTCTCTCTCTCTCTCTCTCTCTCTCACACTCACACACACACACACACACACACACACACACACACACACACACACACGCACTTACACTATGTACTCAGAACACACCTTAAACTAACTGGTCCAGCTGACCTTAATTCTCTCCACTGCATACTCACACATATCAATGCTTCACCCTCCCCGAACTTTACCTCAGACTCACCTATAAACCCATTAAGAGGAATATTGATGGCTGTTACCCAGCCAGAAATAATGATAATGTCCCTATCTGGCTTTTTAAGGCCATACAAGGATGATAATAATGATGGTAAGGGACTCTTCAGTCCTAAACACAAACCAACTGTGTGTGCTCCACTTTCCCAGAGCCTCAGTAAAGGCCCAGACATGTGCTGCATCTTTAACCGCCTGGAAAACTCGAAGCTGGGCACTTGTGCTTACTCTGTGCCTCCTTTAAAAAACGCAGAGGTAGGCTGCATCTGAGGTTGTAAAGCTACTATAACCAGCAACGTATCATAGCCTACATACCAGAAATCCTGAAAGCAAAGCTGATGTTCTTCAAAGGGGCTGTTTTTTAAGTGTGTATTACATCTACAGTATTGTCCTTGAGACAGATATAAAGCTCTGATTAGCTCTAATTTCTTCTTCATATTTATCATATACTGATATTTATGGAATAAGGCAAAGATATCTGCCAGCTGTGATGGGTTGTTTCTTTCACATGATATGCAGTGCACGGTGCTGCGTTCCAGTTCCTGTCGCACCCTAAAAAATAGGCGCTTTGGAACTCTTGCGCGCCAAGGCTGCATCACTCTGCCTTTAAAATGTGCCAGACATGTATCTTCATTGAAAACAATCCAGTCCTAAATACTGCCGTCAAGCCAGCTGCAGCCATCACACCATGGAAAAGTTAGTGTAAGTTGAATATTCGACAGGCGTTCACTTCAGACCCAGCAACGTCTTTTAGTTTCACATTCATCCAATGTTGGCAGTAAGCCCACCTCCCTGCGCTTGCTCCAGACACCAATTGTCAATCGTACAATGAATAGAACCATGAACCCTCAGTGCAGGAAGTTTGTCTGAGCCTTTACAGTACTGCTTTTCCTTCTTAGTATCTGTAAAGTCAAACGCTATCAACATAGATATACATCATAGTAGATTATGTATATTAACCTCCTTGTTTTTTCACATATCAGCAAAAGAAGTGACAGTTAGCATTCACATCTGTGTATGTGAAGCTTCATTTGTATGGATGTGACTGCGCCTGCTGGAGTGTGTGTGTGGGTGTGTGTGTGTGCAGCTTCATTTGCTTGTCTTTGCGATGCGTCCGTCATCTCTCGAAGCTTTGTTCCAGTGTCACAGCATATTGCTAGGCAAGTACATTACGTCCCCAGGGTGTCACCATGTATACGCTTGTCTATACAGGTCCAGAGTCTTAGGTCTATATTTGGCCGTGGTCAACTGCTGTCAAGTGCTGCGTTGCCTGAGGGCCCAACACCCACTGTGTTGCCCTAGCTGACTGATCTGAGGGGGCAGTACCGTGTGCCATTCACTGGCACTCACATGTTGGACCTGTCTGCATGGCCTAGTTAGAAAGATAGGCCCACTGCTGACTGGAGCCAGAAAAACACCATGCCAAATATAAAACACAATGCCAAATATGACATGCGTGGGTAGCCTCAATAAGAAAGGGTCTTCGAGGGTGGCTCTTAACACCCACCCTTCTCACATAGGAAGGAGGGGATATTATTCCTGTTTCAGAGAAGGCACAAGATCGAGTGTTTTTCTGTTTTTATATTCAAACTCCAGGGAGTGAGAAAAAATGAAACCACAGACAGGGGAGCAAAAAGAGCTTGGGGAGTTTATATTCACGGCGTGCAGTTTTTAAAAGGGTTTTTTTTACGTTAGCTTGGCGACGTTTTGCTTTCACCTCACTATAAAATGGATCTTCAAAGGTTGTTTATCGATTCCCTACTGTTAACCTTTCACAAGCTGTTTCATGGCTATACTGTTCAGTAGCTCTCAATGGCTTCCACGAGAAGCAGGCTGGGACAGGGTGGGGTTGGCTGTCCAGTCCAGTGGCATATTGGTTGTGAGTCACAGAAAGGGCTTCTGGGTAGAGAGGAAAGAGAGCAGGAAGGGATGGAGGCAGAGAAAAGAGGGATTGTTGAGGGTCAGGGATGAGCAGGATATAGCTGGTGACTGGGTGTCTGGAGCCAGGAGGGGACAGGAAGAGCAAGGGCCAGCCTGAGAGGACCTCTCCCTGTGGGGCTGGGAGTGGCTGATGTAATGGCATTAATCTCCAAGTGCCATCTGACACCCAGTGTGGCTCCGTCATTGAAAAGTGCTAATTCTGCTGAACTGTGAGGGGAATTCAGGCATCTCTAGAGGCAGTGCCCTGGATTAATTAAACACGTTGGCATGGAGCACTGCACAGATTTATCTCTTTTACGGCATCGCCACTGTTTGATTTTTGCATTTAGCTCAAAGAGCAGGACAAACTCAGGACATTAATGCCAGGAACACTGCCATGTTTCACTTGTTCTCACCCACTTCACATATTGTAGCCTGTGCTCATATCGTTTCATGCTAACCTGGGATTTCCCTTATTTTCCTTCTCTCTCTTTCTCTCTCTCTCTCTCTCCAGATGAACCGGCCCATCCAGGTGAAGCCAGCCGACAGCGAAGGACGAGGAGGTAATTAACCTTCTCCTGGTCTCCGATGCACACCCCCCTTAAAAAACACACACACGCAAACGCACAAATACACTGGAACAGCACACGTGCAATCCTTAATATTCTGCTCTCACTTGAGACAGACTGGGAGTTAGTAGAGTAGCCCGTAATATAGGTCACTTGCTTCTATTGACTTCCCATCTGTGCCAGCAGAGGGGCTGTCTCAGGTTCACAGTCACTGGTAGCGGTTCAAAGACAAGACAGAGAGACATGGGGAGAAAGAATAGAAGAGAATGGGGAGTGGAGGATCTCCATCCCCTCATCTCCATAGAGTGATAGTAAAGTCTGCTTACAGTTAAGAGGCAGTGGAGTGCAGCCCAAACATGCACAGACACAGATAAAACAAACACACAGCGTTATAGTAACCCTCCAGAGTCACTACTTGGAGACAGACAGTATCAATTTGACTGAATGTATTAATTTCTTAGTCACTGAGGAAAGAGACAGTCTCTCAAACTGGGACGTACAGTATCATTATTTAAGGAGTTTGGAACCTTTTTTATGATGAGCAGTGTCTGTTTTTGTCCAGAAGGAAGAGCACAACTAACTGACTATTATACACAGTCCCTGTTTTACGTCACTAAAATCAACACACATATATTCAGTATTCGCTATAAATATGCCTACTATACATTTACACGTATTGCCTACTTATGCATCTGCTTCATTAACAGTACTGTCACATAATTAGACTAGGATTAAATAGTATAGTATAGATGCTGATCCATCGAAAAGTTATTCAAGTCAAATTTAGTGTGATTCAGTGACTACATTTCATGCAGCTGTGCAGACTCCGATGCTCTAAAGTGTCATTTATCATGTCAAAATATGGATTAGTGGAACGGCTGAAGTCATTTTTACCGTTTTCCTTCTTTGTATCAAAATAGGATTGTTTTGAAGTTTACTTAACTGTGGACTTGTTCCACTGTGCTAACACAGCTTTGTGCTTTATTTCCTTCAAATACTGTCTTGAAATGGTCACCTGCGATATTTGCGCATATGCAAAAACCTGTTAATATTCAAGTCTTTCACAATGTCCGTACAATTCCCGTCCATACAATTTGTTGAGCAGTTTGTACCACTTGCTCATCAAATACCCCTGCTTGCTTGGTGGGCTTTAATGTCTACATATGATGCACTAGGTATCCTCCTGTATCTGTTGTTAATGCTCCAGGATGGCATGTCAATTTGTGCCTATAAAAATGCAGTGTCTTTTAAAAATAAATGAGAAAAAGCTGGTACAATTCATCCATGACAACAAACAACACTGACCATAAACAGGCAAGAAGCTGTTTGTCGCAAACTGCGGTAAAAACTCAAACTAAGATGCCTATTCCAAATGTGCTGTGAATGGGAATGCTCCTTAAACCCGAATAATACCAGCATTGTTAATGGAAAATGCAGAAACAGGTTAAACACTATTTAGAACTGTTTCATTGCAATTACAAGTGTTGCTGGAGTTTCGACACCTTTTAATCGGAAAATGCTACATTTGGAAAAAAGGCCTAATTCAGAGTATTCAAAAGGAATATGCTGTTTACATGACCCATATCAAGTTCAGAATAGTTTCATGTTTGGAGTAACAGTGGAATATTAAATGTGCATGTAAACATAGTCAATAAGTTATATAAGAATTCCAGCTCAACTGCATTGTCAATCTGTATATGCTAGTTAAATTAGATCATTTGTTTTTAAGCAATATTTTTCTTTAAAAGTAAAGCTACATGTTTAAAGCATGCATCATGACGTTTAAATGTGCAATTGTGCTTTGACATTGCACTAACTCCGTTGCACAGCCTCCTCACTCCATCTTTAGTGTGACTGACATGGTGATTGACTAGATCATTCTGAAGCCATTTGTGACTAACATCGCTGAGGTTAATGCAGATTAAGCCTGTTAAAGATTTACATGGTTGGAATTGGATCTAATTGGACCGTTCTGTGTCTGCCCTGTGCTTGCATTTCAGAGTGGTGATTTAGACTGCCTAGGTCAGATTAGACTGAGCCACTTCGCTGATTTATGTGGTCAAGTGTGAATCAGATGGCCCATTTCTATTGCCACACACACCCCCGTGTAGATCTTATTTTTGTCATGGCGGCACTTTAATTAACGGCCATCTAAAAACAGGCAAAGTCTGACCGACAAGGTCTGGGCGCGAGCCAATCGGCATTCTCACCAAGATAAATTGGATCTCTGGACTTAAGAGGGGAGGATGGATGGGCCCCAATATCAATTACTACCCTTTTTTTCAGCTGAAAGAAAAGGGAGATGAACAGGCAGTGTGAATGAAATACAGAGGGCTCTTCGGCTGGCACAGCCCCTGCTAGTCTGTCAGATGAACTTTCTATATGGGAGGACAGGATAGGACACAGCACAGAATGAAATAAGACCAAGCAGACAGGCCCCAACAGAGATATTGAGCGTTAATGGCAACAGGAAGTCAGCAGACAGGCCAGGGAAGTAAACCACAGTCGCGGCTGACAATGAAATGAGATTTACTATGAAGGCCTGTGGTTAAAGGAAAATAGACAGCCCAGCTAGGGCTGACTAAAGGAGAGAAAGTAGTGAGGGATTCATCTGTGTAAGGCTGAGGAGCAGTCAGGTGCACCACTCCCAGTGGGGCCTCCAGATTGTCAAACCCAGGGCTGCACCGGGACATTTGTACCTCTAGAATGGAGTCACATTTATCACAACCAAGACATCAGCAATTATCTGTCATGGGAGCTTGTGCAGGGTCTCGATTACGTGCCTGTGCAGGCATTAGGGCCCATTACTCCATTTGGAGACTCCAGTAGCCCCTCTTTTGTTCACGGTGTCCCTGAGAGACATCCTCTCTCTGGGGATATAGGAGTGTCAGGAGGGGAAGTAAAACCAGAGCTCAGAAAATGACAAGGGGGGATGCAGCACTGCACAATCCTGCCGCTCGCCTGCCATTGTGTATCACAGAGCTGATTCTCTGGCTGTCTATTACAATGACTCATGTCTTATTTTATTTTTTCCTTGTATTATCAAGAAAGAATGGAGCATGGGAGGGGCGCTTCACAGCCCTTAAATCTATTTCTGTTCCTTGAGTCAGCCGACCTCTTCCCCACAAAGTCCACATTTATCTGATCTGCTTAACACCACTTTTTTTCCCGCCCAATTCTATCAAACCGTGATTTCAATTCAGATATACTGCGATACAGTGGAAGGCATGGGCTCACTCACTCTGTGGTCAGTGCAGGAACAGACACGCCACCAGCTTGAAACCAAAAAAATTGCTTCAATCCAAAAGGGACAAACATGAGGAAAAGCAGACATCTCTTGCTCTCTCTATATATTGTTTTTTTTTCCTTTTTCGTTCTTCCTCTCTCTGTCTCATTGGTACTGCAGTGCAAAGGGAGAGATGGAGCAAGTGATAGTTAGAGAGGTGGGGATTCAGTACAAGGCCCATGGAGGAATGCGAGGGAGCGAGAGATGGAAGATAAAAAGAGCGAGAGGGGAAGAGACGACAGGATGAGAAAGTTAACGGAGGGTGATGGAGGCAGCTGAGTGAATCTCAGCAGTAAATCATCTCAGAGCCGCCCCATCCCTATCTCCTCCTCGCCTCGCCAGGAATCTTTTTCCCCCTGACCTTGTCTGCCGCTGTGTCTGTGAAGAAAAGATGGGGCCAGATTATCTATGATTGGAGATGGCCATTATCTAAACACAATCTTGGAGCCAGGTCCCACTCCTCTAGCCACTGCTGTGAGACTGGAGACCACACTGATGAGAAGAGAGATGATGGGTCAGCCAGCAACACCCTCTCCTTTTATTAACTCTGATAAGATGGTTTCAACACTCTCCCGAAATGCCCGGCAACCTCCATCAACATCGACTTTTTCACAAAGTGCCACTCTCAGATCATTTGTCTACACACAGTCTCTTTATCCTACTTGTTTATTAGCTCCTCGTACTTTTTTCCTTTTATTGGATACTTATACAGTGCCGAGAGCATTGCAATCCCTGCACGTGATACTCTGTAGCTCTGTGTGAGCCTTTTTAATATCTTATCCATGCCTTTTGTCTGTCTGGCTGAGGGGAGTCTTTGTGAACGGGTCGTGTTTGTCCTTGCCAACCTGCTGCTCTTCAGAAGGTTGACCCCAGTCGGGGCAGTGAAGAGATTGACAGGACCTTAAGATGTTGCGCACTGTGCTGTCATGCCCCACCCCAGCAGGTAGGGAAGAGTGAGGGCTGCTGGCTGGCTCAGTCTGGCAGGCCACAGGGGAGGGGCTGTCTGGAGGCACCTCACGCCCACAGAAAGAGCGCGCTCCACTTTACATGCAAATGAAGCCAAAAGATCCCTCTGTGCCTCTGGACACGATCGTGCAAAACTCTGAAAAGTCAAGAAAAACCCTGGCAGCGGTTGATATGTGTGTGTCGAGAAGCACACACAGGCATGGGGACACCTGGACAGACGAAAGAATTCACAGGTTTCCAACAGTGACCATTGCAGGGTAATCATTTCAGCTTTTAATGCACTGATTTAAACTGCTATTTTTCGCAGGGCTCCATGATTGGGTCTTACCATTAGAGAATTTGTTTCCAATGCAAAATAAAAAAGAAGGATTTGAAATATTTGGACTGAAGCTGCAACAGGCTCAGAAGTTTCCTCGATTGTTCTGTGCTAGTTTTTGATCATGCATACCAGAAGGTTTAAAGCTCCCCTCCCACTCCCCCGGGTAAACGGATGCGACAGCTCTAGTGGTATAAGTAATGCATTTACAAACACGAAGCCTGTATCCTCTCATCGTGCCTGATACACTGACAATTTGAATGTTTGTTCTCCACTGATTATTCCATTTACCACCTCACTATACTGGATAATCCACTTGCATACATCAGATTGGGACCAGTAGCAGAAAGGTTTAGTGTGTGGTTGCACATCGTTTTCACTGGGATGGGGTCTAATTACTTCTGTTAGCTGGGTAGGAACTAAACATGACTTAGAAGTAGAATGGGGCTTATTAAGGAGGTGGAGATGATGGGAAAACGGGAAGGGAGAATGCTTGTGGCGGTTTAAAAATGCAGCTGAATAGATACATATATCATGCAGGTTGTTTCATAATTACCTCACCACATTACTTTACAATTTCTACATTTACATTCAGCAGTGCTCTTGAACTGCGCATATTGACACTGAATTATACACCAACTCTGAACATATTTTTTTAAATTCTTACATTACATCAACTTGGAATAAAACACTGCACTGTTGCTACAGGAAAACTACTGTATGAAAAGAAATGTGGGTGCAAAGCTATGAAATTATTCAGTATCCTACATAAATGTTGTACATCAATCTCCATCAAGCAATTTGTTTTATTATAAATAATAGTAATGACAAATCAAGTGATTCCCTGTCATTTAAAAGAGTTGCTTTTACTGCTGATAGTGAAAATTAATATCCCACTCTGCAGTTTTTTGCTTATGCTGCCTGCTGGTCTCTACTCATATGTTGGCATACTGCCATAAATGTTAACAAAAAGCTAATACCTGTAAGTTAACAACACTGAATAAATGTAAGAATGTTGGCAAACCTACTTGAACCCACGCCTGGCAAGCGCATCTGCTTACATTACAGTGTACAACAGGAGATGCTTTTCTGAATACAATGCTAAGTATCTCGAACCTTCCTCCCACTATCCATACAGACTCTGTTAATATATGTATACAAAACTTTCTTGCACAATGTGACAAAGGCCACATTACACCTCTATGTTATATCAAACACTTTTCTTTTTTTCTTTTCATTTTGTTCGCATGCTTCCATCATTTGTCTTTGTTTTGCATCTCTGGTCCATTTCAAAAGCCATTTATCGCTAGTGTTTTTGCTTTTCGGTCGTCCTTTTTCTCTACACACAAAAAACTCTTTGCTTCTTTATTATGCAAAAAAATAAAATAAAATACAATAAAAATAAACTGTAAAGATGTAAACTGTAAAGACTGTAACTGTAAAGAAGGCAAGAACTAAAGTTATCTGGCAGGTCTTTTAATCATAACAATTCTGTGACTTTTGTTCCTTGATAAGTCTGATCTAGTTATAATTTTAGATAGAAAATATAACAATATATTGATCCCTAGGGAGACATTCAATTTGTGGATGTGTAGCAGGCCTTCTGTTTTCTCTATACTTTTACTTGTTACAGTATTGTTCACTCCATTTACCTTTGTTCAGTCAATTTATTAACTGTTATTGGCATTATTTCTTTCACAAGCAATATAATGATAATCTATTAATTTATCTCCAAAAAGTGGCATGAAGGTTATGTTTTTGTGGGTGAATAAGGCTTGTAAGAGGTGAATTATGGCCTGAAGTTATTTGGGTGAGAGAAATTCTATCTACTAAGAAAAGTCTCATGGCCAGAGGACTGTACACTCCAGATTTCAACAGTTAGAACAATGCTATATAACAGTAGAGTCTTTACAACATCAAACTGTATCCCAAAAGTGGCTATTCTAGGATTTTTTCTCTCTCCTGCTGTGCAACTGTATAATGCTCATTATCTAAAAAGCCTATTCTGAAAGCAAATGGCACCTTTTGATTCCGAACAGACTCCTGCCATTACACAACTGGGACATACAGTATATGATGAAAAATAAAGTCTAACTCAATATTAAGAAGTCGTTCCCAACATTTTGTACACACGGTCTATACGCCTACATTTGCAAGCGTGTCTGGTGGCGGGCCTCCCAGGCAACAGCGTACCAGCATCAGGCTTTTCTAATGAGACCATAAGAAGCACAACTTCTCTGTTGTGCTGCCTGGAACATTACTCTGCATTTGAAATGCACCCAGCGGCCTAGCAGGCATCTTTTATCGTTGGATGCAGCTGTCCATGCTTTCTGAACACTTACTACTACCAAGCTTCCCTGACTGCTGCCAGCGGGCAATAAGTGATAGAATCATGAAAAAAAGAGGGAAAAAAGAAATATTTGCCACGACACAGGAGCAGAAGAGTAATTCTTAAAAGAGAGAATATTCCCATTATTGGCAAACAAAAGCAGAAACTTTTTAAAAGTAGACTTCACAGCAACTGATTCTTTGCCTAGAGAGAAAGAGGGTGAAGGATGACATTAAAGGGTAAAGGGAGAGATACAGAGAGGGCAATGGAGAGACAAAGGGAGAATAGAGGAAAGGAAAAGCACAATCTATATGCATATACTGCAGCCTACAACACAAGTAGCACTTTATTCCAGGGAGAGAAGCATCAATCTTGACAGCATATGGCGTCTGTGCAAAATCCATTAATTTTTAATATACCGGGCGCTGAAATGAAAAGGCTTCCTGAGACAAGCAATTGTCAGATGTCAGTAGTGTTTTGATAACTTTTTTGATCTCCTTTTTTATTTGCATTCATAAAATGGGGCTGTCCACATGTCAACTAAGTTTGGACATGGCTGGAGTCTGACATGGAACCATTTTCCACACAACTGCTCCCACATTCAGTCAGGAGACAGGAAACAAAAAGGACGAGTGGATTACTTTGTGTGTGAGAAGAAGTGAGGGAGCACTGGCTGAGGCCTGAAAATAATGTTATATATGTCTATTCACAATAATATACTGTATGCCAGGGGTGTGGACTCGAGTCACATTACTTGGACTCGAGTCACAAATTTGTTGACATCAGACCTGACTTAAAAAAAAAACATGACGTCAAGTGGACTTGAGCTTTTTGACGCGTAACTACTGAATACCTTTCCCAAAGCTTTTTCTAAAGTGTGCCCAATATCGCTTCATTTCCCGTCATTTACTAAATCAACTAATGTTAATGTTATCCATTCCTAGCAAGTTGATCCTTCATTTCCTAGATACACTTTGTTTGAACCAAGTGACCCTTCATCCATTTGTGATGGTTCGTCAAGCTGTAGGAGCCAGCTTGGAGCCCACACTGTAATTAGCGGAACTCTCTAAATAATCATTATCATTCAAAAAATAATAATGATTAAAAAAAGCAAGTCTGAAATTAGAGTTAATGGAATACAGATGTGTAGCTATAAGACCCTTGTCAGGATGATGTAATTGGCCAGTCTGCGATTGAGGGGCGGGACTTAGCAAAGCGTCAATCTGATAGCATCCAGTCAAGTTGCAGACAAAAATCATGGAGAATTAACATTAAGTTACTGAGCACCAGTTCAAAAAAATTCCATCTAGATAATTTCAATTGCATACACAAACTATGTGGTAAACAAAAAAACAAATTGTTGTATGCAAAATGGGGTGAAAATTATAATTTCCAACTTTGTTCTACATAAGAAGCTGCACAAAGAACAATAAGTAGAGGCTATTATTAACATAGTGAGCTAATGCTAAGCTAACATCATTACACTGCTGTTAAAATGTCATTATGTTTGGTGAAATGAGCATCATGAGAATCATCATCATTAGAATTTGGTATTTGACTTGGTGCTTGTCTGTCTTGATTTAAGACTTGACTGTATACATAATAAAAATATCTTCATGCATACACACAAATCCATTTGAGCCTATCTATCCTTGTATCTGCTAATTATATTTTAATGTATACAGTTGAAATGTTCCAGGATTAATTAGCAGTGTTTGAGGATAACATTATACAGAAAACATCAAAATGATGTAGCCAGGCTTTATAACCACCACACACACACACACACACACACACACACATGCATGCACACACATTATTATTTTAAAGTAGCATCAACGTTTGAAAGTGCAGATTACAAAGGTCTCTTCAGAGTAAAGCAGAGTGCTGTAGAGCTCAAATGTTCTCCAGCTGTGTGGCTCTGCTCTGTTGGAGGGATAAGATGAGCCCCTCTCAATAAGAGATAAGTACCAAGAGGTCAAACAGTCAGCTCAATGAGTTCTGTCATACTTCTGTATCCTCAGACAGTTCCATAGGAAGGTCCTCACCCCTCTTAATGCAAATACACGACTGTACTTGAGAAAAGTATTCTCTTTTTTTCCCTCTTCTCTCCCCACTTTTAATGGATAACTCTTTGGAGTCATGGAGTCATCTCCTTGTGCAGAGGGCGCGTTATATTTATTCATATTCATAAAATGCCAATTTAAAGCTTGCGAGTGGCCATAGGAGATGAGCGAGAACATGCAAAATCCAATAAGGGCTGCTTTGGAGACAGGTGCAAAGTGGACTAATTAATAGCAATCTATACTCTGGCCAGGGCATGCAGTGGGCCGACTGAGACACTCTTAGGTCAGGCAATGAAAAGATAGCAGCTCCAAATTCATTTTCTCACCGTGGCTCTCCCAAAGGAAGGCTCCCAAGTACACTCGCACTTCCTTTAATGCCTTCACTGGGGTGTAATTTATTTTTGCGTTTGCCAGCACATTTGGAAAGTTCATTACTTCGCTCATGGCTTGTTAATTAGCCTTGTAAAGCCGCCATTAGATCTCCTCGGGCCAGGACCGAGATGAGACTTTTGTCCCAAAACATTAACACACTGCAGGAGGCCTGTAAAACTGCACTCTGCCCGTTTAAGTTGTAACAGTGACATCGCGATGAAAATCTGAAAGATGGAGGGATGACCGCGGCAAAGTCATGTGTGCTCTGGACAGACTGTTGCCTCGTTTCATGTTTCACCTTTGCTGCCATGGACAGGGGTCAGGCTCATTTTTCTCCAACACCTGTTCAGGGCTGACTTTACAGCTACGCAGCTCCTCCGCTGATGCCCAATATCCAGCTAGATGTCTATCCGCCTGTCAGTCGGTCTTTGCTAAATCCAAGTCAACAGTATAAGTGTCTGCCTCTGTGGTGATCTTCTCAGGGTTCTCGCTCACTTCCAACCCTGGAGCTCCAAGGGAGGAGGGACAGTAATGAGCGGTGGTATCAGGCTCAGCTGGCGGGATTTAGAATCCCTGCTGTGTGAGGCGTGACTACAGAAACATGGACTGACACCACGGCTACAACACCCGCAGTAGAGACCAGGCAGCATGGCCTTATTGATTATGCAGGTGCTCATTTGTGTGGCCAAGCGGGTAGCAGGCACGTGTCTCATTTGAACTTTACAGGAATGGAACAGGATCCGATTTCCCCGCTGCAAAAAGGAAGCCCTGGTGCTTTATTTTTAGAACAGCTGCGTCTAATGGGGCCTGGCAGGTACAGGAGGCGTCACATCTGTCGAGGCCCAGGTGATGCTCTCGCCCTCCACTCCTCTCCCGCTCCCTACCAGTCAAATGACTCACACTGAAGATCAACAGTGTCATTTCCAATAAACTCTTCTTCCTCTTCCTGCCACTTTCCATCAGTTCTGGCGATGGGTTCTTGCTAGTAGCCATTTCATTCCACAACACAGCGGAATAGGGGATGCATAATGTAAAAGATGTAAAGAAGATGAATGCACTGTCTGATGCCAGGGCACTGGGAAGATTAATTAGAAAAATCCAGCTTTCTGGCTGGCCAAAATGTCGTGGTATAGAGCCCATACGTCTGAGCCAGAGTGCCCCCGCCTGGAGCTCAGGAAGCGACTCTGACATGCAGTGGCAGGGAAGATATTGGTGTATGTGGAGCTGCCCTTCAAACTTGATGAGGAGAAACACTGCAAATTTCACTTTAGTTGAACACACTGCTTTGATAATTTGGAAAAGTCCATATTCAGTCACACTAGATTTGGCTAACATTTAGACTGTACAAAGGGGACTGCTAACTTAAACACATCTGACCACCTACCCATGACCTTTTCTTACTGATAAAGTTTACAAAAGATGTCAGTTTCATAGTCAGAATGCAGTCCTGGTATTTTCATGAATCATACCTCATTGCTTTTCAGTTCAGTCATCTTATTGTAAAGATTAGTCACCAATAAATGGCCATTATGAATAGATCTGCTCAAATATTGGAAATCAAGCCAGCTAATTAAACCACAGATTCAGCAGGATTATTTAGACAGGCATTATATATCATAATACAAACTACTTAATGCAATGCTTTGCCATTCTTTGTTTTCAAGGCATGAGAGCTAGACCTTACGGCTTTCATGGTAAAAATGTTTTGCACAGCTTTCTGCAAACATTATTCTCCATCACTGAGCTGTAAAAGCAATATGTCGCTGTCATGGTTATTGTGGTTACAGAAAAATATATATATATAATTTACCCTTTAACTTGTATATAGTCATATAAAATTATGCAGTGTGTGCATAAAATAGTAGGAAGACAAATTCTTTCTCTGAATTGCACAATGGGAATCTAGCTTGATTTAAGTTTGTATTTGTTGAGTTGAAAAATGACAAATCTGCGAACCTTTGGCTGATAATTATCCACAAACAACTTTACACTGAAAAGCTTCATCTGTTATTTCTAGGCAGACAACATTGGGCAATGTGCAGAATCTTTTTTTATGCTTTTTGACTCATTTTCCAAAGTGTTTGTTACATGAATTCAAGTTTCATAAGCATTCAAATTGAAGAAATATGAGTGCAGTGAATTTGCCTCCCTTTTTTATATTATAGTCAGCAAAAGTGGAGTGGATAAGAAAGTAAACACTGATCAGCCAAAACTGCCTGTTGAAGTGAATAACATTTATCATTTATTTACAAAGTGGTGTTCTGCTGGAAAACCTTGGGTCCTGCCCCTTAACGCACTTCACCCACCCAAACACTGTTGTAGACAGAATTGGCCAGAGGAACATGAAATACAACTCAAGGCATCAACCTGGCCTCCAAATTCTCGAGATCCCAAACTCACTGAATATTTGTGGGACATGTCGGTGCTGCAGAAGTACCCCAGATCCACAGTGGGGCCTCCTTGTATCTGACTTGGCTCTGACCTGTTGAGACATCGATACACACTGCTGTGGGGGTGTCCAGTGGTGTCTGGCACTGGGGCATTGGCTGTGGATTATCTAAGTCCGTTGGGCTGTGAGGTGGGGTAGCAGCATGTCCCACAGATGCTTGATCAGATTGGATATGCCACTGGGGAGTGCCATTGCCATGAGAGGGTGTATTTGGTTTTCCAGTTTTTCTGTTTTCCAGCAGCATGTTGAACTGTAACGAAATGACCCATGTTATTCACTTCACCAGTCGCTGGTCTTAATGTTCTGGCTGATTGGTGTAGTCTTGAATGGGAAACCAGTACACACTGTTGAGTTTTGTTACTTTTCCGAGTTTATCACAGCATAGATTATGCTGCAGGGTTTACTCTATCTTATTATAATTCTTACTCCTCTAGTGATGAGAAAGTGTAATACTATGTTCTTGTTCCATGTTCTCTTTCAACTTGGTGACTTAAGCATCCAGACGATCTAACAACTTGTCTACCTGTGCAAAATATTCATGCTCTCTTTCTAACTTTACCTGAAACCCACAGTGCTCCAAACATCATCTATATCAAACGTCATCCAGCAGACTTGAATAGCTCACTGGAAACAGGAATATATCTCCCTCATACCAGGGTGGGGTGGCACACCACACAACATTAAGATCAACAACAATAACAACACCAGCAGCAGCAGCAGCAGCAGCAGCGTAGGCTCAACACAGCAGACTGCTGATAAAAAGGGGGGTTTGAGTTGCACAAGTTCCTCTCAGCTCAGCAGAACGGTGCCATCAGCTGTAGCATTTGTCTGTTCTCTCCTCTCTTCCACCCTCCCTCCTTTCCCTCCCCCTTCCTCTCTTCCTATCCAGAAGACAGGAAGCTGTTTGTGGGAATGCTCGGCAAGCAGCAGAGTGAGGACGACGTCCGGCGGCTGTTCGAGACCTTCGGCCAGATCGAGGAGTGCACCGTCCTGCGAGGGCCTGATGGGGCCAGTAAGGGTCAGAGCCCACACACCTCCCGCTCTTTTTTTCCCAGTCTGTCCCTTTAAATCCCTCTATCTGTCTGTCTGTACATGCTCTGTCTCTCTTTCTGCTCCTCACATTTTTAGAACCATGCTTCACCTGCTGTGCACTCATTGACATCGTCTGCGATCCACTCTGCACTTCTGAATAACTCATCCTCCCCTTCAGCTATTCTGTTTTTTCACCACCTCTTATGTGTCTCGCTCGCGTTTCTTTCATACCTCATTGTCACCATGCTCCGACACCTCCTCCCTTCCCACTTTTCTTTTCTCACTACTCTCTGTATATCCCGTCCCTTTTTTGTTCTCACTCTACCTCTACTTCCTCTCTCCTTTTTACTTTCCCTCCCTGAACTTCGTCTCATGTCGTCTCTTCATGCCGGCAGCTCCTCTCACCCTGGGCTTGTACTCAACAAATCCATCACACAACACCTCGTCTTTCAGCCCCCCCTCCTCCCTCCTCTTCCTGTTATCTGAAAAACGGAGGGGTGTAATCATGTTTGTTTCCCACATTTTGTTTCCCCCATTGGACGATAATGTCCTACTGTAAATAAAGCAGCCAGGCTCAGGGTTTTTGCTGCTGTCACTCACTGTGCGGCAGATTTGCCTGCATTCAGGAACAGCTTATGCATTCATGTCTGTGGCTTATGTGCTATTTAGTTAGTAGAGCGTGGTCAAATTAAAGATGGCTGTGAAATGTGCAATGCAGGTGGGATTGTTCTGAGAGAACGAGAGGCTCCCTCATCATCCTTTGATGGGTCTCTGTGTCACAGCCGTATTTGGAGCGATCACGCCGGTGATATTGCTCGGAACCTCTGCCTTCCTTTCTTTTTGTTGACTGTGATTTATTCTCCTATATGAGGCGTCTGGATGTGTGAAAAGGATGTGTGGGAAGGAAAGGGAGAGGGATTGATAATGCGCAAGCCTTCGGAGTATATCAAAGAGAAAGGCTGGCTATACTGAACCACACACCTATCTGTGTCTACATCTGTTCCTCTCACTGTTAATCCCGGGTCTATTGCTCTGCGTCGCCCCACCGGCCCACTACCTTTCTTTCTCCCTGGTTTGTTTCCTCTTTGGCTGTCTCTGCCTCCCTCTCCAGCTCCCTCTCTTCCTGTCTGCTCAGATGCCTCAAGCTGATTGACAGCACATAAAATGAAATAAAGCCGCTGCTGCCGTGTCAGACAGGAGCTAGTTTTCTCCCTCATTCGCACTTTCTTCCCTTTTCACCCTCCCACACCCCCCACCTCATCTCTTTCCCTCTCTTAACATGCCATACATTCCCTTTGTTGGTATTTGTCTCTATTATCACCGGCTTCATCATTACATTTTCTTCAAGTTCTCACTGCTATGAAATGGAAAACTGTAGAGCAACGCTAACTATGAATGCAACCACCAAACCACCAAAGGTCTCATATATAGGTACCTGGTCCTATCACTCACTTTGCAACAGTCCCACGCAATCATTACGGGATGTTACGGCAAATTATTTTGCCAGCCGCCTCGCTTGGGATGAGGTTCCCGTAATTTGAATGAGACAGACCTTGAAATTGACAGTGCTATCTGTTCCATGATGGAGGCTTTGTCCCCTGTTGATGTAAATTTATGCTACTCAGAAGCTTTTCAGCGCCCCTCTTCACCCAATAAAAAGGCCGAGAAGTTTAACATCCATCTCTCTATGGCTCTGCTCCTCAAAGTACTTTCAAAGTGCAACACTTGCTGCCAGAGTTGAATAGAGCCCTGAATTGTCAGGAAAAATAGAGAGATGGCTTTTAGGTCTATAATTAAGTTGTGTTATAAATGTCACCCATCCAGCGGGATGGAATTCATGCATACATATTATTACCCCGGGAATTCAAAAGGCAGTGCAGATCCTCTCGCTTGAAAGCAATACAATCTCTCTTTTTCCTTTTCCCCCAACTCATTCTGAGCCATCAAATTCAAAAACTCAAATGTGCACTATAATTTATGAGGCTGTAGCACTTCCAATTCTTTTGAGATGTTGTGCTCTGTGTCCCTGAACTTTTTTTTTTGTAGGTCAGGAAAGGCATGGCTACAGCATTGGTTTTTTTGGTGGAGAAATCTGAGGGCATCGTGTGTTTGACATGACTTTGCCATTGATGGCGTATGCCAAGCCCTGCAGTTTTTTAGCGTCTTTCTGGTCGGACTGAACTGCTGGGGTCACTGGGATTCTGGCACAATATCTGATAGCCTTGTTAGAGAACCAACAGCAAGTTGTCTTGCCTTACAAAACCAAAAGGCTTTTGCAAGAGCAAACTGCCCCTTATTATTTCTGCTACAAAGGTTAAATGTGTTTGTTCCTTCAAAGACAGACTTGCAGTCAAATGGCACACAGTAGGCCCACGCATTTCAGTTGGACAAATGAAGACCTTTCCTGCCTCTACCCGGAGGGGTGTTCAAGTGAAGCAAAAGGGTGCTAGAGTGCTGTGACAAAATCAAAGGCTTCTTTGACTTATCTGTGCGCCTCTGTGGATCTATACAGCTTTGAGGACATCTGACAGTGCAGGAAACACATGGCCTTTACTATTCACCACATTTCTGCACACAACAGTTTCAGCTGCTTGCCATTTATTGTGTGTCTGGAATGCGGACGGAAAGCCTCAGGTAAAGGTGGAAATTGTCTTCCATTGATTGTGCACATACTGCATGTCCCTCGGTTCAATCTTCTTGATTTTGTCAGGAAATTATTAATTTGTTTGCCTGGGAAGCAAAGCTGACTCCTGAGAAGTAGAAGTGAATGGGTCACTGCCAGACATAAAACATCCCCTGAGCCTACCTATCAGTGTTTGTAATTTAAATGAATCATCGCGACTCCTTTGGGAAAGTAGAGTGGATAAAGGTATATGGAACATATGTTTCTGTTTTAAATAGGTATCAGCAGCTCTCAAGAACCCAGGGATAGAACTCTTAAAAAAGCCTGTCTGGTACTAAGACACTGGTGCTACTCGATTAATGAAAAGGGGGCAGAATTAATCCATGAGTTTGCTAATTAGGTATCTCTTGACTTAACACATGAGCTACCTGAAGGCAAGGATAAGAATAGGACATAACAGAATACCTTGTGCAGTCTATGACGACCATAAAGCTTAGAGAAATAGCTCCTGTTTAATTTAATGGCTTTCGGAAAATTACCACATTTCAGTTCCACCGTATTTTGCTTCTCTTTATGTTGTAGTAGTTCAGTGCCTGTCCTTACCTACACACTGATACATTATTTAATCAAGTGGTAAGGATATATAACCTTCCAAAAAACACATTGTGCATTATTATTATCATCTACTTGAATCATTTTTAACATCATTAGAAATGTTAATGCCAGGAGGCTCCAGAACGCCGCTGCCAACACCCGTTCCGGCCAACTTTTTATGTTGACTTTTCCTTTTGTGCATTAACCACACAACAGATTTAAAATGATTTGAATGCCCCTTGAGCAAAGCCCCCCTCCTTCATCTGAAATTACATGCGAGCTAAGATTCGGTTAGATAGGCAGATTATAATACTATGCCTTTGTCATCATAATCTCTTTTATGAGTGACTGCACACAAATCACAATGTGTAAATATTAAACAGATTAATAATCACAAACAAGTCAGGATAGTAAATGCCTTGGCTCCACGCTCCGAAGTGGAGGGGGTGGAATTAGAAATGGGTGAGGGACAGGATGTTCCACGCAGCTAATGCCTTCACTACAATTAGACTGATTTATTCAGAGTTATGCGCTGAACACACAAATGGCAGAATATATTTACAAACCAGATAACATGAAAACAATGGTAATGAATGGTGTTTTTCCCTGTATTCAAGGCCATCTCCCTGATGTTGTGCCCCTCCCTTCTATTTCTCTTGTTTTCTGTGCATACAGGCTGTGCCTTTGTCAAGTTCTCCAGCCACGCTGAAGCGCAAGCTGCCATCAACAGCTTGCATGGTGGACAGACTATGCCTGTAAGTAACACACTCATAACTAATGCTACAGGAGAATTTAGTTTCAAGTTCATTGCAGTGCAGTTGCAAACAATTGCTTTTACACTTTATGCCAAAAGAAAGTTTGGCAAGTGATATGATGTCATATGAATGTGTATTTATGCCAGCTGTGTTGCCTGTGGTTCCACTTTTATGAAATGTTTCAGACAGACTGGGATAAAGTTTACAACAAAGAGCAGTGTACTTTTTGGATTCTGTTTTCTGCCCTTCCGAGAGACAGACACTGACCAAGCCTTCCTTTAAAGTTTTCTATTGCATATGCATACGCCCACTGGAGGGTGCATGCCCCTTTAAAAAATTCAGTACAGAATATCTTTTTATGTCTTATATCTTTTTATGGAAAATATCTCATACTTTTAAGATAAAGCATGCAAACAAAAGATACCAGAGTATCTATTATCTATGTATCTATTTCTTTATCTCCTGTCCACTACCATGTAGTATGTCTATATATACATCTATATACAGTCAGCACTGTGAATATTTGCAAAGCACATCAATAGTCCACAGTCTCACATACATTCTCGCTGTGTGTTATCACACACAAGATTCCCACAGTCAGCTTCCGCCACCTTACAGCGCACAGCTGCATACTCTGTATCTGTCTTTTCACTCAATATCCATTTCCCTCTCCTGCTATTCAGACTACCTTTTCAGCAGACCGATAGAGAGTGTTTACATTCTCACTCTTATAAAGATATGATTACTGTGCACTGCACATGAATCCTTGAATGTGTCCTCAGGAGACATTGTACTGCATATATAAATGTGATGTTAGTTATGTATAAAGTTTAAACTGAAGTCACGGAATGATGGACTAAGAAATGAAAGAAGTATGCATATAATGTGTACTTCAAGCATAGTAAAAAAAACTTTTACTGTAACTCAGAGTCTGCTTTTTGAGTCATTTCTATTGTCACTTGCTATACAAAGTTGCAACAGCAGTTTAATACAGTATGTCATTACCATACTGGGGTTATGGTTGCATTCCACCTTGAATTCTCACTTGTTTAATTTAGTGATAGTTAAGGATGAGAAAAGACTCACAGGGAGCCTTATTATTTATCAGGCTCTTAAAGTTAATGTAATAATAACAATAAGCCTACTTACATGTTGGAAAATGAGGGCATCCGATTGAAGAGCCTTTTTTGGCAAGCTGATTGTAGGCTCAGTATTCACTGGCAGTTTATTCCTGGATTGGTCCACCAAGGTCTGGAAGAATAAAGTGAAATATCAGAAACAGAAATAAAAGTAAAATAAGTTATATGATTAAAAGTAAAAATCTCTCGATTGACTTTAAGTAGACCAGGAATAAAGCTGATAGGAAGCTGCCACAAGATCTCTGCATGCAACTTTGGCAATATGGGAAAAAAATAAATTGATACAAGTGACACAGCTGAGGAAAACTGACCTCTGAAAATAACAGTCAATCACTGTAAACGTGCACAACAGGTTACTGTTGTGCAAGAAGGAGACAAGTATGAGGCAGAACTTTTAGTAAGCTAAAGAAAAACAAACTAAAGCACAAATGGCTATTTTCTGATTACTTATGGATTAAAATGTTTCTCTTTGCATGAGGTCATAGTACTCTGTCAAAAGTTAATAGTTTAGACAGCTCTCTTAACCTGTTCCTGAAAATTAAAATTAGTGTGAAATTAGTGGCTTTACATCGATAGACAGTGTATCTTCACGGTGAAGCAATTTAATAAGGTAGTAGGCCAAAAAAGGATTCTTTCAGAATTGGTGTTATTAACTTTTGACACTTTGTATTCGGCTTTGGCAAATTATATCAGCGGCTAGACAGTTAGCGTTAGAAATCCATACACCTACATATAAATGTGTGTCATCAGCATAATAGTAAAACGTTTTTGTTTGCTTTTGATATATCGAAGTAGAACCTTGCATGTAGCAATATAGTAAATACTGAAATAAAAATGGAGTGAAAATCCAGAATCTCAATTCTACTAAGGAAAAGGATGAAGAGTGGATATCGCTGTAAATATTTTCTAAGGAGGAGCACAACTGGGTAAAAACTTTCTCTGAAACCAACACCATGTTTAAAGAATAAATAAAATAATTGTCAAGAGAACTATAGATAATACATAACATACAGGCTGAAAAATATCTTATAATATGCATGGGGGCAGGTGGAGGGTCTCGTACAAGTCAGTGCCTCCTCCAACAACATTGGAGAAATGTCTTAAAAACAGCTCATCACATTACATTAACAGTGACAGTTTGGCCCCTGTCAGGGGTCTACTTTTTGTTAAAGAATATTAAACACTTAGAACACTTGAAACCACTTATCAAGGGAGGCTTCATTACAGTGACTAGAAGGGAGGTTAACAAGTAAGTCAATAATATTGAAAAGCACCCTAGAGTTAGGATGGATCTTCAAAATGAGGTCAGATTAATAAGCCGCTTTTGCTTCCTTAACTGCTTCCTGACATTTCAGCATTAAGTCCTTCATAATATTGTGGGACACTTTCAGTTTATCATGCCTCCCATTAATTTTTAGCTATTCTACATTTATTCTTCATAGCCTGGGTTTCATCTACCCAAGACCAGGGTATTTATCTACGTTGTGGAATAAGCTGCAAATACTGGTTATATAGCTGATCAGCCCAATTGTAAATTCAACTGCATAAAAATCACTCCTTTTACAGACACAGGAAACAAATACAGGTGTTTGTGACAACACACTATTGCACATCGACCAACTGCACATAATTACACAACATAGGGGCGAGGACTTCACATGCAATGCAAAGATAATAGCGCAGTGAAGAATCACAATGGAGGATCAGTGGATTCTATTGCACCACACAACAGATGTAGATTTAGATGTGCTTTTCAGTGGTGTGGAATATAGTTTAGCTCTAAGTATTAAATGAATTGTGGAATAAGTGATGGTGTTTGATATACGGTACTTATGAGATGCATGAAATAGCATTAGCAGGTGTTGATTTGTTTAGTTGAAGAATGAGGCCACCAAACCTGTAACTCTTGTCAAGCTGCAGTTAATTACGAATTGGATATACTTCTGTCGGGCTTGAACAAGGCCACCAAAAGGGCTTAAGGAAAAGAAATGATGAATTACGAAGCATCTCCCCGCCAGTGCTTGGTGTGTGCTGAGTACTGCACAGCTGGACACACACATGAGCACACACTCTTTCTGGCAGACATCCGCACCTTCACACACTTCACTGATGTTCCGCAATAAATATTTACGGGCACTTCCTGGCAGCCAGATAGTGTCCTGGAAGCCAGATGTAATTTACACATCTTTTTGATGCCGCCTCATTTTGCATTACATTGAAGTAGTGAGGGAGGGAAATAAGTGGTAGAGTGGGTTTAACTTTGCATGTGGTTGTTGTGCTCAGTAAAGACCAAACTTTTGGGCTTATAAACTGCAAGGGTCAAAATTTAATAAGCAGTGGCCACGAGCCAAAGAATAATCATGTTGCACACTGATCATGCACAATTATGACAGGGCTCTTACTGAAATTTAATTGTAATCAAGATATTTACCTTGTACTCAAAATATCTTGTTGACTCAATCAACAGAATATGTTTACATTCGGAAGATTTACATAATTGGACTCCTCTTCTGTTTTTTTGCTTTTTGAACAGATCAAAACTTGGCTCATGGGGACTGCTTTGCACACTTTCTTGGGTTGCTGTAGCTTGGACACAGTTGCATTAGGTTGGGCCACCAAGCCACTGTAGGTCTGCTTCAGATGAACGGTTCAAGGGGACATATGGAGCCCCAAACAGACCTGGGGCGGATCAAGAGCCATCCAAAAGTTCATTAATAATCTATATTATCCATATCTCTCTCCGTCTATCCCTGCACCTGTTATCCTCCTCTCCCCAAATCCAACTTCCTCTCAGATTAATAGGCAAGGTGGCCATTAGTACCCAACTAAGGCTTTGGTACCGATGGGGGATGCAGTTAATTTGGATAATATCACTGCCACATGTCGTCAACAACACACTAACAGGAGGCAGGATTCAGAGAGTGGGCTGCTCTGCTCACTGCCTGCTGCCAGCTGTGAGGTCTGGATGAACCTTGAACAAAGAGTTGTCTCTCACTCCCTCTCTGTCTCTCTCTCCCTCTTAATGTTCTCTCTACAGCATCTGTGTTACCTGGCACACGTACACATGCCATAAATAATACCTGCACCAAAATACGCTGGCCCAAAATTAAAGACTTTAATGAAGCTTAAGGGCAAGGGATGCCACCGAAGGGCATGTGCTGATAGATCGGGTCATAGCTTTAATTGATGTTTATTGCAGATTGCAGGTGCTTCCAAAATTAACTTAAAAGGTGATTGGGCAGAGAACAGGCACTCTCACTGGTTCATCTGTTGAATTACAGTAAGGCTGCAGAGGCACAGGTGGCAAAACTTCAAATGGCAGAGCCGGGGGCAGGCCGACAGCACCCAGCAAATTGCAGACATTGTCATGTTCAGTGTCACAGCGTGGCTGACAGGGGCTGTGAAGCTCGCCGGTGTTGGCAGCAACAAGAGCGTGCGTGTGTGTGATACTATAGTTCCGGATTAATGAGAGATAAGACCAAGCCAGAAAGCATTGTCATTGTGGCACAAAATTCATCCAATGTCACATGAAACTACTGCGGAATCTAAGCAGGCTTGTAGCTGACACATGACATGGAGTTTTGTGTTTTTGCATTTTTGTGTCGTAAACTGATGTTTACAAAATGCAGTCAAAAAAACAAGTAAAAATACCATTATGAATGGCAGTATTGTTCTTCTGTGTCTTTTGGCTGGATGCAGTGTGCTCGGCGGCAGCAGCAGCAGTATGTGGTGGACAGCAAGGCCAGACCAAGACAGCATCATCCGGTGCTAATGAGAGACAGTCCTCCCATGAGGCTAGCAGAGATGTAGCAAGGTTCAGAGAGTTGAATGCGAAGCCCACAGGGGCTCATCCAATTACCAAACAAACTCGTTATGGTGTATTCAATTAATTTTTAACAGATACCCGATTAACACTTTTTAGAGTCTATAAGTCTGCAGAAACCTGAAACAATTCTGGAAGTTTCACTTGTCATTTAAAAGTAGCTGTTACATGTTTGCTGAATGGAGGAGATAGAGGGTTGTCAGAACATCCTTAGTTAATTATTAATATGCTTTTTCGAAATGACAGTTTTCCCTTCAATGAGCGTGCCTGTGTATATCATATTACTGTAAGCCCCTGCAGAGGATGGAAGATGAGTGTTTGTTTACCTGTTAGTGCACACTTAACACCAGTGTCTTTGTATCACAGTAATGCAGAGATAAAAGCATAATGCCATTTCACCGGTGTAGTTGAGTTCTAATCCCTCAATTACCGTTGTGTATTTCTCCATCTACACATTTCGCGGCCTATACAAAATCCAATACGGGAGATTTTCACAAGTCAAGTGTGCTGTTCAAGAAATTAGATTAGTTTTTGAACCCGTGACAAATTCCTTAGTTGTACCTGTCAAAAGTGAAGGCTCCCTGTTGGCCCTTATCAAATTCAGGGAATTCATTTTCTCTCCAGGTATAGGAGTCATGCCGGTGGAGGTTATTATTCTGTTTGTTTGTCAGCTTGTGATTTTCTGCTACCAGTGAGGAGTAGCTGCTTTGCATCCAGCGCCTGTTGTCTGCTGCCACCTGTTCCTTCATTACCTGGCCACATATTACTCTTTCTTTTTTTACTCTTGGTCCGTGAGGGGGGGTGTTTGGGGGGTCGCACTCTGAAATATGCCTTTTCTGATTAGACCTTAGATCTAGTCAGAATACATCCGCTTGAGATGTGAGGATATGAAATCCCCCTGTTCAGGCGTGAGGATGAGAGAAAATTTTTTTTTTTTATTTTCGAGGGGATATTTTGGCTTTCATGCTATGAAAGTCAGAAATGCTAGACTCTGACATGAGTGGTACCGCTGACAACACCTGCAGAGGCTGTTGTAGTGCTTTAATGCTGCTGCCAAGTCTGTTCAGTGTAGACATTGCAGACTGGGTCTCCTCCCAGTGCTGTCGTCTACAGCCGAGTCCTCTGCTGGGAGAAACCAGACCAGGCCAAACTCGCCTCATCTTGAGTCACGGTGCAGTGGGTACAGGCAGCCTCGGGCTTTCGCAGCCACGATGCTCACAATGCATTCTTCATGAGGTATTAAATGAATGTAAGAATACACAGATACACAATGCGGAAAATGAATGTGATCTAAATGCCAGGCCCCCATGCTGTGGGTAGGCTTGAGCAACAACACTGGAGGAAGATGTTTGCTCAGTGCCAGCCTCATTAAATCCAACAGCCCAGTCCCTTCAACTGGCCCACAAAGTTGAGAAAGAACTGAAAAAGGTCAGGAGGTGGGATGAAATGAAATTAGAAAGGGAAAAACTGTGCCGTTAACGCCGCCACGTCGGAGTATTGATTTAGCTAATTGAAATGGCATCGAGGGAGAAACACCAGATGGGTCTCCTCTGGCCTGAGGTGGGGTGCTGGTTGGCTCTGATAGGATCCCATCTGAGACGCACTGTCCCTGGGGTCCATGCTGATGCTTTCCTTCATTCCCCAGCCTCTTTCTTGCAGTTATCTACGGCCAACACATTCTCTTGGCTGTGTTAATGGAATGTTTGTAGGACACTTTCCACATGGGTTCCTCGAATAGCTCACTTGCAAAGCCTCTGAACAGGAACTTGTTTGTTTTCTTGCATTACGAGAATGCATATTTATCTTTCTCATAAAGAAATAAATAGAATAGAACATAAAACAGAAGCTGGAGGAAAGATAAGGCTGATGTTAGGGTGAGGTTGGAATTTTTTTTTTTTAAATGTCAGGTTTCAGCAGAATAAATACATCTCTAGATATTATGTAAGGTTTGTTGCAGCAGCCATGACTAACCAAACCACAAAGCATGAGACCACCCTGGCAAACTGCCCTCTCAATGGCACTATCGCTTAGCTGTTGCTGTTTAAAATTTCATGAAGCGCTTACGAAAATAGGACACACTTTTTGTATGAATTACTATGAAATGGCATGAAGTAAGGCTGCACAACAGTGAGACTGTGTTTGTTCAGTGGCTGAATACGCACACACTCTCACTACGTGGTTGCAGAGTTCAGCTTCACAGGGCATGCATTTGTTTGTTTCTATGATTTTCTGTTTGGATAGCTTTGCTTTAGTAATGTGCCTCCTGTAAGTAGCACTTGAGCTTAAACTTGGACCTGTAGAGCAACTCAGTCTAGCTTTGTCAATTTCAGTTTCTTATATGCATCAAAACAGGTGTATGCAACATCACTTAAAATGGCCAGCCTCATCTTTCTCTGTCACTGTGTCCCCTGCACTCACATTTTCAATTCCTCCACCCAGAGACAATATGAAAATCTAAATCAAAGCCTGAATTTGTACTGACCCTGTCAGGATGAGACATTTTGTGAAAGATGAATCCGAGTTGTGATTATGGAGTCCTTTTCTCCCCATGTCTTTGCTTTTATGATCTTACTAATCATATCCTGACTGCCCCCTGGCTGCCTGTGTCCTTCTGTCCTGGTGGTGCTCCGTGCTCTTTCCCAGCATGCATTGCCTGTAATTAAATAGGAGCCTGGTCCTCTTGACAGTGTCTGTGGCTGCTTTCTCTGCCTGGCAGCCACCTCATCCTTTCTCTCTTTCTATGTCTGTCTCTCTGTCTCTCACTCACGCACAGACACTGTCCCCGCCTCTCTCCTTGCCTGGATGTCACATGAGGAACTGACTCTGGTCTCTGTCTCTCAAATGATTTAATTGGATGCAAACTCAGGAGCACGGACATCAATAGGGAACTATATCTGCCATAAGGCAGAGCCATTAGTCAATACTTTGCCCTCCACATGCCGAAGGCTTTTGTCAGACCTAATTACCCAGTAGTGTATTCAGTGGAGCTTCACCACTGGGGGACTGGGACTCCTGTGGGATCTGGTTAGGATCACAGTTCACTCTTAGTGTATACAGTGGATCTGGAAAGTTCACAAAAGCAAATATCACTCACTATTCTCTCCCATCTGACACTGACAGCTGAATGACTGCAGTCATGAGAGGTGTACATTCACTTCCACTGACTGTCTGAGCTTAGAGATATTAAGTTATCAAGGCTGAAAAGTTGGACATTGGACATCAGATGACAGATATTAATGTCATGTCATGCTCACCGCTGTTTTGCTTTTGTGTTTATGTAAACAACTCACACACGTTTTTGGTCTTAACTTATCATTATGAAGTAAATGTTGATTGCACAATATCATGGTGATAGAAACTGACATCGTCTGAGTTTAGACTGGTTCCATATAAGCCTCAATTTCACTATGCAGTTCTGTCTGCAACCAGGTAAATGAAAGCTCGATTTACCCTTTAACTCTAAACCCTAACCTCAAACATGAACCCTACCCCAAAGGAAGCGCGTCAGTCATTGCACAACCACAACAGAAAGACAATAGCACATTTGTTTTCCTCAGTGGCTAATGGTCATTATCCCCAGCTACCAAAAAGTCCAAACATAAATTCTTTGTTGTAACTATCCTCAGTAGTAGAAATGGTAAACAGTGGAACAAATGAAGTGGAAACTACATGGCAAAAAAAAAAGCCCCAATGCTAGGCTCTGAAGAAATCAAAAAGTGATACCGCTGTCTTTGCATCACATTCACCAATAATAATACCATTTGGAAACACTGCGGGGGTTGATGCATGGATACAGATAGGCTCTACATCTTTTTCTTATGGAGACAACATTTTGTTGTAGGTCATTCCCCAAGGGAAAACCCACACATTGTGAGAAAGCTATTTTCAACCACACGATAAAAGATGCAAATGTAATGCATGCAATGTTCCTAAATGGCCTATATTTAGGCTCTGGTCACACTGTATTCAATGTGTTCACATATCTGTACAACTTCAGTTAAAGCATCACACGTGACTTAGAGCAATAACTGTCAGGCATATGTAGCAATGTCAGCGAGTGAGACTAGTATTGATGAGATCAGTATTTTTACTAGGACAAACGTTTGCCTTTAGCTTTAGGAAATTAATTTGAGCTTTCTAAAGTACTCTATTTACAGAATGTTTTATTGTCTTGTCGTCCTCTCTCAGTTTTTTCGCTATGAATAACTATTTGTTCAGTCTGAGGATGTTCAGAGACAGTTTTGGCTAACAAACACCAGCTCATTAGCTGGTTGGCCAGCTGAAGTGGCAGGTGCAATCTGCAAAATGCTGCTGATTGAAAGTAACCATGGTTGTTGCAAAAGTTTGTATTGTTAGTTGATCTACTTTGTTGAAACTTTGAAAGCCCAGGCGACTGATTATATCTATATCCAGATTGTTTGTTTTGTGTTTATTTGCTTTTGCTAATCTCCTTACAGCCATCGAAAAGCTTGATAATTCACTGTAATGTGTCAAACATTTGCTATGAAGAGACACATCAAAAATAGAAATTTCAAAACTAAACTGTCTACAAAATTCTCTGGATGTTTAGTTGCATGTTTCACTAACCTTATAAATATACATGCCTCTTTAGGGTGCCTCATCCAGTCTGGTGGTCAAATTTGCAGACACTGATAAGGAGAGGACCCTGCGCAGGATGCACCAGATGGCCGGCCAGCTCGGCATCTTCAGTCCCATGACCATCCAGTTTGGGGCCTATGGCGCCTACTCTCATGCTGTAAGTCTCAGCCCGGCGGGGGAGGAGACGGTGAGCTTTAAAAAAGAAAATGAAAACTGTTGTGATTTGAGGTTTGAACTCACTATTTCTCCCACCAGGCATGCGACACTCCCGGCAAACAACTCCTTAAGTGATTCACACTATTAAACGGCTGTTAGAGTCCACATTTACAGAAGCTTTACAGAAAATGCTGCACTGCTTTTTCTATTGTGTCTTTTTTTTATCCCTTCATTTGTCCAGGAAAGCTGCTTATCATGTATGCTCAGCATTACACTGTTTTACTTTCATACAGTTGTGAGCATCCATTTCATATTCACTTTCCATTCCCACTTTTCCTTGACTTGGTCTGTGAATTTAAACTGCCTACCCAAGCTTGCCTCTTTAACATTTCATCTACTTACACATATGCCTTTACGCTCAGACAGAGGTGTGCTTCATTACCGAGAACCAAAACCCTACTCACCCCCTACCCCTTCCCCTGCCAGCACACCCCATTCCCCATTACATATTCACACATGAAAGTCACAGCCTGAGTTAGGAGTCTGTGAGATTTTGCACTCACGCAGTAGCTAACAACTCATCCTGACAGGTGAGAATCGCCCACTCACGCACAATCTCTCCACTAACTCTGCCACCGCCGCAGAGTTATACATATACAGTACATATAGATATACATAGCCTCCTGCTTGCTAAACTCATCTCAGCACATAGCCTTTATCTTGTGTCGGTATAATGAGCACAAGGCCAGAGCTGTGTTACAGTATAGCTGGGAAGCAGCGCTGCAGGGCAACACAGACCACTCTGTTCAAGAACAAGGCATGGGCCAAGCAAACAGAGATGTGAGAGTAAACATGCTCTGGTCCTGGGGCTATTTCACCCTCCTTTCCTTTTCTGTCCTTTCCTCCATCCCTCCCGCCATTCGCCTCTCTCCCCACTGCTCTTTAATCCTACAGCAGATGATGCAACAGCAAGCAGCCCTGATGGCAGCAACACAAGGGTCCTACCTGAACCCCATGGCAGCCATCGCTGCCGCGCAAATGCAGCAAATGGCAGCTTTCAATGTCAACAGCCTGGTGGCTACTCCCATGACACCATCCTCAGGTATACACTAATCGGCACTCGCATGCACTTGCACACACTAACTGACTCAGGTGCAAGAGCAGAGGCACGTGCAAACACACAAACACACAGGGCGTCTCTCTTCATTTCTCACTGCTGCCCTGGAACATTTTCATCATTAGCAATAATTATAGAAGCAGTAGTAATATATTCATTCAAGGCCTTTCTGCATTTGCCCTTGTTACATTTTTTAAGATGTAGGCTCCTTTTTCTGGGCTGAAGCAGGCATTGCCAGTGTTGAATTAAAGGAAGCCGAGCCTTATATTGAAGGAGGCGTGATGGGAGAAGATGTACAGCATTCCTTGACACTCATTGGCAGCCACATTATAGTGTCTCTCTTGCTCTCTCTCTCCTACTCTCTCTCATTATCTCCCTCTCGCTTTCTGTCTGTCTGTCGCTCTCTCCCTCTGTGTCTCTGTGACAGTGTGTGTTTTCTGGGAACACAGCCAATCCGATGACTTTGGATGCAGAGTCCTTGGCTTATACAATATAAGAGCAAAGATTTGTGTGAGATAATCCTGGACCCCAGTCTGAACTATCTTTTTGGCCCTTGTCATGAGGAGAGCTTTGATGGCTCGACACTAAGTAGGCAGGCCGCCTGAAGGCAGGGTCATTGCAAATGTATTAAATAAAGTGGTTTGACGCTGTACCTGGCATTTGTAATCCACAAGGCCTACATATACCAGGTAATGCCTATCAAACATAATCCTACATGACTTAAATGCCCTTCACCTGGATTAGAAAAATAATAAAAATCCATCAGCACAAAAGGGCACTGACAAGGTGACAGACTTAGGATATCACCACAAGGAGGAAAGGCTGTTAGAAGAAGGTCTCTAAATCCAATGTACTGTACATTACGGTACCTCTTCTTGTGAGTCAGTGTTGTACCACTACATTTTTACCATAAAAAGTGCCGGTATGTACCCCATGTACATGAAATAAACATACCTTTAAACAAGGCTGCAATAATGAGTAAATATGCAGAAATCAGAGTGCTACCTTAATTATGCTCTATCACAGTGGTGGATGAGTGCTTTATTACTGTGCCTCCCTCACACCTTAATTAGTCTGCTACCTTGACTGATTTTAGCAGTAGTTGGTAGCAATTTTACCAAACTACGCAGTACCTTCATGGGTCAAAAGGTACACATTTGTGCTCATGATGGCCCATTATGTGCTTGTTATACACTCATGCATTTGCGAAAAGATGTACAAAAATATACTTTTCTTCTACCTATATCTCTGAGTGTGTAGCCTCTTAAGTTTGCACCCTGCCATTTCCATAATGAACCCACATCTATTTGCAGGCACCAGCACACCCCCAGGCATCTCTGCCACAGCCGTGCCCAGCATAGCCACCCCTATCGGGGTCAACGGATTCAGTGCCCTCCCACCTCAAAGCAACGGGCAGCCCACCTCTGAGCCCATCTACACCAATGGTATTCACCCTTACCCAGGTGAGCCATCAGGGTATACATAAAAGAAACATGAAATATATTTGTAACATCTGACTGTCATGAGACTGATGCTCTGACCCTGACACTTAGCTGCTTGTACTGACGGCGATATGTGAATTGCAGCCTGGTTTCACTCCTAACTCATTAAATAACAACGCCTCATCGGCCACTGCAAAGTCAGATACTAATCTATGAGACACACAGGATGGCTGCGCTTTTCGCCACTCTGAGCAAATGCCATAGTATAAAAAGAGATCAAGTTTTCATGAGACATGCAGGAGGTAAATGAGGTAAATGGGTCAAACAAACGCCAGACTTTCACCAGGGAGATCACGGTTCATTTCCTGTATGAAACTAAAAGTCAATCGGGGCAGTGTGCCAATATGTGGAGCATACAACCCTTTTGATGTATGTTACCTAACATTACATTCCATAAGCAGCTTACTTTTTTTATGCCAAACCATTAGGTCTTTTTCTAAATCTAACCACTTACTTTTGTTGCCTAAAACCTATTTTAGCACACATAAAACAACATTTTTAACCTGCATTCTTAGTTTATTTCAAAAAGAGACTGTGTACTGTAAACTGTAATTTCCTGTGAAACGAACGTTTCTTTTGAAAAGATACAATGTAACAACCAAGTCACACAACTCATAAAATAGCAATACTTAATCAGTGGCCCTCTGAGTCAGGTACCAACTTACAGAGGCAGCCGGTGAGACACATGGGGCAGCTGCATAAATGCCGTAGTGTAAAGAGAAAGAAAGCTGCCATAAAGAGAGTCGGGGTGGATGGGTGGATTTCCTGTGTCAAACAAAAAGTCATTCAAGTTATTTTGATTACAATGTAATGCATTAGTATGTGTGGCATACTAGGCTAGTGACGTATGTCATGTATGTCACATGACATTACATTTTGCTAGCAGTTAAGCCAAACCATATTTTTTTATGCCTCACCACATAATTTTGTTTTCTAAACCTAAAGAAGTAAACCTATAAAAGACGTTTTTTCAATCTAGGTTTTAAGTTTTGAAAAGTGGCTGTGTACTTTTTGAAGTGGAAACTGCTTTTCCTATAAAGACACAATGTAACAAACATTAATTTACATGCCCTCTCTGCCTAAAACTGACACTGGAGGGGTAGCAATGCATTAAAATTTGACATGTTGGGGCCACTGACCAAGCGTTGAGAATGTGTTGTGAATTATTCTAGTGATGCACTTGATCTGAAGAAGAACATCACTTAAATGCTGCAATTCAAGTTCAACATATCATGGTGACAAATTCAATTACATTGCATGGTACTGTTTAAAAGTTGACAAGAGTCCTTTTTGACGTCACACTCTCATTACATCTTTTTCTGATTCGAACTGATGCGTTTAAGACTTGAGGGTCAATCAACAGTGCCTTTGACAGATCTCTGAACAGCCAGCCATAGTATCATGATGAATCCATCAGTTCATCCATCAGTCCATTATGGTTAATTTGATGTGTCTCAGCCCGTCCTCGGCTTCTTAATGTTGTCTGGGACCGATTCCTGAAGAATTGACAGACACACACTCCCCCGGTTCTGCATTATGCAAAGGCAGCTGCAATTGTAATGAACTACAAAGTGGTTTGTTTGGCATGTTGTTAATATTTGATGCAAACATCTGGGGCGAACAGGCATTTTGAAGAACTGAGATATGACAACCCAAATTTCTCCCACTCCCTGTGTGATCTTACCCCCTGATGGTTTTCAGCAGCTAAGCCAATTTCTTTCGCGCTCTTTAACATTCTCTCTATATCCCTCTTTGTCTCTGTTTCTGTCTTGACCACTCACCGTCCTCCCTTTGTCTCTTCTGCTTTCATTTTCCTCTTTGTCACTCCTCCCTTTCTCTGTCTCTCTTTTCGTCTCTCTGCAGCACAGAGTCCAACGGTGACCGACCCTCTCCAACAGGCTTATGCTGGCGTCCAACACTACGCAGGTGATCCGTCTCTCATGCCTCCTCTACTCTCTCACTTCCTCCATCTGTCCATTTCCCTCTCCCCTCTCCCTTTCTGTTTGCCACATCGCAGACACTATGACAGGTAGAGATAGTTGGACGACCAGCCAATTTCCTCCCGGATTAGGCTACTTTACATTAGGATTGCAAAAGGATTTTCAGTTGACTTGATTATATGCCCACACACAAAAAAAATTCTTAATTCCAAAAGCACACCGCAGGCTGATGATCTGAACCTGCCATAGCCTCCTACATGAGAGATGACATAGACCTCTCATAACCACTGCTTTCTGCCTGACATCAGCTCTCATTAACACAGTGTAAGTCTCCCTCTCTTCCTTTGTGTGTCTGCTTAGTTGAACTGCACTCTACTCCCTTTTGCCATACTCTTTGTGCAGTGATCCACTAGCCGAGTGAGCCCCGGCTCCTAGTCATAATGCAATTTATTTATGCAATGTCTAGAGGACGCAAATGAACAATGGAATAATGATTTGAGTTTTGTTGTGTCAAATATGAAAATGGAGATGTGAAAAATTCCACTCTGGTTCTCCCTTTGCAACAGCAGCCTACCCTGCCGCCTATGCGCCAATCAGCCAAGCGTTCCCCCAGCAACCAACCATCATTCCCCAGCAACAGAGGGAAGGTAAGAGCGAGCAAGCGCGCCCACCCAAGATAAAAGGTGATAATTGCCATGTTCCATTCTAATGTAGCTGCGCTGCTTTGAATTAGCGAGGGAGGGAAAAAGCTGGCTGGGGAAAATGTGAGAAAAAGGCTCCCCATTTAAAGAGAAGAACATTAGCAGTGAGATGGAAAGTTACTCTGTCATTATTCAAAAACTGCACTAATTCAAACTCGCAGCGTTGGACTGCTTAATCAGTCCATTACAATGTGTTTAAGTGGTTATAAATATTCATCAGATTAATTAGCTGCATGCATAATCATTTATTACCATTCCTAGTGTAGTGTTCGTTCTTATGCCACAGCATCAGATGTAATAAAGCATAGGATATACTGTGATGGTAAATCACTCTTTCTGACGCCATTCGTCACTCTCAATTATTCATCTATATGATTGTATGAGACAGCATAGAGTGGCATGAATATTCAATATAGGAACTCTAGAATTGAGTGTCTCCAACATTGCCAGGAGGAAAAGTTGGTATGTGTTTGTATTTTTTTTCAGCAGCGGGTGAGTGCATGCTGGGGTCACTGTGCAGAAATGTGAATAAAGTATAGATAGACAAAAACTTATCCTCATATGCCAGCAGCTTGTTCGCCTTACATGCAGGCATAATTCCACACCATAGGAAAAACACACAGTTAAGGACATCTCATTCCTCACTGCTACCTTGGAACATTTTCATCAATAGAGAGAATTAAACAAGTGATGGTAATGCACACAGACACAGCTATACATGCTGTCTCTCTCTCTTTCTCTTTTAAACACACACACACACACACACACACACACACACACACACACACACACACACACACACACACACACACAGAGCTATTCTTGGTTGAGCCAGTGGCCTGTCTGAGTTCTGGCCTCCTCTGGGTTTTGGCTGCACTCCCAGCCTGTCTCAGTCCACTGCCACAGTCTGCAGCTCTGCCATTTAACAAGAGACACCTAAACCTGAATACACAGGCACAGTCAAGCCTCTGCTTCAACCTCCCTCTGAAAGCTAACAATTGTAACAATACAATCTATCAGTCTGCGTCTGTGTCTGTGTGTGTGTGTGTGTGTGTCAACAAAGAAAATCCCTCCAAATCCTAAAATATTATTTTAACCAGACAAATCTTCACTGTACTCTTTGAAAATATGTGTCCTTTTCACTTCAGGGAAGGATCCAAGGCAGCACAGCTCTCTGTTACATGTCAACACTGTACAGCAACACTTACTGACATGGCAAATATTAATATGTGTCATGCCCAAAGTTATGCAGTGGTGTCAAATACTTGGGAATAAACTAAAAATATTTTTAGTCAGTTAAGCAAACAAATTGATTGTACAAAAAAAAATTTAAAAAAAGGTGAGTATCAAGGTTTTTCCTGCAGATACTTTTGAATTTGCGCAAGTTCCATGCCAACTTAATCATATCTGTCTATGTAGGCAATATTCAAACCCATTTCAAGAGCATTGTGTTAAATACATCACCACCAACTGTAATTGCATGAACAGAATAATTCAGGTGTATTGTTGTAGTAGCAGTTAATGGAATTTTCAGCAAAGCTAGCATCAGACAGTAATAAGGAGTACGGAAGCTAATTTTTTTTTAACTCCACATAGCATTTTGGGCAGTATGAACTAAACTTTGCGCAGCTCCTTCTGGGATGCCACAAAAGGGTTCCCCCCTCAATAACAAATAATAATACACTCTGCATGTTGTATGATTTATAACTAAATTACTTCTCATTCTAACTTGTGAGTATAAGTCATATATAAAAATGCAGATAGATCAACTTTCCAACCAGCATTTCCGGATCATTTTGCACTTTGCATCTTAGCACTTGCATGCTATAAAGTCATTTTTTGTTTTTTTAATTACCAGTTATACAATTTTCTTTTTCTAGGTACCTGGTAACTGTAATTTACTATGAACAACACATAATTAAAAAAACATATATTTGAACTTTATAAGATCATGGTTGGTGTACTTAGTTTTTGAGTCAACAGCTGGGTAAAACTTAAAGCTATCTACAAGATGTTAGTGTTGTCAAAAATAGCAGTTTATTGATACATATGAATGCTGAATATTTTTCAATATTTTCGATAGCATCAATTCACTGGTACTGCACTTTATTGCTCTCTCTTATTGTTATTGTTACTTCAGTCATTCTGCTGTCACCTGCTAAGTTGTTGTCAAGTTATAGCCCGATTATATTTATCTTTTAATTTTTTTTAAAAAAAAAGAGTACATTTTATAGACTGGTAAGACAATCTTGATAATTTGAGCTTAACATTATGTTTCACTCTCTGTATCAGTCTGGACTCTCTGCCACCCAAAACACTTTCAGTGGACAGGAGTACTCACCTTGCCTTAAAAACTTCTTCAGTCAGTCGTGATGTTAACATTAGCCTAAAAAGTATAAAATGCCATTAATATAAACATATTATCATTTATATATTACTATTTGTGACCATTTATGACCGAAACATCAAGCTTTGCCACATCTAATAAGAAGAACAGCAAAAAACTTCCTCAGAGAAACTCTGCAAGTGCATGCTCTTGTTTTTGTTCAAATGTTGCTATTGACTCCATTGCTGCAATAACTTCACTTATCGCTGTGTTTACAGACATTACAGTAAGCGCTTGTTGCTTCAGGAGCAGCCATTAGCTTATTGTTCTGCAAGTCGGCATTTTACATTGTCAACTATTGGCTGCTTACATTTCAACTACAGTGCGGATCCACTGGTAGTCGTGATTGGATTTTAATTTCTGAAAATTGTTTGAGATGGCAGTGAGTCCAAACTGATGAAGCAGAAAGTGTGAAACAGAATGTCGAGCTCACGTCATCAGGATGGTCTTAACATGCTATAAATTTTATAGTCTGAATGTCATTTTTTTCTCATGGTATAAAAAAATGGTATTGAATATTAATAATTTCAAGGTATTGTGTTGAATTTAGAAATTCCAGTATCATGACAACACAACAAGATATACAGTTCAACTGTGTAACTTTATTCTCATGCTTGTATCCAGTCAGAGTAACTGATATTCAGTAGATTAGTACCCTTTTTCCATGCAGCTTGAAAGATAGACCTGCAGATGTACAAAAACAAAGAGGCAGAAACAAGGGATTTATGCACAACCAATGGGGAAAAAGTATGAGTATTTAAACAAACCAGCATCCCTCCTTACACACCAGCTTCAGACATCTCTTTCCTTCAAACAAACCACTTCCTTTCAAAGCCTGAATTCTCTAAGACACATAAACCTAAACAGACAGAACTGAGACTCAGCCTTAAAAATTCCAAGTCTGTCTAGGTGTGTGTGTGTGTGTGTGTGTGTGTGTGTGTGTGTGCATGTGTGCGTGTGTGCGTGTGTGCGTGTGTGCGTGTTTATGTTTGTGTGTGTCCTCTATCTCACCGAGGCATAGCAGCAGTACAGCCAGCCACCACTGCAGCCCTCTTATCAGCCTTCTCACCAGCCCCAGTCTCATCTCGTCATGCTATCACCCAGAGCAATGAGACAGGAGAGAAAGCTAGCCAGGCAGCCAGCTGCAAGCGTACTGTCCCCGAGTCCATCACATCTCTCTCTCTCTCCATCCATGGTTCACTCTCTCTCTCTCTGTCTGTCTCTCTCCAGTTCATTCCTCCCTTTATCCAGATTGGCCTGTACAATATGTGGCAGCTGGGTGGATGAGTGTGGAGGGATGGAGAGAGATTGGAAGACAGTCCTACTGTCACACAGTAATTGGGACAAAAACTTGGCTTATGCTCTGCCTCTTCCTTCTCCTCCCCTGTTTCTCTTTTCCTCTGTGTCTCAGTGTTTCTCTATAAAATCGTCTTAATCTTTCTCTTCCAATCAACCTCTCTGCATTTTTTCTTCCTCCTGTTGTCTCTTATTTTCATCTCTGGCTGTTTTTCTCTTTCACTTCTATCTCTGCTTTTCTGCATCTGTTTACATGTGCGCTGGAATTGCCTGCACATTTCCTGAGAAAATAGTCAAACCTAACTCTATAATGTTATTTATTGAAGTGCCACCTCTCTGATACAGTTATTATGCTAAATGGGATTCAAATGGAAACCACAGAAAGAGCTGCCCAAACAACGTGTGTGACCTTATAACATTTTAAAAATGATATTAAGGTGTGTGTAATTAGGTTTAACACAACTAATATTTGTGCCCCACAGGTAACATAAATAGAATCTGGTGTTTGCATGGCTCCTGTGTCCCTTGGATTATTGTCTAGATACTTTTATTGAGTCATTTTTCCACCCGTGTTATTATAGTCAGCCTCTCCCTCACTGTTTATGCTCCACATGTAACCCTCCTGTTGTCTTTCTCTCATCACCAGGGCCAGAAGGTTGCAACCTGTTTATTTATCACCTGCCCCAGGAGTTCGGAGATGCGGAGCTCATGCAAATGTTCCTGCCTTTTGGCAACGTCATCTCTGCCAAAGTCTTTGTGGACCGAGCGACCAATCAGAGCAAATGTTTTGGTGAGTCAAAAATCGATGTGAAAGGGAGGATGAGGGAGAAATGACCAGAGGAAAGCACAGGCAAGGTGGTGGGTCTCGGCAATGGAAGGTGAAGAGCTACGTGTGAGGGGATGGAAGCTCTCATCACTTGGGCTGTAACCAACTCAGAATTATGAAATTCGAATCAGATTTGGCTTTTCAATACAAACATACAATGATTTGTTTAGTTTTCCACAAAAGGTTTTGAAGTTTGAATGGGGCTTTACGACAGGTCGTAAATGTGCAACATTTTTTGGCTGACACTAGATATCCAACAAAAACCAGAAACTGTATCATAAGTTTCTGTGAGCTGTAAATTCACCACTTCTAAGCAGAAGCTCTCTCCTCTGTGCTATTGTTTGCATCTCCGCAGCTCCCTATACCAAAGAGTAGTGTGAAAGTCAATAGCACTCCCTCTGAAATCTGGGGACCAAAATGTCCCAAGAGGTACACTGCAAAGAAAAAAAAGGACTACTTGACCTGAAGCAATCTCAGTTGACTGATGATTCAACTCTCCGACTTTCAAGGGGCTGCCCTACTAATCACCTAAAATAACACAGGCTGAACCCACCATGAGCCCCTCATGTAGCTACTTACCCAAAACATCTTTCCACAATTGCAATTTTCTTCACACATCTATGTATTTATCACTCCCTCTATCACACGATTCCTAATACAATCAGGATCCATCTCTCCTTTTCTGCCATTCCCTGATTCCTTTACCCAAGCGAAAAACATTTTCCCAGACACCCCTCCAGTCCTCCAGCCGGGCAACCTAGCAGCATCCCGCCACACCTCCCCTCCTCTTCTCTCGCCTCCCACACAGCAAACCAGTTCATCAGGGTGGAGGCGGTGCAGGTGGAATCCATGGGCTTAAAGAGATAATAATAGACTGGTGTGGGCCTTACTGTTGATTCAGTTGGACAGCAGCACCCAGGAGACAGGCAGAGAGAGAGTGCGCATGAGAGAGAGAGAGAGAGAGAGAGAGAGAGAGAGAGAGAGAGAGAGAGACTCCCAGCATTGGCTTTCTTTCAGTTCCTCTTCAACATCGTATGTCTATGAGGGTTCCTCTTCCTCTCTCTCTCTCCCTCTCTCTCCTTGTCTGTCTCGTTCCGTCCATCTCAGGACTCCCTCCCTCTCCCTTTGTGTGTTCTCCTCTAAACATATGCCCCTCGCTATCACTACCTGTCAGTCAACAAGGGGGAAGGACAAAGGGGCGGTGACCTCATCAGTCTCACCGGCTTATTTTCCACGGCTAGTAATTAAGATCTTGGCTGAAAAACAGCAGTTTAACCCATGATTCTTTCGTGGGGATTTTTTTGTTCACTCATTTTTCCCTCCTTTTTATAGAAGAAGCCCCAGGGCTCCTTTGTAAGACATTAACAAATTAGGCAGAAGATGCTGTGCATTAAGGGGGATAAGTTATTAGGCCTCTAAGAACTTGGAACACTTCATCTTAAAAACTCGAGAGTTTAGCCTTGATGATGTGGTTAATGGGAACTGTAGACTCCTGTACATGTGTAGGTATACTGTATGCATATCCACTTATTGTATGCTGATGTAGGAAAATAGATAGATGGATGGACAGGTGAATTGCCCGATGTAAAACAGATTCAGCCTTATGCACACTGGTGTAAGGAAAACATGGATACAATGGATGCCAAATGGACAGCATTTTATACAAACTAACACAAACATACAAACAATTCTGTATGTCAGCATTAAGTGAAACCAAGATTTATTTCCCTCCACTTTCCTTTGAACAGCACAACACCCTATTCCAATTTAAATTATCCACTTTTTTCCTTCTTTTTCTAATTAAAGTCTAAAAAGCATAAGCTCAAATTTATCATCTAAATACAGCTTACATCCTGCAAAAATGTCCGTTTTGTTTGGGTAACAGTGAACTTACCCACAGTATTTTAAAAGGCAGCATATCACAGTGTCCTAGTGGGTACACTATGTTAAATATTTAGTTAATATTATCAATACATTTAAATGAAATACTCCAGAAAAACTGCTTGCCACTGCAGAATGATTCTTGTGAGTTTCAACAGAAACATCTATGCCTACATGGCCTGATTTCTCTGCCGCACAGGTGAACTACACTTTGGGATTTTGAGAGGAGATAACCAGACATCACTCCGTTGAGATTGAGTGTTTACAGAGAAGCTTGGAAATTTGAATATGATGAAAAGGTCACTGGAGAAGCACTCGAAGCATGTATTTATGATGTATTTCTGGAGTAGGATTTGGAGTATACTCTTAAGGGATGCATCACTGTCATTTCAGACAGATGTCTGTTTGCTTTAGTATTTTTATTTGCTTTGCGATAAAATGGATATGAATGTCTGACATGGTGTGATATTAAACACTTCGGCAGGTGAGATGAAGAAAAGTCTTGGGGATTTATAAAACATTTCACCTCAACACAATTTAAAAAATTAAGATGACAAGGAAGCCCAAGTGAGGTGCGTGAAAACACTGACGGTGTTATAACGGAGTGATTCTTTATTGAGTCACCGAAACGTATTGAACATCCATGAAGCAAATTTGTACACCCCACAGACATTCACTGTGTAGGAGCTATATGGTGGTGTTTAATTTAACCTGGGACTCTATGGATATAACATTAGTCTTAATCCTCTGTGTTTAGTCACTCAATATTGACTTTTAAAAGTGATCAAAGCTTACCTTGTTAAGTGGAATTAGCTGGATTTAGCTTCAAAATGAATTTCAAAAGGTCTTCTGAGAATGGAATAACACACACACACACACACGTTTTAAATGGGAAGCAATCTGCTTTTTAGATATGATAGAGTAAAATCTACACTAGGAGATGCAATTTATCTAAAGGGCTTCTGAAACAAGATGAGGCTTTCATTTATTTATTTGTTTTGCTTTTTTGTTGTTTCCCACTTTTAAGTCTTGGAAAGTTGCCTATGCATGCTCATTTCATCTGTACATTCATGTACTTACGGTGCACAGATTCACTAGCTGCAGTTAATATAACACTTTTAAATGATCTTGAACAGCCACCCTAAAGCCATATATTTTCTATAAAAGAACAATAACCCCACTGGATATCAATATGACATCGGGCATACGCTAAATTTAGTTGGAATGAAAAATGGGTTGATGCGATTTCAAATGTCTAACGACATTAGAATTTCAGGTTGTCTGGAGGTTAGCATTATGATATTTTCCAGACGTTGGGTTTTGCTCTCCATATCTTCTAACTTAATGTCGTTATTCTACGTCAAGATGACATTGTCATGAGAGGTTTGAAAGATGTTGGCTTTTGGTTTTTTAACAACACAACTGAAAGCCAGCAAAATATCAGGATTGCACCAATTGTCAATATGTGTCAGTACTGATACAGGTGTTTAAAATCATAATTTGGCCAATTGCCAGTACCAATGCTTGGGTTTTTTGTTGCTGTTTATTATGTTTTTGTTTTCATTTATGCACACTTTTATGCCATGGAAACAAAAAAAAGGCTGACCTGTTTCAAAGTACATCAAGTCATTTCACAATCTGAATGAGCACAAATTCAATCATACACAATTATAAAACCTTTAAAAAACACTTCTTCCACATGAAAAACATTTTTAGTAACTGCTTCAAAAGCCTTTTCACCAAAATGATATATCACAATTCCCTCTCTCATATTTATTTCATTTTGCAGTGAAGAGGTCAAAAAATTTGTCTTTCAAACAGTTGCATTTATTCAATTTTACGAGACTGGATTTAAACACATCATGATTTACTATAATTTCCCTTCACCCAATACTCATTTTTACTGAGTTGAGCTTGAAAGTATCTTAATGTAACTCAATGTAACCTCAGTCAGCAATTAGTTCTGGCCACTGCCTGCTAACAACAAATGATGACTACAGTCTTTTTGTCCTGACAGTGATGCCATTAGTTCCCAGCCTTGCTTTTTAGCCCAAGATTAATGTGACAAAACCAAAAAACATCAGCCACTGCCATCAGTGAATGTCATCTTATTTACCTATAGGCCTTCTATTCTATTCAAAATTCTATATTTTGACAGAAAGACTTTCATTTTTATTGTAAATTCAAATTGTTTCCAAATATTGGTTATCAGTCTTTTTAACTACTAGTAATCAGTATCGGTAACTGCCCTGAAAAACCAATATTGGTCAACCCCTACTACAGTCACCCCTGCAATAGTGAAGAAAGGTTTTTTCACAGTACAAAACAGCATTAGTGCACAGCATCACTACATAGAAGCTCTTTTTCTAGAGCAATGTGAGAGTTATATACTGCAGCACTCTCAGCAGCTCAACCTAGTCCTCGACTTGTATTTTCCCCATTGTCACCCAATAATGTTTGCAGCTTTGTGTGTGTTTTTATAAAAAATGCATGACATAACAACGCGTACACCGACATTCTGGTAACATGGATGGCTGCTGTGAGAGCCATACCTCAAACACTAGTAGCGTTCAGGGTATTGAGCTGCACAGCACTGCACACTCAGTGCTGCATCAAAGATATGAAACATCAGCCACTTACTTTGTCTCGAGAAAAACAGCTAAAACTGGAAACATGTTCAAATATCATATTCTGCTTTTAGATGATTTTAATATACACGGATTCAAGCAGTTTAAGTTTGCAGTGCCGTCTTTGTCCTCTCCTCCCGTACCTTGACCCCTAACTTTCTATCACCTTGTTGTCATGTGGATGTAAATGTGAGGTATGGAGATTCGTTAAAGTCGGGGATAGAGTGTGTTTGTCGGATTGGGAGGGGGATCACTGCCAACTGACAGGCCCTTCCCTGCTCAGTTTGTTTAAAGGGTTTGTAAAAGCAGCAGCCTTATCTCACCCGCACTGACAAAAGCCTGCCCTCTCCCCCCAAATTAAATTGGACCCATAGCGGTGTGATCAAATCAGCTGGCAGGCGGAAAATTCGGGCCGTCAATCACAGAGGTGTCTGATAAGAGCAGGCAAGGAGTCCCGGTGTGGAAAGCTGTGGGCTCATTCCGCCTCGACACCCAGGTGATAACTCAGAGCAGCAGGCACCTCCGTCCTACACACCTTGCTCCTAGCATCTCGTCACGACCCCCATGCCCTTTACTCTTTACTCAGATACATGCTCAGTCACACACGTGCACGGATGAAACACACACTTACACACAGCCCTGCCACTCTTTTACAGCTCAGTCAGGTAACATTTACAGACTTTGCTCTAAAAATCCTCACACCACATGAGACACCTTTTCTTCTCTCTAATCTTTGAACACCTTTTCATGTTTTTTGTTCTCTGTTCAAGTTAAACTCAAAGTTTCTAATGGCTCTTCATCGTTTGATTTTCAATATCTGTGTTATTAGCCTTTGTGGTATTTTATGTAATCTTTTTAATTCAAAGATTTTCAATTAATCTGCTGAAAAGAGAAAACAAAGAGCTATTGTTGTGTCATTGTTGAGAGTTAAAAAGGGTCTTCTCCCCCCACCCCTTTCTTTTCTTTCATCTCGCCTGTCTTTTCTCCTGGTCTCTTTCCCTCTCCCTTTCTCTTCTTCCTGCCCCCCCATTCTTCTCCGCTCATATGTTGTTTCTTTTTTCCCCTCCATTTTCTCATCCTACTCTGCCTCCCATCTCTCTCTTTCTGTGTTCTTGTCTCAGGCTTTGTGAGTTTTGATAACCCATCCAGTGCTCAAGCCGCTATCCAGGCCATGAACGGCTTTCAGATAGGCATGAAGAGGCTGAAGGTGCAGCTAAAGCGGCCAAAGGATGCCAACCGACCTTACTGACTCGTCTGCTGTCCATACCCAGGTAGAGTAACACCCATGCCATAATAAACTGTGCTATGCCATGCATGTTCTCAAGCCAAAGTGTCCACATCACTTGGATAGTAAAGTTTTTATTGCTGCCGTAGATGTGAATGTCTGGGAGTGCATTGCTTCAAATCTTAATATAACAATTATACAAAAAAAAAAAACAAACCCAACAACATTACTTCACTTCAAACCAATGTAGTATTCCTTTTTTACTTTCCACAACTCTTTTTGTCTTTTATTAAAGCATTGCAATTCATAAATTAATTATATGAACAAGAGTTTCATTCAACCAGCCAAACTTAACAAGATAAAAAAAAAATACCATTTTAATTTCACTGACATTTGAATTTTTTAACCCCAGCTAAAACAATTAGCTTTTTTTTCTTTTTTTTTGTGGAGTGTGGACTGCTAAGTCCAGGGACATGATGAGTGAAGGGCAAGATGGGCAGAGAGAAAAATAAACTAGACCACCTATCCAGTCCTCCAAGCATGTAGAGACCCATTCACCCATAATTTGCATTAAAAAGTCACTGAAATTTACACATATCAAAATGACAGACCTGCAAAATGCATGAATTACCTAGTCTAATACTAAATGTGGTCAACTAGGGAAATGGTTAAAATTCTCATTCTGTAGTCATTATCTGACTTTATCCCCACGAGCCCTGATGTGTCATGAAATTTGTGTTTTTTCAAGCCAAAGAGTTTCTTTTTTGTTTTCTACATATTAGCTGTGAAGCATCAGGGCACTAGTTTCTAAATTGCAACGACCCTCTTCACAGAATCCACCTCTTGAGATTTCTGTCAGGTTGCCCTGCTCCGCTGAATTGTTTTGTTTCTTCTGGGGTTTGAAATCTAATTTGTACCTGCAGGACACTCCCGTGCAAATTGATGACATCATCAATACCCAGCTGTGCATTATTAGCCGTCTACTGAGAATGGCGTCGAGAATCGATGCAAGTTGCTGAGCTACAAATTCATAAAACTTGATAGCAGTAATTGCTCTCCTACAATGGCTCAGCATTATATTTCTGTCAGCTGCTTAGCAAAATCCAATGGCCCTCTTGGTGGAACTTTTACTTATGGGAAAAGTCTTTGAGAAGATGTACAACAATACGGAATAGATTTATAGTATAACGACTTTTTTTTACAAAAGTTTTAATGAGCATGATAAGTAAATGCAGGATGTTTGGTGAAAAAAAAACGTTTGCCTTTACAAAATCAACAAAAAGATGCTCAATGGAAAAGCACTCACTCACCATACAAACTGCAGTGACTCGTATAATGGTGGAGAACAAGCTCCAATCCCAGTAAGCACTGTTTAGTTAACTCAAGTGATGCTTCACAAATCTCTTCTCAACTGAAAGAGTCATGGTCCATTTTCATATTCTCTCATTTATTGTTGGCAGTTTTTCCCAAATAGTAAAAACATTAATGAATGTCGTAGTAATAACATTTTAACTTGGCTATCCATTGAATGCATTCCCTGGTGTTTGATTTTAATTAATCAAACACCAGGGGAAAAAAATTAATTAATTAAATTAAATTTAACTGCAACCTTGTAGCAAAGCAGAACTGAATGTTTTGACTGCTTATGCTGTTAGGCATTAAAATACATAAAGTAGCATTTTCAATGACAACAAATTGGATTTTAAAACACATAATAAAATGCCAAACATTCATGTTGAAAATATGTTGTGAGGCTCTCAAAACTATATAAAAGGATTTAAAACTATGCTAGTGTTATACATTCACAGTTAATTTAATATGGAACAAATGTAAAGGTCCAGTGCAATTTCTAGGCATGTATTGGCATAATAACATAATAATGATAACTATATTTTCATTAATTTACAATCACCTAAAAATAGGAATCTTTGTGTTTCTGTCGCTGTAGAATTAGCCATTGATTCAATTCAATTTTATTATTTGTCCAAGAGGGCAATTTGTGTTGCAGCAAGTGTTAAAAATGTAATAAAAACACATAAAGCACAAACAAAAATGCACAGAAACATAAAGGAGTTGACATTTATCCGTACACAAGGTGACTTGCACCTGTGCACATTCAAGTGGTCCACCACAACTCCATAGGGCCTATAATAATCTATATACAGATCTATATCTATATAGAAAGCAAGTCCACCATGTTGCTTTTCACAGTATCCCGGAATGGACAAATCAAACACCGGCTCAGAATAGAGCCATTCGTGTTTTCGCATTGGCCACCATAATTTCCTTACACATTTGGTGAACAATAGAAGTTTAGGTTCTGTAGCCTCATATAGGTGCCACTAAATCCTACACACTAGACCTTTAAATTAAACTATAATACAAGATTATCCATTGCGGAATAATTGTGGACTCAACATTTAGGCTATCTGCAGTTTGCAACTTTTTAATTATGCTGATTTTCATGCAATAACAAAGTAAAGCCAACCAAAGGTCTTGCAAAACTATCTACTTGTGCTGCTAATATATTTGCTACCAGATATCTTCAATACTTAATAGTTTCTTGTTTGGGCCCTTTAAAGTCGGAGCTTTCATAAAAAAAAAATAATAAAAAGATGGTGTATTTAAAATGGCACCATCCCTCAATAAAGACTAATTTCACAGTGTCAGGCTTGATTCAAAGAATCATCACCCATCTGTTACAAAGTGCAGCTGCCAGCGCAAAAATAATATAGATGCATGCTCTCGTCGCCCAATTGGCTAGACAACTTTTCATTACAATAACATAAGCCCAGATTATATTCCTCCATAAATAAAAGCATCATGATACCATTTGTTTGTTTTAGATTTGACTCTTTAAAAGCCACAAGATGGCATTAATGGAAGGTGGTATGCAATACAAATGATAGATGCTCTCCTTATCTCTCGCCTGATAGCATTTGAATAGAGCCATGTCCTGCTAATTGAAGAGAGGCTTTCAAAGCAGACACCCTGAGAAAAAGAGGGGGGGCGGGTTGATTTAGAGCATCAATGAGGGATGGAAAATATCCGGCAACAGCATTGAATGACAGGGCAGTCATTGAGATGTACTCCGAATGCCTCCAAGTACAGACGTTTTACCACAATAACATTCTGTCGCTTTATCGGGAAGTGTGCGTGCGCATGTTGGTGTAAGTGTGTGTGTGTGTGTGTGTGTGTGTGTGTGTGTGTGTGTGTGTGTGTGTGTGTGTGTGTGTTTGTGTGCGTGCATGTGTTTTCATGTCCTCCTTCGTCTCTGGTCTGGTTCAATCCATCTCTGTGTTTTTCTTCAGTTATTACACCACTTCTGTTGTTGAGTTAAGGAAAACCAATAGACCAAAACCGAGAGCAATCCCATGAAAACATTAAAGAAAAAATACTCTAGTGGGGCTCCTGAAGCCAGCTCCTGGTGTATAGATTCTTAAAAACCATGAAGGGTCTTATATAAAGAAGTTGGATTTGAAAAAATCTACTTTTAAGAACTTTTATTTTTCTTTTCATTTATTGCCTTTTATTGTGGAAGACACCACACTAAGTTCTTGGGCAAAAGTCTGAAATAAATAAAGTTCAAATGTAACTGTTTAATTTTCTGAATCCAATTACATTATAACGATGAAAAACTTTGATGAAACTTGAATGATGAATTCTTGTGTGTTCCTTAGGTAAAAACTTCAATATGTAGATAACTTCAGAAACCCCCCATTTTTTTTCCTTCTAATACTGACGATTTCGCTTTGAAGTTGAATTAAAAACACGATCAGACAGCATTCTCTTCCACTGGTCTCAGGAGCCCTGCTACTCTGAAATTGCGTTCTGTGTCTTAAAGATAAACTTAATGCAAAAAAGCTGAAGCACTCACTGTACGGCCACCCTCATAGCAAACAATGCAAGGCAAATCCAATTACTGTAGACAGGACAAGTTTCTGAAATATGCATTTCTGCCTTAAGGGTTATCTTTGTGAATATAAAAACATCAATTCAACCTTTTAACCTGCAAATGTTGTCAGCCTGAGAATATTTCACCACCACATTGAGGCACAAGAAAAAGGCCCCCTTTTTTGTGCTGTGTTGAAGATTATTTGTTCTGTTATTTCTGTTTTACTTGTCAATTCTGTTTTTTTTTCTTCCAGTTTTTATGGTAATAACCATAATAACCTCATTTGATTTGTCAGGCAGAATAAGTGCGAGTGTGGAATAAATATTGGAAAGGGTGCTTTGAATTCTGACTTAAGGAAAAGAAAATCCCACTGTTTCTTTCCTTCTTTTGCACCCCCACCAACCTGGCAACCTGACATGGCCAATCACAGTGTGAGGTGGCCTTTCTCCGCTATAGCCACACACCCCCCCCTACACCTGTCATGGGGCCAAGTTCCCACAGCTGTAAGTTGAACCCATGGTGTCATTTTCTTTTGGATGACGTCATGTGGTGGGACTGTGACTGCGTTGCATGACGTGGCGTTGGTTGATATCTCTAAACTCTATCTCTTTATATTCTGCCCTCCTTTTATATATATTTATATATATACTGTATATTGTATATTGGCAGTTTGTGGAGTGCAGTAAAATGATGCCTTTCTTGGCTGGTACCTGTTGTACATAATGTAACTGACGTGCTGACTGGTTGGTTGATTATAACTGGAAGTGGCCTTTGACCCTTTGTGCTATTGTACCGTGTGCCCTTGTGATGTTTTACTTTCTCTTGTGGGGTTCATGTGTATGGATGTACTGTTTTTTTCTATTTCTCTATTTCTTCACATTCACATCAACAGTGCCCCCCCCCCCCCCCCCCCCCCAGAATCACTTCCCATTTATTTATTTATGACCAAGCAAAGTATTTTTTTTATTTATTTTTATTTCTTAAAATGAATCTACATCTTTGCAAAAAAGACCTTTTTCTCTCGCCGATCGACAGCTGTTTAGTTGAGAGATGGCCAAGATGACCCTATGTTTGTGTAGCCAATTAAATCTCCACCGTTCACGCGGAGAGCACAGGCAAATGTTGACACTCCACTTCTCCGTGGATTCCATCTGCACAGGGAGTACTTCTGCAAGATTGTTTTGTTTGCCTAACATGAGAATCACTTCCCATTTATTTATTTATGAGGGTGCAAACCAATTACGCCGTGATGGCAGAGCTGCAGGCAGCACTGCAGACCCACATGGCCAAAATCTGTCCACCATAGAGCCATATTGTACAGAGATGTAAAAGCAGGGTGCAAAAATAGAACAAACTACAAATACCTGAGATGAGTATTTACTGCTGCCTGTTGTTTTTTTGGTAGAATAATGCCACCTGTTCAATTAAGTCATGGGTAAAGCAAAGAAAATGTGGAATGAGCCTGTAACACCACAGACAAGTGTTATTAACCACCCAGTAAAATATGAATTATTAAAAAATTGCCAAGGATATAAAATTAGGTTTAAAAATCACAAAAAACTGAGCAGTTTTATCTGCTTTGAGATGCTGGGAGTGTCTCTGCTGAATGAGCTGAAACTATGTTATGCTTACTACTAACATTAGAGCTTGTATAATTACATTATATATTAGTGTCATTCCATTAACCCCCCTGTGCAAGCGGTGAGTTCGCTATCTTCTACAAGCCCTCCTAGCACTTTCCTTCTAATAAATACATTAATAAACAAGTCTGTTAAATGCCTCAATCATTAAAACACAGGATAAAGTCAGCTAACATGGGACGCTTTTTGGTAGATCGCCAAGAACACAAAACTCCTATAGAGTTATTTTTAGAGCTTGCTATGGTTCTGTTATATTGCTGAACAAGAGTCTTTCGCTATGGAGTGGCTTTCTGGTTCTTCATGTTATTGTGATACAGGTTAAGCTGCTAACGGGAGTCTACAGCAACACGGTGGCTTATTCTTTGGCTCGGGGGACGTTTGTGCTTGGTGCTACCAAAAGTCTGCAGCTTGTTCTTAGTATTTTCAGAATACAGGAGAGAATATGTTAAGGATTGCTCTAGTGTGTCATCAAGCGTCCTTTTAAGCCCGCCCCAAAAATCCTGTACACATAAATGGTGATAAACAGTTCACAGTCTAACTCTAAAATTCAGTACTACACAGTTCCCAGTCTTTTCACATTTTCAATACGTATTTTCTAACATTTATTATGTGTTTAGAAAGAAATCACTGATTGTGCTTTGCCCAGACTTTACAGTTTTTGTGGCTTGTATCTGAGATAATTGTTACTTGATCTGTGAAAAGAAAAGGTAGCAAACAGATTCACAGTGAAAAAGGTCCTTTCTTTGCAAGTGAGTTTGTTTCGATCCCTCCAGGCCAAACACTGATAAGAGTTAGTCGTTTTCATCGAACTCGTACCGCCCTATTCTTTCAGAAGCCCTGCAGGCGGCTCTCCCTCCTGTAGTCTATCCAATGAACTCAGGGGGGTGTCTAGCCAGGCAAGCCGGGAGGAATAAGGTCTTTCTTGCATCAACTACGCCTCTTAACTGCCAGGTGTCTTTTATGGAGCCATCTAAGTAGGTGGCAGTGTGCAGGGGGGAGGGCATAATGCTGGGACAAAAAAGAAAATGAATTCTTTATTATCCGACAAAGTTGGAAGGTGAAATACTTGTGATGTTTTCAAAGAAGCTGTTTACTTTGGGGGGGAAAGAGAGAGATATTTTAAAATCAACGTGTGTTTCTACTGCTCCGTGGTGAATGAATATTGCGCCAATGGCTTATGAAAGAGGGCATCTGTAATCGGGACTGTTAGTGCTTTATGCCTCTAATGGCTGGGCTCACTTTGGCACACATAAGAAATCAGCTAGAATCTCCGCTCTCACATCTAAAAAAGCAGATCTATTATGAAATGGTAACAAGCTCATTTACAGGAATGGAAAGGTAGAACAAAGAGCGTCTGGGCACGCATGTTCCCGTCACAAAGTCAGTCCCTTTCATGTTCGCTCCCGGAGAGTGATTTGCTGTGATTTCGTAGCCTTTCTTCACCCACATCACAGCTCACAACATATTAGGGATGATAGGCTCTAAACTAGATCTTTTATATCCAAAGCTCGGCAGCGCGGACACATTTAGTGACAGTGCAGCATCTTAAGTCAACACAAAAGAAGAGGAGACGTTGGGCTGGTTTTCCATGGGATCCTAATTAGAGGCTATTTCTTCATATACACATATATATACATATATATATATATATATATATATATATATATATATATATATATATATATATATATATATATACATGTATATATATAAAATTTCCACCTTGGACAGCCATCCATTTTTTTTCTGTCATATTCATTACACTACTTCATCACTGTCTTGTTTTCTTTATGTTTCCTTCTTGTTCTTTTGGTAGTTTGTTTGTAATGAATTAACATTAAAGATGAATGACAGCAACATCTCAGGCAACATTCAGCTGTATTTTCTTTTCATGCAGAGCGATGTAGTCAGTTTAAATTAGGCCTTCCTTGGATTAGCGCTGTCACAGTGTAGATGTCTGTTCCATATGGTTAAAACACAAATCTCCCACCCCACCTCTAGCCCACTTATTTCTGGTTTTGATTGACACACTCCTCTTTTTTTTTCTCTCCTCCCCGTCTGTTTCTCATGCTGTTGGCTGTGCCTGTCAGTCTGTGTGATAACCAGGAGCCAGCAACCCTGAGCATGTTTGCCGCAGCCTCACTGAATCCACTCTCCTTATTCTCCTCTCTCTTTCTCTCCCTCTCTCTCTCTCTCTCTCTGTCACAGGATGAAGGGCCACAACACCTTATTTCCACAAGTGCAGTAAAAGTACAAAGACTTCTTGCTCTGCTACATATCATGAAGGAGGGTGGTCCCTTGATCCTGCTGGAAACCTGCTGAAAAGATTGGGTGCCTGAGAGCGGAATCCCAGAGTTGTTTTCTTTTTTCGTTTGTTTGTTTTCCTTCTTCGCAAATGCCTCTTTTTTCCCTGTTTTGCTTTGGCATCTGTGGGAGAAAATTTTTTGCAGAGACCAACTTTTTGCTGCTGTTTTTTAGACATGATGGGGAAAAAAAAACCTTTATAGACTCATTATGCTCAAAGCATGCATACTGACACAGGATATGGATAAACACACATAAAAACACATAACAAACCAAACATACACATTTAAAGATACTACACTTAAAAAAAAGTAAAAAAAAAAAAAAAAAACAGAAAAAAATACTTTGTACATGTATAAATACGTGCAAATGCCAACTCAAGTACTGACGCAAACACACGCGTGTGCGCGCACACACACACACATAGACACAAACACACACACCAGCCTGCTGCCATTTTGGTTTTTGTGCCTACACAGGTGTTGTGCTCTGTGACAGGGCAAGCTCTGGATCAAAGAAGAAAACAGGAAGAAGAGGAAGAAGAGGATGAGGCGGGAAGAGGAGAATCCAGGATAATTTACATGCATCATTCCTTAGGAAATAGGGACCAAAGGACTAAACGCTTTTTAAAAGAATATAAATATATAAATATATAAATATATATTTAAAAACTCATACCTTGTAGCTGCAAGTATTACAATTTACTCGTAGTCAAAAAAAAAAATCATTAAAACAATATCCAGTGGCCTACTGTAAGTACAAATAAAAGAAAATGGAAATAATGTATAAAAAAAAGACATGGAATCGTAGTATAGGGGCTGATCTTTTGCTCTGGATGCTGATTTAGCACCAGGTTGTAGAATAGTAAAGTAGAATAGAAAAAATGTAGATTTGCTAACTTTTGCTGTTGTTTAAAAAAATACTTGAAGTCGTAAAGTAAAGGGGGCAAAAGGCGGGGGGGAGGGAAACATTCATCTGCCCCTGTACGCAACGATTCTGTTTTACTTGGATGTTAAGGTATCAGCCACTGGATATCTCGCTCATCGCTCATGATGTATAAGTCACCGCACTCTCTGACAGCTATGAACAGACTGTTCTGGAAGAAAAAAAAAGAATGACAAGAGAGAAAAAAAGACAGAACTTATCATGTCTGTGCTGGACAGGGTGCAGACATTTAAGGCTTCTCACTGGCCTTTGTGTTCAAGCGACAATCCACTGTAAAGACCAAGCAAAATGGACATGGGGGTGTCTTTTGTTTGTTTTGTTTTTTTCTTTTCTTTTTTTTCCCTTGACCTTTTGTATTGCAACATGGAGTGTGAATTATGAAGCCAGAAATTGTTTAAGTGTAATGGTTCTACTCTAAGAAAGATGGACAAATGGATGGTCGTAAGGGCGACAGAGAGGGAGGAATAAGGTGACAGCTACTGAAACTGCCAGCAGAATGAACTCATACAAACGAAATGGCCCTTATGGCATTGTGGAATTCTGTCAAAAACACAAAGTATGCCCGCTGTAAACAAACAGGACTTATAAGAGTGACATGCCAAGGATTTGTGTGTCCACTGGAGCTGCTGCAAAAGATTGAGAAAAATTGCCTCTTGGCAGATACAAAGAAACATTTCTCTGAAGACAAACTCGATTTACTGTATTGATGGCAAAGGAGTGCAGGCTTTCAGAGATCGTTTAGCTCTGTCAAATATAATGTAAATTCCACTATCAACATGTTCCCTGACCTGCTTTCTTCATATATTATACATAGAGCCTATGGGAAGAAAAAGCTACTGCTTAAACAGACTATACTGTATCTAAATTAGATCCAACAGTCACTCTTTACCATCGCTCAGCTCGTTTGTCGCCTCTCTGACACTGACGCCAGGCAGGACAGAGCAAAGCACTCCAGTACTGTCAGGTCTTGATTTAGAGCCCTTTAGCCTTTATTTTGACTGTTTTAGAGCTCTGGGTGCGGGCTCTTCTCTAAAAGCAGATCAATATGTTTGGAATGAGTCTAGAGGGAGGAGCGATGCTGTTTCAGTCACTCTGAACACTTTCCCAATTTTCTCAGTCAAACACCAGCTCCCATCCGTACACCAGCCCTTTGAGCACTGGCAGCTGGTGGTAAGAGGCATGGCTCGGCGAGGAGGAAAGAGGGAGGTGAAGAGAGGAAGTCAACAACCAAACATGACATCGAGATCCTTTAAACGGATGCCCAATGACTTAATCCAGAAAATTAGAAGCTGTAATCAAGCTCCTGGTGACAAACACTGTATCGGTGCTACACGCTTTCAAAGAACAGGATTAAAGGGTTCAAATAGGACCGGAGTCTGGCACCTCAGGCTCCAGTCCAACTAGTTCCTGTTTACTGCGGAGACTCTCCTCCTTGCCGTTCCCTCCCTCTTTCTCAGGCCTTTTAGAGAGAAAAACAGACCAGACCTATTCCAAATCACTGAAGGAGAGACTGATAAAATGTGCCAGCACATTCCAGAGTCTTCAATGTCTTACTTTGTCATTTAAATAAGCAGAAGGTCTTGATTTGATATCTGTTTGCCATGTGCCCCCCACCCCCCCAACACCCCTCTTTCCCCCCTGCCTTAAGAGCAGCCATGCCCTTCCAAACCTCAGCCCAACTGTTCAGCAGCTCTCCCCTTGGAACAGCATTTCCAAACCTGGCTAATGTCTGCGCTCACTACCCTTCAATTATCTCCTGCACCGTATTAGACATGCTATTTCACCTTTCCCTCTAATCACACTGTAATCACCAGCCTCTATACATTAGCAGCAACCAAGTGAAAAATCACCGGGATAATCACTTGGACCAAATGACGGGAGAGATGGTCCCCTGCATGCACATGGATGACAGAAGGAAGATTAGAGAGAATTATGTTTGTGCCTACTCCCTGGCAAGGCGGCTGACAGCTGACCTGGCACCAATAATACCGTTGAATTTACCCGAAGAGGCGATAGAGGATGTGGGATAAAACCTACCATATCTTAGCGTGGTATTAATATTGCAAAGTAGATTGACATTACGAAAAATTTAAAGAGAAAGGTGGATGATAAAAGGAATTAAACAATTTTTCTTTTGCTTCAGCACAAACGTTGCAACACAAGTTGCTTAAAATTGGGTCAAATGCGGCAATTTTGCTGGAAATCCTCAATTCTGCAGAAGCAGCTGCACTGAGGCCTCCATTATTGTGCTTCTTCTTTCAGCATGTAATTGTGTCCCAACTATCTCTACAGACACTGCAATTTTTTTTACAAAATAACTTGCTCCACACTTTCTTTTTCCTGCTTGTATCCCTGCTGGGACACCTGCAAAGCACAGTATTGTTCAACGCTGAAAGAATATTCGTGAAGCACAGTAGTTCTTCAGATTCAAAATGACGGCCATCCAAATGACAGCTTTTTCTAAAAAAAAAATTGCTTTCATATAAAAGTAGGGTAGCCTTCCTTTCTCAGCTCTTGATTGAACATTAGGTGGAAATGCAGGAAGCTACATAGTGAAGTAGGTCAAAACAAAGCCATGTTCTGCAAACCGTTTGTGGTCATTATTCATGTGAAGCTGAACTAATCGATGGGAAATCTAATGTTCCATGAGCAATGAAATTTCCTGTGCTTGTCTCGGCCATCTTTCGAATACGTTCTGCAAGTGAGGCTCTGTCAGGCTGAACACGAAGCTTGTCTTCTATCAGCTGCTGTACTACTTCTCACTGCTAATGGCAGGTTGAGTCCCCAGTGAGCCAAAAACCCAGCCTAGCCTAGTATCCTGCTGTCTGCTTGGCTAACAGTGCAGTGTTCATGTAGCATCTCTGCTATGCCAGGGCTAAATTAGGCAATGTGAAATCAGCACTTCAACACTTTTAACAAGGGTGCTGTTATTACTTTTACACCCCGGGGGAGGTTGTTACTGAGGTGACGTGCTTTAAAAACAGAAATAGCTATGAAACATGTTCCGGAACTACCAGAAAAGATTGTTTTTAGATCTTTCCGTTCCCCTATTTACTGACAAGAGTTCGTCTGATCTGGTTTTCAGTCCAGGCCATGTTTCACCTCTAAGAGCAATGACAAATGTCAACCCAGCAGGCACTTCCAAGCTGCTGCCAAAATGCTATTTGATTTTTGTCCTCTAATTTACAAAGAGAAAATGTAACTCAGCATTTTAGCCTAAAGGAATTACTATGAATTTAATTAATTGTAACATTAAGCATGCCAGGCAAAATGTATGAGGCAAAGTCAAATAGTATGTCCAAACCGCCAAAAAGCATACAGCTTCTCTTCTCTGGGGCCATACTGCCTTTATTAAGCATCTCACAATCAGTGGTTTTAGTGTGCAAGTATAGCCACTGTTAGCATTAAGACCACTTGCTTCTCCACCACTGATGCATGTACCCACTTCGACCCTGTAGCATTAAATGGGAAATGGGGGCATATATACGTAATATACTCAGTCGCCGCTACACAACTGCTCATAAGGTCAATCCTCTAGAGGAGCATGTATCCTTAGAGGGCCCCAGCCGATGGCAGGCCAAGCAGAGAACTGCTAGAGCATGTCTACAAGTCTCCAACCCCCTGGGTGCATAACACTCACCCTAAAATAGCAGTGATTGTCAAGGAAAGGAAGTGAAATGTAATTGACTGAAAGTGGAGAGATAATTAAAGGAACCTGTTGGACAGGAGGGAAGAAATTAATGCCTCTCATTTAATAGCTGCTTTGGGAGAGAGCTTTTCCGTCATCTCACTTTGAGCAGAGAGGGTTTCGCTGTGGAAATGGGATTTTGTATGGAAAACGGTGGAGGTGGAAATAGGCACTGGGTGGTGGGGGTGCTGTGTGCTAAACTGAAACTCCACAAAATCACTCCCGATACTCAGGGCATCAGGCACTATGATGTCATGATTAGTGGAGAGGTTCAGAGCCTTGCCTTACCCCCTGATCCTGAGGGAGGTTGAGCAGAATCGCAAGTATAAGGTCAGTACTGTGAGATCGCGTCCAAATCGCATGGAGTGCTGAACCAGCAGAAGGGCTGACGAACCACCTAGAATGTGCTTTGGTATTCATAGTATCATCATCCAATTACAACAAGTAACAAACAAATAAACAAACAAAAAAAAAGACCATCTTCCACCCAACAACGCACAGTGAATCGCTGGAGGTGTGCGATTAACAACATGGCTAACAGAAATGAAGACAAAGACTTTTTTTATTCCTTAATGTAAATAGCCTATAAAATACAAAAAAAACAGAGCAAGGTTGTATAGCAGCGAGTGTGGCGAAGCCCAACTCTGTGGGACAATGATGTCACTATAAAATGTATCCACAGCAGTGCAGGGATCTAGGAGAGTTTTACTTCTTTTAAGCCCCTTAAGTTTGGGTTTTGAACATGCATCCTACAACCCTAAGCATCGGACCAAGGCTGAGAGAGTATTTGACTTAGTGTCAAACCTAAGCCACAGCCCCGAAGTGATCCGTTAATTAAGATTCTGTGTACACCGACATGTCATGATTTTTCTGACAGAAGAAAGATCGCCTGTGCGGTAATTGGATTAGTCCAATTGGGGCTGATGAACAGATATGACAGTGACAGTAGAGTTCATCCATCTGCATGCTTACCGCTTGACAGTGCGACAGGAAAAAAAAAGAAAAAAAAATCATCAGCCACCGCAACACTTTTTCAAATTCTCTGGAAGTTTCGGCTTTACAACATTTAAGGATGTTAGTTTTACAAGATAAAACAACAGTTTGTTCAACATGTACATAAATCATTTTGGAATCAAACATTTAACGCACATGGTGGAACCCACATACATGTACACATCATTAGGCTCTAGATTGCAGGAAGAGGAGAAACAAGACAGCAATTATTGTAGAACCCAGCAGAACCCCCTGCCAGCTCGACCCAATCTCCCACAGCTCTCCTGAGCACACAGCTGCGTTACTTCTGTACATACAATATAGCTTATTTTTCAATTCTGTTGAACCTTCTTTATAGGCCGTACAATAGATCATGTTCAAACATTTAAAAAAAATAAAAAATAAAAGAATAGTTAATATATTTCAGTGAAACTAAGAGAAGGAACCTATGAAATAATTTATCAAAAACAGAAGTTGAAATGATGTTATTTCTTGTATATTGAAGTATGTTCAAAAATGGGATTTTATACTCATGTTGGTAAATGGCTCTTATTTTCTCTTTTGTTTTGTTATTATCTGCTGAAGCTGGGATAGACCCATTGTCATGAGGTTTATTCGGATATACTTTGATCATTTTTCTTTTTCCTGTATTTTTTTTTTGGCCGCACAATCCCTGTATGAAATCCCTCGTGGATGGGCAAGCTCAAAGAGATTTTTTTGCTCACTGAAAGCTCTTAAATCAATACAAGAATTAACAAACTGCACTGTAAAGGGATGATTGATGGTACCGGTTCATGTGGATTCCAGAAAAATGAGTCCATTGCACAACTGAGTTCAAATGAATCAGCATTGCATGTTAAAAAAGAATCTCATTTGAGGCCTTTTGTTGTTTTGAGAAAAAAAAGACCAAAAAAAGACAAAAAAATATCAAACTTTGCAGTCAGATTGGTTTTGAGACCGATGCTGTCATATCTTGTCTTTAAGCCATGGATGCTTTCCTGTAGTGTTCTTCTTCTTGTCTATTTCTGTCACAATTTAATTATGTTTTTTTGAAGGGTTGGTGGTAATCATTGACATATCTTTGATTTGCATCTTCTCTGTTCTTACATATGGGAAGTTCTTTTTCCACAGTTTGTTATCTGATGTGACTCCATCCACTGAAGACATGTACCAACAGTAGATAGCGCCACGTTGCTTTACTCCAGTCAGGTTGATTTGTTAACGTGAGGAGGGAATTCTGCCTTAAACCCAGCCTGTTCTCTCTGACAGTACTACCTGTGAGCAGTGGTCAGACACACTGTATTCTGGGGGTCCTTTATTTAACCAGAAAGGTCCCACTGAGATATCTCTTCTGCGAGGAAGGGATGCCAAATGTTCTATAATCAAAGGTAAAGACAAACACTTTGCCACAGTCAGTTTTGCCTCAAGCCCATTCTGACACAAATAAGGACGTGGTCATCCACCTCCATTTCCATTGGTTACAAGGACCAAAATGTAAACAAACTCAGCTAACTGAGCAGTTTGCTCCAATCAAGCATCCAATGAGAGCCTTTAAAGAATACACATTTAGTCATAGGTGATTTTGCACCATGGATCTTTGTATCATGCATCATTACATTCCCAGCTTCACTGATTCCATCTTCTGTTTGTTCTCATGCAAAATTAATTAATCATAATATATTTGGGTATTTATATTCACAATGAATGAAATTTCTTTTATCATTTGACTTGAACAAACTGTTATCTTTTTGTTTTGAAAAGGAGATGTAATTTGAAATAGCGTTGGCGGCTCGGGTCCATTTCCCTGAATCGGGGTGATATCTCCCATAGTGCTCCTGAACTCTGTAGTTCTCTAGTTCATTATATTCTGCTTAGACTAAAATAAAGCACAGTCCTGTAGAAGATTGAGCCTTCTTTGTTCTTCCTTTTTTTTTTCTATCTGTACGCATGGCTTGATTAAATAATTCCTGAAGGTTTGGATCTATCATGGCGCACATACATGACCCCGTTTGCAAAGATGTGAAGTGGTCGGTGTCCTCTTGTCACTTGGATTGTGGGGAGAATGCATTTAGGACATGTCATTGTATTAATTGAGCTAACAGCGCTAACCATATCCGAATACCAAATTAGATGAGACGGTTAGTAGAAAATCGTTTAAAAAGGGCGAATAATGCATAATAAATGGAAGGGAGATTGGAAGAGGGAGGGGAATAAATTGTGAATTGATTAAAGGGAAATGGATATTCAGCTCTTGTCTCATGGAGGTGTTACAGTGGAAACAAAATCAGGTGCAATAGGTGCTGCTGGTTATCGTCTGTGAATAAGAAGCAGGAGGTCAATCGATTAATCAGAGGTTTTCCTCATGCTGCGTTTTATCGACAGAGATGTTACTATAAGGAGGGTCAGGTCACATTGAAGCCTATGGTCTGTGTCCTTTTTACGGCCTCGAGTCTCCTCCTCCCTCATTAACCCTCAGAGTCAGTCAGCACTCACCGAATGCCTAAAAATCTATTACAGTGAAAGGAAAAGTTGTTACAATATTGTGTCTCACGTCTAAGCACTCCTGTGCACAGTGGGTGAGATAATTTAACTTGTTTCTTTGCAAATCAACATGGTTCAACAATTTCCAGCAGCTGTAACTGTCCATCACAACAGAGGGAAAACATCAAAAGTGCCTGACAGTAATTGTTCCCAGAGCAGAGTATGACACCCGAGGGAACATCAATGACCAAACCATCCCAAGACACCAAACATCATTTCTTGTTTATGGGCCTCTCTGGTGCGTCGGTGTAGCAGCATTGGTGTGGAAACAGATTTATAGTTGCTAAATTTGCAGGTGATAAAAAAGAGTGGCCAGTTGGGGCACTAACTCTTGGCTATTCACATGTTGACTCTCGTGCCTACTCTCGGGGGACCCTTTCTCATTGTGCGGCAGACACTCCATGATTCCACATGACAAACTGGATTGTTCCTCGAGTGAGTCCTGCTGAATTATTTTGGTCCTTTCGATTGCATCTCCTACCCCTGAGATTTTCCTCTACTGTTGCCTTTGAGCCATAAGCCTCGACAGCCACCGTTGTCGATACTCAATCTGTTCTGTAACCCCTAAAGCTAATGAAATGTGCTAACAGGGGTTTGTTTGTTTGTCTCCAGGAGGGGGGCCAAGGGAAAGAAAATGGAACAACAAGACTCTTTTGACAGTTCCATTTTTTCCAATGTTTTGGAGTGAGGGATAATCATGAAGTATGGATTGGATAGGGGGAAAGTTATTACATTTTGTTGTCTTTATCCTTGTTTGAGTTGTAAGAAAAAAAGGTCAGATTGTTCCAAACAGGGTTCTTTGCAGTTCCTGGATTTATCCTCAATTCTAACTCCCCTGCTCTCAGTGTGGGAAAGGAAAAATCGTTTTTCTCACTTCTCTCAGCCGTGTATCCCTCTAAATCTTCAGTGTAAATTTGACAAATACACAAGCTCCTGTCTGGCTGGAGTGTTTCTTTTGTGTATTTACTTTATTGGTGATGGTGATTGGGATGGGCTGGTCTTATGAAGCTCAAATATCGCAGCTGATAACATAAACACACATGAGATAAAAAGGTGTTAAAAAGATCTGTCTCGATCCTTCTAGTGTCCTCAAGCAAGTGTCTTCAGGATTTTAGAATTACATGATTCACATCAACAAATGTGTGAAGGGCAGTGTATGACTAAGGTACATTAAAAGCTTACAAGGTTTTGGATGTTTTAAAGTCTACTTTGCAGAGGAAACCAAAGTACCACTCATTAGTGACAACAAATCTGCAGTTTTTTATCGCTAATGTCCATGTCACATGTTAAAACGTCTTTCCCAACAGTGCCTTCAGTTAAATCTGGCAGCTGAATATAAAAACATGATTATTGCAAAAAATGCATTATCATTAATAAAAATTTAACAATTGTTCTCTTTTTTTCCCACATGGAACATTTTATTATAAATACCAATTCAATAGGTTTATGATAAAGTAAACTAATTTTACCATATCTTCCTTATTTTTTTTCAGCTAACAGTATTATTATATAATAGCACTCAAGACCATTACTTTCATATGCTTTTCAATTCATGCCATGTCCCTCATTATACCAAGGAATGGCTTGTTTGTAGGCAATCGTGAATAACAGCCTTTCAACTTCTTAACCATGTCCTACACAAATATTTACCATATTGACTTATCACTTGTCACTTACCATGCATTTAGCATTTGACTTTTATCGCCCATTAATCTATCAATGCATCCATTAGGGACACTCAAGCATTTGGGAGCCTCTGCACACTCCAACGGGCCTATTAGCATGTCCTTTAATGGCAAACATGTTGCAAACACTAAACATAAGCTACGCCTCTCAGAGATCTAAATGTGCTGTCAACACTGTCTTTCAATTGTACATTTGCATTAAAGTCTTTATGCCTCCTCTTCTCCTCTTCTTTTTTTAAAAATTATTATACAATAGAAAGGTCCCTAAAGGAGGCTGTGGATGGCTGTGACAAAGGGTAGCAAATTTCAATCCCATCCCTCTTAACATGTAGATTCTGAAATAACGAAGGATTATAACTAAATGAAAGTGTGAAGACGACCTGGGTAAGCAAAGCTACACAATCCCTTTGATCCTATTATGTATTACAAAAGCTTAATCAATATCTAATCAAGGGGAATACAGCATGCCATGTCTTACAGAGCTCGTTGCTGTCAGAGGTGAGGTTGCCATGGTGACTGGACAGGTGTGGAGAGCTTAGGCTGCAGTGGTATTGATGGAAATTAAGAAGCATTGATGAGACTTGATGCTGGGATTGAAAAGGGAGATAATTAAAGAGAGGGATGCAGTGGGCGCTATGTGGGGGAGGGAGAGACAAAAGAGATTTCGGCAGGAGATACAGGAGGTGATGCAGACAGGTGCAACTAGGCCATCTCTCTGTTTTCTGTTTTAAGCAGGAAGTGCATTTGCTAAGATCATCAGACAAACTATTACAGAAGAAACAACATCTTACAGGACACATTTTAAGTTGCATGTGAAAGTGAAGTTGCATATTACTGTCAAGAGTTTGAAATCACTAGGATTTCTCTCTTTACTTTAATACTGTAACTGTGACCCCAATTCAATTTGTTTTTCAAGAACAACCTGACAAAGAAAACTACATATAGCAACAACTGCATTTGCAGGTAAAACCAGCAAAAATTATGTCATTTTCTCAAATAAAGCCCCTTTCCCACTGGACAAAAAACAAAACATTAACATCTGTCTTTTTTATTCAATGGGAAAGGGCATGATCAGCACTCAATCCTACGGGTCAAATTGACTATAGTATTCACTGGTATTTATCGGTTCCAGCTCTGATTAGATGTGATTGGCACTCGGGTGGAGAAGTTAATTTTCGCCCCTTTCTGGCACAATGCAATGAAAGACCACCACAAAATACCATCTGTCTCCATCCGAACAACATTCAAAATGAGTCGGCACTGAGTTTTGAAGAAAGACTGAATAAATAAGTGACATAAAAAGAAAGTAACCACAGCATTTACTGTGATCCAAGCTGTTTGTTTACTCATTATTAACCTGTTTTGTGGCACATTTCTGGTGCCAAACATGACACACCAGTGAGAAAAAAAAAAACAAAAACAAAAAAAAAACAGAGAGGCATGCACAGCTCTGGTCTAATGGCAACAGGAAAGGAGCCCATCACCTATTTTTAGCGTGTTTCCCTGCGAATCAACAACTCTAATCCATGCGCTAATATTGGCTGAAAGGGCTATAACATAAAGCCTCAACAAAGCAAAGAAAGGTTCCTTACTGATTCTGCCTCGAAATGCCCAATTATTCGAATATTTCAATTCTTTCTGAAGACAATTTAGAGAAATTCAGAATATTGCTATATTGCTATAATATGTTATAAATCCACTGGCCTTTCAAATTAGTAATGTCCCTCAAGGTAAACGCAGTTTCTCTAAACATACATAACGGTACTTAATGTTCATATTTGGTAGATAAATGAGAACATCAAGAGCATGCACAGCCCCTAGTTTTTATATCTCAGTTCCTTTCTCTCTCACATCCTGATGTAAATCACGGGGCCGCAAAACTGTAACAAGGGAAGATGAAGTAAGTGAGAATGATCGTGTTAAAAAAAGGACTCCAAAACATGAGTCAGAGCCGACCTGGGCAAACTGAAGATGATGTCACCGCGGTGCACAGACTGTGCTCCAGAGGGAAACTTGTCGAGCGAGGTGTCTGTGCTGTGTGCTGTTCAACCCCTTGACTCATCCGAGCGGCAGGAGTCCAGCAAGTTCTGTCCATTCTGGCCCTCAGCCCTGCCCGGTCCCACAGAGAGCTGTCTGTCGACACCTGATTAACACTTGAGATAATAGGTCATTAAAGTTCCCCTTCAATCAATGAGTCCAATCGAGTAATCAAGGCTGAGATTGAATGAACCCAAACCAGCGTGGAGCCCGGTGGGAGCGGAGAGGCTTTAATCGGTATTGGGGAGAGTGTTGCTTTCGTCTGTAGATGTACGCGGAATAATACTGTTGTAGTTAAAGCCACACAACTGAAAATTTGACGATTGAGTTTCATAACCCTTCTGGTGCCAAAATTTCTTATTTCAATAACACAAGAGCTTCAAGAGGATTTTCTTCATGGAACACTTCTTTTACTTTTTTTACACATAAGAAGTAGGTACAGTAACCTCATCATCCCCTCTTGTCTAAAAAGGTTTATGTGACCTCCAGACACCTCATGCTGTCCAAAGCTCTGCAACACACACATCCCACTCTCCTCCCCAGCTCTCCTTGTTTAGCTGATGTATTAGCTCTGGCCTTTGTTTAAATCTCTCCTGGTATTTGGCGGGTCAATGTTGTTTAACCTGCCACCTTTCAGCTGTGAAATTTCATCCATTCTCATAAATCACACTGAAGTGTCATTACTTTCTGATTACTGTCCTAATCACACAAATACACAATTATTGCTGCTCATAAGCGTCCAAATTACCACACGTGGATAGTTACTAATTTCTGAAACACGATACACACACACACACACACACACACACACACACACTCTGTCACTGGACTATCATATCATATGTTCCATCACAGTTTATAATAATTACATACAAGCATGCACACAATCCTGCCACCTCGAATATTGTGCATGAGCTCACACATGTGCACGGGCACTTGAGCGAGTAGCCGTTGCCGGCTTGACAGCTGAGCTGAGCTGAAGTGAAAGCATGAGGCCCGGTGACAGAGAGAACAGAGGGATCAGGCATTATCATCAAAAACGACTCCAGTGTTCCCTACTGCGGCCTCACAGCTTCCTCCAGTCAAGCTGTCCGTTTGTTTGTTTGTTCGTTTGTTGTGTCAGTATGGATGGTCCGTCTTTTTGAATCAATGCACTTTGCAGCCTCTGTTACTTGATGGGGTGAAGGAAGCACGAGCAGAGAACAAAAAAAAGTTGGGATGATAACAGAAAAGGTGAGAACATCATCCATTTTTCATCTCTTCAAATCAGTATTCAGATCGTCGATCCTGATTCACATCTTCATTCATCTTTATGTCTGGGAAATTCATCAAGCCAGAATCACATTAACAAGTTCAACATCTAACTGCTGCTTTGCTATTAACGTCGCCTTACGAGGAATAGAGGTATCCAGACATGTGTTTCTTCCAGTAACTCGACTGCTCCTTTAGGAACTGGCACACATGATGCCAGCGTGGTTCATAAAAAGACATATCACTGCAGGGAAGTGTGCCTAATTCTGCTCTGAGAGTAGCTCTCGTAAAGAGACATTGTGGCTAGCCTACTAATAGAGCTGTGAGGGGAGAATGATGCAACTCAGAGGCAATGCTTTAATTTGCCCTTGGTTTTGCACACGCGTCTAGGAACAGCCACTCTGTTCCAAAGCTGATTGGCCCGTTTACCTTCAGACATGGGCCAACCACTAGCCTCCGAGGTATGAGGTAGCTGGATTTAGCAAGTGTTCAATTTTGTTTTTCTGTGTTCCTTTTTCGGCCTGGGTAGGTCAAATGTGGTAGATGCAATCACTACAGTTGTAGGTGTAATGCTGGACTTTTTCCCTTTGCATCCCTTAGTGCATATAGGGCTCTTTGCCTTCCACATTACTTCTAAATGTTTAAAGTTCATTCTTATCAAAAGATGTTTGCAGTTCACTCCATTGGGTCCACAATGCTGTTTGTATCTTAGCAACCTGTGCAGCAACAGAGGAAGATCAGAGAAGCTACTTATTAACCTGTTGCTATGACTACGGCGGCAGGCAATAACTCAGAAGATGCTTTAACCCTTTCTCTCTAGACTGCCACCCCCAATCAGCAGACAGACGGATAATGTTCAGAACATTTGGCGGAGGGAAGAATCAAAGCATTCAGTTTCTGTGTGTATCTGATTTCATTTCTTTTTTCTCCAACTGTATTCAACCGTGTGTGTGTGTGGGTGTGTGTGTCTCTATGGTGTGTGTGTGTCTCTATGGTACATCCCCAGCAGAATATGTTTGCTCTACAAACCAAAGAAAGTCATAACCCGTGCACCATCTGAGTGAAAACAGAAACAAAGAACAAAGACATTTCTCCTTTTGTTTCCCTCCTCCAAGCACCGAGAACACTTTATTGCATATGCATAGATGTAGCATATTTGATACAAAGTCTCGCACGAGCACAATCATCCTGACGTACCCACGTGACAGGCTGCAGATGTTTCCCTTTTTTTTCTGTATACCTCCAAACAGGGACACTGAGCGGTGACAAATGCTTTCCGCGCGCAGGTTGAAGCGCAAGTGTGAACTGATTTGAATTGATGTTATTCCAGGAGAAATCAATGCATTTTTTTTAACAGCTGCAATTACGCCCCTCACGTCAATTCATCAAGAGATTTGCATGAGGTAATTGTTGGCGCCACGTCTACTGATGCATTTTTATTACGTTTCAATTAGGAATTGAATCCAATTAGGAAAGTCATTCCAATCAACCAACAGGGGTCTCTGCTCAAAGCAAAGTCTACAGTATGAAGAGGCTGCAGAGCTGAAGGACAGATACGAAGGTCCATCTTTAATCCAGAACTATTTGCATCACTTCTAACAATGCATTTTTACAGTCATAAAACTAATTAGCAGTTTACCTGCGAAGCAGTCTCTTGCCACGTTTGTGCTTTTACATATTTTCTTAATTTGATTTCTTTTTTCATGGAGGAAAGTGCAAATCAGAAACTAATAAGCACTTAATTAATATTTCTTTTCTTTTTTTTTTAAATTCTTTCCTTTTGTTTGGATTTAGTTTGGGAACATTATAACACCAAAGCAATCACACTAGGCAGCCAGCAATTGAGATTTCAAATTCATTAACTTTCATTGATAACAACAAATTGTACAACATTTAAGTACTTCTTAAAAGCCTTATGATTCTCGAATTACCTAAGTCTGGAGAGAAATTAAGTGAAACAGAGACATGAGGGTGCAGATAAGTTATTTCATCCCAGACAAAATTTGGTGTTTATGCACTGCAAATGTGATACAACATTTTTATGTTTCCAACGCTGCCAGTGTGTGATAGATGTAGGTGTTTTGTTCAACTGAATGTAAAGAGTTGCATCTATAAACCCTCTCACTCTCAAAGAAGATCAAAAGCCTAACCTCTAACTAACCCTGATATTCGCTTCCTCACCAGATGACACAATATCAGTGAAATACACACACAATAACCCAACCTAAAAGGAAAATTCACCGGAGTGTTACACACTGTTTATTTGCTTGTGAGAATTATCTTCCTAATAACATTGTCAGAAGCAATGGGCATGGCAGAGCCACTCTACCTACTCAAAGCGGGCTCAAAGCTTTGCTTATGAGGTCTCATTCTATGACATCATGTTGATATCCTTTTTTTATATAAAAGTGCTGAAAACTTGTCCAGAGGTAGACAGACAAGAGGGCGATGGTGGCTGTTTTGGCTTGCAGAAGCTCCGTGCCTTTGATCTCAGGGCAGAGTTAAGCGTGCCGAGAGGCCGTGTGCACGCTGCTACTGCCCCCTGGGGGAGATGGCCGGGATAATCTGCGCTGGGAGCGGCAGATGGCTCCTGCAGCTTCAGCACCAAAGAACACTCTTTCTATCTACCAACAAGAAAACTCGTGAGGAGTAAGCACTCCCATGGGTTTCTATCATCACCATACTAATCGGATCAGCCTTTGAAAAAAAAAATGACAGCTTGTGTAACTCAGGTGGTTATATGGCCATGAGCTGGAATAAACAGCTCTGAGCTGTTACTGTCTCTGTGAGGAACATCTGTGGGAATATGTGAAGATGTCCAAAAGCTGCGTCCTTTTAAGACTCTCTGCATTATCATTAAGGTTTTAAAATGGAAAACATTAGCTGTTGTTTTTTTTTTTTTGAGTGATACGAAAGATAATGCCATTTTCTCATTTATGTCCAACAGAAGACACCTTTCTTAAAAATGCTGCCCACACTCAAAGTTTCCTCCTTGTTATGTTTTTTGTTCACTTTTTCTCCACTCCCCAGGAAAAAAGCCTGCACACAAAGGGTTCGGTGATTGAAGTCATCAGTACACCTTTTTTATCTTTTTTTTTTTACATAATAGCAGGCTTTTCAAGGAGTCAAAGGAGATTCCCCATCTCCCTCTCTTTCCCACTGTCACTCCAGCTTTCACATAAACCACAAATACACACACACACACACACACACACACACACACACACACACACACACAGAGAAACAGAAGGGTACAAACACACAAAAACGACACAAAAATGTAGCTGTGGCAAATGGAGGTGTACAGATTGCCCACTTAGACTGTTACATTATCCTTTTTGTGTTTACTTTTCATTCCCTGCTCTCATTTTCAGCCTTTCTTCTGCACCGTCTTTGTGCCTCTGCCTCTGTCAGGTATGTGTGTGTGTGTCTATTTCCTATCCTCATTGTCCTGTCCCTTGTCATCCTTTCACCCGTCCCTCATCTCTCTGCCATCATCAAGGACCCGGTGGCCTCCTACGTAGCGCCAGTGGAGAGAAGGGTCTGTATCTCGGCAACGCACCTAGCAACCACTCCTCGTAACTATGGATTATAACCTGTTGCCAAGGGAGACAGAGATGGAGGATTGATTTTTTTTTTTTTTTTAAGGGATGAAATTCAAAGTGAATTAGATGCATGACTAAACAATGCATAAAGACAGGGCACACTAACATTTATAAACGGTGACTTTATTCATTTACAATTTCATCTGTAAGCTTAATACTTTATCTTGATATAGATTAGTCAAGATTAGATGACGAATTAGCACAGAGAACTGTTTTTAGGATTTGAAGTGCTTACTGTGGGATAAAGGGTAAGCAGTCATGGACTGTACTACCCATTAAGATTATTCATTTGATATTCATTAATTTTATTGCAATATAAAAATGCAATCAAAATTAGCTTTGCTGGCCATAAATCCATTAAATCTTAAAATCACGACTCATTTGCTTTGACAAATTGTATTAAAAGGAAACTATATATGCATTTTGCTCCTAAAATAATGTGACTCTTACGAATGCATTAACATCAGAGTACTTTATTGTTGACATAAAAGACCACTTTGTTTTTAGATTAATTGAACAATACTGCATTATTTAGAAGAGTATCAACTCTCTGATTTTTGCCTTTATTTTGCATTTCCCTCTAGATATCCCATATTTGTAGTTTGTAAATTAATATAATTAAAAGAAAAAATGTAGGAGGACAGTTCAGATTTATCCATGACATCTCAGTGATTTATTTTCTTTTAAATAAACAGTAACCCACTGGAAATTGGTATATAAGCCATCACACTACTAGAAAAAGAAAACAGAGCCCTAATAAGAAAAGGGGACACACATGCACACTCAAAAACACACTGTCACAGTCTCTTCTCTCTCTTCATTTTAGTGCTTCTCACCCATTCTCTCTATCGCCCACTCTCTGATGAGTGCTTTTACATGGCCACACAAACTTGTCATTAAACTAACCCACTATTTTCCATCACCTCTGAGCTAAATTACCACACTCTGCCTGGCATCCTGTGGACCAGCTTGTGGATATGAAAGCCCACAATTCCCCTGCTATCACCTCTCTGGGCTCTCGCAAGCGCACTAATGATAGCCTGCCACCGGAGAGCCGGGTGGAATGGAGCCGTAATGTCCTTGGAAAGTGCAGGCTGGTGCGCACGCTGTGGCAGAACGACCTGCTCTGTGTCGGGCTCGCTCTCTCTCTCCCGGTGTGGATAACCCGCATCCTTCGGCCTCCGTGTTAATGGGCAGATCTAGCTTGAACCCTGATGGCTGGATGCTTGTGATGGGTGCCTGAATCTGACAGAGGTCCCTACCATTAGCACGCCAGTGTTCAACTGATAGTACTGATGCACACATGTATAAACACACACACACACACACACACACACACACACACACACACACAGACATGCCTACACTGCTGCCTCGAATCCATGCTAAACAGGTAAAGTTCAGTGGTCGTTTGCTAGCTGGAGTCATTACTGAAACACCTCAGGTACCAACAACAGTAAATGCAATGAACTATGGCTGCAAACATACACTGCACTAATATACACATCTGCCTACACGCACACACACACGCGCACACACACACACACACACACACACACACACACACACACACACACACACACAGTAAATTCAAACAGAGAATTCTACAACACGTCGCACAGATGTTGCCCTGTCCGATTATAAACACTAAATTATTTCATGGTATTAATTATGCTTTGCTGTATATAGTGTATTAGGCTACATTATACTATATTTATAATGTTATACATTGCTCAAAGTAAATAACTAAAATAATCTTTCCATCATACCTTTCCAAATGTATGCTGTTAAATTAGTTTTTCCCAGTATCACTTCCATCAACATATTGATTTTTAAGTGTTTTTTAAATCTATTTAAATGTGTTTTACTCTTTATTCTTTGTCTTATCATGTTGAAGCAGTTTTACTCAGGCAATACTTCTATTAGTTTTTGTATAATTGTTACAACATTGTACCAAATTATATCATATTTTACTGGTCAATACTACTGTACCATACTGTTCTTTACAAAAGGGGTGAACGGTACAAAAAAAAGAACAAACACTGTTTTAATAGCATGACAATATCAATGCTTTGTCTAAGTTTTTATAGTTACCGTAGATGTTATAGTATGTTATAGTACATATCTTACTGGAACACAATCGTATAGTTAAAAAAAAAAAGAAAAAAGATTTGTTTGATTTGCTATTTGGAAATAAAGGGTGTCAAATTTTAGCAAAAGTTAATTTACCCATTATTGTACGTGAAGCACAAAAGATATCAGTCTCACTATTACCACCCAGCCCTTAATAAACAACTGTAAAATATGTGTTCCTACACTATATACTATGATATTTTATTCAACAAATATATGATTCTATATTTGTCGTCTCCACGTCAACGTCTCCACAAACATCATAACTGAGTATCATCTGTCTATGGGAGATTGAAGGGGAATATCAATCAGAGAAACCATGAGCAAGTCGGAGTGCAGTGTCTTTCTCAAGGACACATGGACAGGAGTGGAGACGTGACCCCAGACTAACAGGACAAACTCCTCTGCTCCTGCTGTACCTCCACTGAGTTACAGTTTGTGGTTTACAAGGAACAACCTTACTGTTTCGGATTCTGGATGAAGGGGGTTTTCTTTTCTTTTTTGGAGTTTAAATATATAATCGTTTGTCACTTGTAAATTTAATTGTAATTTCATACAAAAGCAAACTATTCTTCAAGGACTGAGGATAAGTTTGTCTCTTTTTCTAACCTTGAAATAACCAAACAAAACCTAATTGCTTTTTTGGTTTTTTTTTAATCAAAATAATTCCAAGCCTGGTTGGTAGAAGACTTTTCTAAAACGTCTGTCCAGAAACAAACATTATTTAAAGTGTTTTTTTTTTTTTTCATTTCTGAAACAAAGAGAATGTTCACTCTCCGATCTGTTAAACTGTTACAGAAGATAGCACAGAGTTTAAACTGTGACAATATTTAAATTGGGATGAAAAAAGTGTAAGAAAATGATTAACAAAAAATAAATAGAAACAGTATTTGTTGTTGTTTTCAATGGGGAAAAAACAAGAACAGAAGACACATTTTTGGCCCCTGCGTTTCAGAAGCCACAGGTCTGATTTCACAGAAGAAAATTCAGTCTCAGTGAGTTACCACCACCTTGTGGTTGCTTAACAGTACAAGGTGACATAACATCTACTGTTTTTGAAAAAAATAAAATAAAACACGAATAGTACCATTTGTGTGTATAAAACAAACAAGTGATATGATTTGCCCATTAAACATATGCACTTCTTTTTTTTTCTTTCTTTTAAGATTAAAGTAGGAAATTACAGGACAAGTTAAAGTATCTCTGAGCTCATTATTAGCATGATATCTAATGTGCTGACTTTATATCAGAAACTACTACACCACATGATAGTCAATGCACTCTATAAAACGTCATGTAGTGTAGTGTTATTTAGTATGCATTAATTGTAAAATTCTGGACACAATTTCCAGAAATACTTTTTTTGCTTTTAGGCAATAATTTGACTGCTTTAATATCCCTTTGTTATTAAATGTATTTGTTTCAAGCAGATAAAAACTGGACTGTTTTCTAATTTAAGTGTGAATCAGCACCAACAAATACATTATACTGAGCATCTATTTCCAGGATGTAATATGGCCTTCCACCACTCGAGGGCAGTAAGAGTCTGCAACAGATACAGAATGGACACAGTACAGCCGGAGCCCTCCTGGGAACAAAGGATTAGTTGGTGGTCCAGCGCAATCAAAAGACTGTTGTATGTAAATCGTGTAAATCCACTATGGGAGAGGAGGGTTATGCCAGTCTGATTTCATGCCCAGTCAACCCATTGGAAAAGGACCTCAGGCCAGCAGACCCATGGCTGAATAGTTAAGGGGAAAAGGGTATTGTATAAAGTCAGCCACCGACGCAAAAATCACTTTCCCCTGCAATGTTTTGTTTTTACAGTTTTCATTTGGGGATATTTTTTGGCTTTGGTTCCATGTCTGTCCATGCCCAGCACTATGCTGAAACGAAACAGTGAGTGATGCTTAAATATTACACAACAAACAAGTTGACAGGTAAAAGTTGTAGTTAGTAAAGAGACTCTAAGAGAGCGTGTAGTGATTACTGGTTAGATGTTGGCCCTGGCTCCAACAACCTTTTCTGGTAAAAATGTCAAATTATGATGCAAGGGAACACATTGCCATTCCAGTCAGACGATCAGTCACCTGGGGACAATGGGAGCTTTGCGGCGTGGGTGAGTGAGCAGGTAAATAATTTGGGAGAGGAGATAGGGACACAATTAAACTGACACATGTAAATGTTGGCTAAATGGGACGTGTGGAGGAGAGGGAGCCTTCTCAGGCAGCTAATTGATCAATTAAGTAAACAGAGGCCACTCCTGGAGGGGTAGCATGGCGGGACTGGAGAATGGGTGGGAGATAAGGCAAGATGTTAATGACTCATCGGTGGCTATAATATGAGTCTGGAGATGATAATCCAGCAGCGGCTGTGGTGAGACAAAAGCAGCTGGTGGTCAGTGTAATATTTTTGAAAAACCTCATGAGATACTTATCTGCATGCATGTGTATGTCTCAGAATACTATGTGTGCACTCAGTTTGACACAAAAAACAAGAGTGTAGATTTAGGAAGCTTTACAATTGTGATTTTATAGTGCAGTTTTCATATCTTTTAGCACAATGTAGTTTTTCTGCTACTTTAGCTTTAGCGCACTTTCTGCAGAAACATAATGTCGCTCATTCACACTAACAAAGGGACATGTTTGTGGAGATACACACACTCCAGCCCTTTGCAAAAGCTTGCTGGCTGCGCGAGGGGAGTTCTTCACACACCAGATCCCAGTGCATGAAAGTCCGTAATTGGTCTAAAATATCACAATTTGTTTCTGCTGCCTTGTGGGAAAGTGTTTCCAATTCTGCTCCCTGCATCTCTGCTGCCATGGAGTTTTAAGTACACCAACAATGCAAAGCCTCAGTGAGCAAGTGCCGGTGAGTAGTCACAACAACAGAAGCACCTAACAATATACGGTAATCCGGCAAGACCACAAGCCTCATATATTACCATACAGCTGACACAGAAAAAAAATTATTAGCCTCACAAAGGTACGATTTATTGCAGGGCTATTATGTTGGATAAGATCATACAGGTGTTGTGTATTGTGTCTTATTTGTATGCAGTTCAGAGCTTGATTACATGCAAGTCTGGCCTCTTTATAATTACGCCACCACCTTTGGATTGGACCTCAATGTCATACTGTAAGCTCTGTGTCAGGATGAGTTGAGTGTTCTCAGTTTTAATGTGAATGCCTGTCTACTTATGCCCTTTGCTGCTGTGTGAAGAACTTTGTCAGACCTTTTAGCTGAAAGTGCTGTACAAATAAAATTGACTTGATCAGACTTTAATGTAAATGTGGATAACAGGCAGTCCTGTTCCAATTTTAAGATTAAACGCCTTTGACTTTGGCTTACTTCGATCATATCTTGCCACATAATGGGGCCCTGCAAAAGTGCATTATCCCCACGCTTGGGAGGAGGGTAATACATTGACAAGAGACACGCTCTGATGTTCCAAATGTGCGGAGTAAGTGGCGCTGAACGAGACAGGCTCCAGTGCTGACAACCAGGTGGACAGGTCCCCACCCTCATTCCCTCCGTCTTTCATTTGAATAATGCATGCTAATTACCTACTTGCCGAGAGCAGAACTGTCACCCTACAGGCCCCAATAGACATTTCCATGCACATACAAGCACAAATACAGACACGCACACCAGCATGCACGCTCACTAGCACACGCACACACGTATGGTGGCTGTCAACCACAGCAGTTCTACTCACCTCCTAAACACTGGCACATTTACAATAGAAACTTCAGAGGACCTACTTGATAAACTTAAGGGAATTCCTTTAACAAAAGCTCCTGTCAAGACAGTATGTAGGCTAATGATAGACTACATCCAGCACTCTGCAGGAAGAGCTGGGCATGGCACTTCTTAAGCTTTTATTAAAACAGATTGACAACAAGGGTGATAAAAGAGTTCGTTGAAGTAAAAGTGCTGTTACTTTGAGGAATCTTATTGATGTTAACAGTAATTTCATGATGTAAAACTAGAAAAAAGCACTTAGTAGAGTGCAGATAGAGTGCCAGGTGGCTGCATGATCTAATCACTGCCACTCCAGGCAATTCTTGTAATTTCGGCAGATGCACCGCCGCACATTTCAGGGTCTGTGGACGTTTTGGTCTTTGAAATTTTCTTTCAGAGACAGAAATAAAAAATTAAAAAATTACTTGATTTCCATTTCAAAATTCAAAAATGAAAAACGAAGAAAGCTAATCTTAGTTTTTGTGGTCAGAAATATGATATACAGATTAGAAATGCCACTTGTTTTGTTCTATTAAAAAAATAAAATGCTAAGAAAATAAAGAGAAAAAAAGAGTTGTTTTTTTCATCTTCTGAAACCAGAAACAATAATAATAATAATAATAATAATAATAATAATAATAATAATAATAATAATAATAATAAACCCAGTTCAATGCTTTGGCACCAATATCAAATTAGTATAGTTAACAAGAGAAGTGAACAATTTTTACCAAGGACAACTTCCAGTTTGGGGTTTTTCCAAGGACAAAGGAAAATTAAGCATCATTTCTATTCTGTATATTCCATTTCTGACCCAGAAAACTAAAAATAGCTTTTATTTCTCATTCATTTTATTTTATTACTTCTGAGGACAAATATATTTTTAATGACTAAAACAGCCACAAATCTTTGATCTATGCAATTCGTAACTTGACTATGAACAATATAATAAACGATAATAATAACTATTTTTGAGGTTACAGCACAACAAAGTAGCAAATAACAACATTAACCACAACCAAAAAAGACAAAAAACATTTAACTACATAGCCTACTTGCTTTTTACTTATGGTAGAAGCTCAAATATCTAGGAAAAATGACCAAATCAATAGGATCTACAAGTCTACAAAATTGGGCAGGCAAAACACTCTTTGAGAGACATAAACACACAAAAAAACTCCACTTCTGGAATGTTTCTGGTGAATGACCCTGTGCAATGGACAGAAAAAAACCTGGTCACAGCTATGCCCAGTTAAATTGTCCCTCCCAGCACCCTTACAGTATCAACAGCAGTGAAGATAACCAAAACTGGGACTATTTCATCTTACTGGGTATGGAATGAAACTGCAGATGCTCCAGTTCAAGACAAAACCAAACATTTCTATGGATGTCAGTGTTTTGAGTCACAACGAAGGCCAAAATATGTCCTGTAACCGACAGTAAGGCTTACTGTTTTTAGCCAAACCGATTACTGGAAAAACTTGCTGCCCCTACCGATCAGTTAGGAGAAGTGAGGAGTCAGCAGTTCATGACAGTACTCAACGGTCAGTAAAACAGGTTTTTCAACAATTGTGAATTACTGAAACCACAAGAGGTACTTCAGTCATACATGTTTATGCAAAATATTAAGTTGATTGGTCTAGTAGTTTGCAAAATTAGTTGCACACATACACATAAACACTAACACAAACACACTAACATACACACTAAGGCTGGCTGTGACTTTCTGTTTGGCCAATATGCTCTTGTCTGACCAATTTCTCATTGGCTGGACAGTAAAAAGACAGCCTTTAATAAGGCCGTGTCTCCATCACAGCACCTCTTTTCCCAGCAGAAAACATCAGTTGTTGTTGTTCAGCACTTGTATTTGTCCTCCGTGATGGTTGGTCTATGCAGTGTTTGTCCCACACCGTCTGCGCTGTGATTGGACGGCTGGTGGCAGTTAAGAGTGTAGCGGTGCCAACTTGTTAAATATGTTTTCAACTCCCATTTTTAATCATAAAACAGTAAAACAATAATCACAGAGGGCATTCAGTGTCAGATTATCGTTACTGATTTCTCTAAGTGTCCAAAAAGACAATGCAGTTCAAGGCTGGATTAAAAAGCTTCTGACAGGGATACAATCACACCAGAACCCTTATTGGAGCAGCAGGATGGCTAACATTAGTTACTAGTAGTTGCTAAAAATAGTAAGTCTATGTCTTGCATGCAGCGTCAGTAATGTTCAACGTCATCAACCTCAAAGTTAAGTTTCATTGTGTTATATTAGACTTTTCTCATCAGTCCTATTCAATGCTTAGAGGTGAGACAAACTTGCACATGCAGCTCAGGTGGAAAAAGCTTTCTAGTACACTGTTAATATTCAGATATGAAAATGGAGATCACATTTATTTTTCATTCAAGGCACTTCACTTTCCTGAACACAGAGTTTACTTGCCCTGGGCAAGTGGTAATGTCAAACCCTGTAACAGGAAAAAAGAAAAAAAAAATGGTGGACACAACACCACCAGGTACAAGTGCACCCAATGTGCTGTGGTGATTTAGTCAACCTTTAGATTATATCCAGATTTTTTCCCCTATCGAAGAGTAGGTAAAATTTTAGTCCACCAAGATTTTCTGTGGTTGATTACAGCCCTGACACACACACGCACACATGCACGCACGCGCACACACACACACACGTACGCAGGCACGCACACAAACAAACACACGCACACACACGTGCAACCAAATGCATGATCTTCTCCAGGCTTATGCCTGGCTGAGATAAAAAATACTCAACTGTAGAAAGTGGCTCATGTCCAACGTCTGTGTGTATAATTTTAACATTTCTGTGCTTGGCAACTCCTTGTAAAAGTATCCAAAAAAAGTGCTGCTTCTAGGAATGTCAAAATTCCTGTGCAAGCATCAGTGGACTACAGAACTGGCACCTTTTCCCCCTTATTCTGATATGGGTTAACTTAAAATATACCCTTAAAAAACACAAGTAAAAACATTTTTTTTTTTTTAATTCTACAGTTACAAAAAAAATGTATCGTTATTCAGAGGCATACATATTACACACACATTCATAATCTGCACTTTCACACATCCAGAATCCATTCACAATACACACATAGAGACACCCACAAATGACATTTATGCAGACTCTGGCTCTCTCCCACACGTGCACTTGATTACACACGCCTCTTTGTAACATAGCCGTAGCAACGGACTAATGCTCATACCTCTGCTGAGTCGCACACCGTTTACAGTATATCGTGGTAGCTCAGAGGTTTTTCATACCATTCATTTGAGGCTTGGTTACACAGAAAAATCCTCAGTTGGCTAAACCTGCAATTCCACTGATGAGCTTCCTGGCTGCATACCCGATATGGAGGTGAATCTGGCAAACTGTGTGTGGGTGTGTTTTTATGAATTCACTGTGTGTACATGTGCCTGTGCGTGTTCTCGTGTGCGAGTGCGTGTGCCTGCGCTTGACGACAAATCGCCGAACAAAGCTGCCAGGGCTTGATTCTCCAACTTCCATTCCCACAACAAAAACTGTGGCAACCTGGGGCTAATTTGACCCTCCTGTCTGTCTGCCTGTGAAAGGGCCGCCATTGGTATGCAAGGCATGGTGTGTCCTCAACAATAATTCGGGGATAAAATCAATGATGCTGCCAGTGAACGGCCCATGGTTTTTACTGTCTCCATCAGTGACTTTTGGGTGGGTGTGTGTGGCTCTGACACGCAGGTTTGACAGATCTTCAACAGCTGTGTTGGTGGAGGGCCATGTGTGAGTGGGGATGAGGATGTTGACAAGGCTGTCCATTAAAGCTGCGAGTGACACATGAGCAGCAGTAAAGCTGGTCTGTCCCATCGCCGTCATTGCTGTCACCAGTTTGCCGCTGCGGAGGGTTCAGCCCCACATTAATGGATTCCTACTTGACGGATTCCACTTGATCACATCTCAGTTGAATCTCCATTAAGATGTCAACGCAGTGTTTAATGTATTTGAGATTTTTCCCCTCGTCCTGCTAAACTGTTATTTATGACACTTATTAGGAAGCGTAACCTGGCCATCAATTAATGTCCTGCAGGCATGCTAAGCAATTGGGTCCATTGGCGTCCGACCAAATGTACTGGAACGTCCATTAATACTGCAATCCACACACAAGTGCTCACATTCAAATGGGCACATTCAGAGACACACAAATGCACTTCTTTGGGCAAAGCTTCGCATGCATGCACTTTTGCAATTTTCTCAAGTTGCACTTTGATTAAGGCTCTAATGTATCATGGAGAACAGTCAAATTTTCCTTGTGCTTATACTGCATCATGAGGGTGAGACACAATTTTAATGTGTTTTCCAGTTATAATTTAACAATTTTTTTAGTCAGTGCTGATAAAAAAATGCTGACATACAGGGTAATGTAATACATATCTGTAGTTTAATCGTTTTCTTTGAATTGGAATTTGCATATACTTTAAAATATTGATTTCCATATCACTGTTCATAAATGGTTTATTTCCAAATTACTTAGAAGTATTAGAATTGCACATTATTATTAATGACTGTTTATATAAATAGCGTTATTTTACATCATGATCTAGCCAGCTATTAAGAAAAAATATGTATATCTGTAACACTGACTGGATTCACATGCTGTGAGAAGAGTAAAAGGTCAGCTGATGAGATTGAATGCAGTGAAATGTCAAAAATATGGTGTGCAGCTCCACTTATTGCAAAAGAGGTTAATACACTAACAATGAAATGCCTGGTAGCACCAATGACATTTTAAGAGCATTTAATACTGTATACTTTCAGACTTAACCATTTCAAGGTCCAGTATGTTGAATTTAGAGGCATCTAATAGCAGAAATTGCATATGATATTAATAACAATGTTTTCATTTAAAATCACATGAAAATAATAATTCTTGTGTTTTCATTACTTAAGAATGAGTTGTTTAAATCTGCATACAAAGCAGGTCCTCTTTAACAGAGTCCACCATGTTGCTTCTTCAGTAGCCAAAATTTGACAAACATAACATTAGCTCTAGATAGGGCTATTCTCATTTTACATTTGCCAACTTAATTCATCTGCACTCTTTGCATACAGGAGAAATTTCTGTTTCAGTTCTGCAACCTCACCAATAGATGCCACTTAATCTGAAACACTGGACCTTTAGTATTTTTTTCCAGTATTTCTGGTGCAAAATTATAAAAGGGTAGTTCAAATACTTAATGCATTACTGTATTTATATTTACCTGAAGACCTCTGATTGTCTTTATTGTTGCCATATTTATCATAATCATTTTGTGGGTTACATGAATTCATTAAGGCAAATCAAAACACAGTGTATTCTGTTGACTAACATTAGTGCATCTGTGGCTTTATTATCATTATTATTATTTTTATCTCTGGTGGTCCAAGCAGCAAAGAGCTCATGAAATAGCTGCTGAATTTGCTCAGTTGATACGGCAACTGTACCTTACCCATCATTTATACAAAAGAAGGGCCAGCCAAAACAGAAGATGGAAAAATGAAGGTGGAAAGTATTGCTGTGATCAAGTGTTGAATTTGGAAATTCCAGACAAAATGAGGTTTGGCTGTGCTTCACATGAATCTGAAGCGATTTGCAAATTCAGCAGTTTCAATTTGTAAACGAGGATGAAAAAAATAGTTAGAACTCGTTCCCTGCCCTGTAATCCAGTTGTTTCTGCTTGCAAACAAAACCAAAAAAAACTGGTTATGAAGGGACGTGGGAGGTTGTGAGAAATGATTCCCTCTAAATCCACTTTGTTACTGTAAATGGAGTTACTTACTAGCGTGTGTGCTAGAGACCACAGTACCTGTTGTTGTTTGCCATTTTTTCTCAAGCAGACAGCAGCAAGGAACAAGTTATAAAGGTAACACAACCATAGCTCACACAGGACAGCCCATTACTCATTGATGTGTGCTTGTGTTATTAGCTAAATTCAACTCCCTGTAAGATGGAAGGACAGGAGTAAACATGTGCTGTGTGTTGAGCAAATTGCGATTGGGTGCCTGTGTGTGTATAAGAGACTGAGAGGCTGAGTCAGTGTACCTATTTACTGCCTAAGGTTTAGCTTACACCATCAAATACGTTTGGTGAAATCAAAGCTTTTCAGCCTCAACTTTGGGCAATGCACTTATTGTAAATTTACGAAATTACTTAATGGAATGAGAAACTGATAAATCTTGGAAATGGTTGTCTTTAATGTGTAATTAATCTAAAGCTAATTTATAACATACTGTGTATTTTGTTAATGCTAGCAGTGTACATGTTTAACATACAGCTCCTGATTTTTCTCAAGTATAGTTCTTGGCATTTTCTCTCTTTTGAAGGCGTAAGTCACACAGCTCAAAGCTCAGGAAGTTTTTGACAGTATTTCTCTGTAAGACAATATTTAGTTTCCTCCATTCTTTCATTCCTCACAGAAATAACAGCTTGTCTTTCCTCTGTTGTGAGATGACATTTGCCTCCCATGATGACTGCCAAGCGTTTGCAACCACTTTCACACATAAACCATGTGTTTGGTGCAGAGTAATGGACACATTCAACCTGCTGTCGTTAATCCGTGGTCACTGGCATTCACATGTGACCTTGGGTTTGCTGCTGTGGTTCAACACACGACGACCATATAGATATATATTTTTTTAAGGGCTGGTAAACATGGAGGTGCAGGCAAAGTGACAGAATTTTATGGGTTTGTAATTTTCATGTTAATAATCATGATAAAATCTCTCTCTTCAATAATGGATCTAGACTGAGAAGGCGAGAATGTTTGAGAACAAGGATGTAACAGTATATCATACCATATACTGCATTCTGAATGCTGTAGCCCTATCTGCAAAGAAACAAATGTTAACTAGTGAAATTTGTAACGATTTTGAGGTCGTTTGTGATGGATAGCATGACAATGTATGGCAGAATTGGTTCTGTTTGTTTAACCCACATTTAAACTAACCACTAGCAGTGCTGTGTGTAGCGTTTCTGTCGTGTGGAGAGTGGAGCTGCAAATGACTGTGCACATCATATCTGAATGCACCGCACAAAACACAGATGAGTGAGTGTGTGTGTGTGTGTGTGTGTGGGTGGGTGTGTGTGTGTGTCTTAAAACAATAGTCAGGTATCCAGGTTCCCGGGGGGGGGGGGGGGGGGTGTACATTCTAAATAACAACAGGTCCTCAGGTAATTCTAGTCCTGTTGGAATAGGGATTAAGGCTGCAAAATCAAGTAAATCTGATCACCTAGCTTCCAAAGGGGGTAGGTGACTAAGCAATGTGTATCAACCAGCAACCCTGTATTATTATTATTATTATTATTTTACCATACCCTGCTGAGTAAATATCCATAGTAACTGTATAGTCATCTCGTAGTTTAGATTACATTTTGGATTGGACAACAAATGTTGGCCCATTCAGATGAACAGCAAATGTCCTAAGGTCTGTATATTTGTCTGAAAGGTTGTTTTTTTTTTATTATTATTTAACCATCCATCCCTTTCTGGCACTTATCTCAGGCCGGTCTTAGCGGCAATAGACTATGCAAGGTAGTCCAAATGTTCTTTTCTACAGCTACTTATTTCAGCTCCTCCTTGGCTGTCCTGAGGCATTTTCAAGACTGATATGATATATATAATCTCTACAGTGTGTCTGGGTCTGCTACCACTTGGACCTTTCCGGAAAACTTTCCAAGGAAAGTGCCTAAGGGGCATCTTGATCAAATGCCCAAACTACCTAAACTGGCTGAGGCAAAGGAAAATTTGCTCTACTCTGAGCTCCTGACATTCAGCTGTAGAAATGAACCCAGCCACCCTAAAGAGGAAACTCATTTCGGCCACTTGTGTCCACCATCTCGTTTTTTTGGACACAAACTAAAGCTCATTACCATACGAACATAGACCAACAGGAAAATTGAAAGCCTTTCCTTTAAGCTTAGCTCCTTGTTCACCACAATCATCAGTTGTAACACCTGCATTAATACGAATGCCGCACCAATCAACCTATTGATCTGGGTCTCGATTTTACCCTGACTCTTGAACAAGACCCTGATGATACTTAAATTCCTTCCCTTCGGACAGTGACTCACTCTCGACCCGGAGCAAGCAGTCTTTCGTTTTCCAGCAGAGAACACTGGCCTTAGACTTAGAGGTGCTGCCTTTTATCCCACTTCACACTGAACTAAAAACCACCTCAGGTCACAGTCTGATGAAGCAAACAGAATCACATCATCTGCAAAAAGCAAAGAATTATATGGTCCCCAAACCCTCATACCCAATCTCTCCTCCCTTCAACTGCGCCTTGAGATTCTATCCATAAAGATCACCAACAGAATCATCGACAAGGGAAAACACCCGTTGTTAATATAACGAAGTCCGGCATCAGCATCTCAGGGCAAATCTCTTACATAGCTGTTGCCTTCCTGCTGTGGATTTTTTTTATCTAACTCAGAAACCTGAGTTTTCAAACTCTGCCTTTTTGAAAGGGGACAAGCTTATTGGGTTCAGGAGTTCCTCACAGTGCTCTATAGACTGCTCAACAAAATCCCTATTCCTTTCCATAGCCCCCTTGACTTCCTCCCACACTGCTTCATTTACATTTAACTCTGGGGGATTATCTAAAAAGGACTTTGTCTTGCAAAGCTAATTATTAAGTTACTCAATTCAAAATGCACCAACACATTTCTCATGTCCGTATGCTAAATGTGAGGCTAAGCCAAACTAAATAAAATGCTTTCACGAGTGAGTATGAGAGATGCTCGTAGCCAGATTTTCCCTTTGGACAAAGACAGTCTAGTTTCCTGTCTTTGAGCTACACTGAGCTAGCTGTCTGCAGGCTGTAACCACAAATATAACAAAAAGAGTGGTACCAATCTTCTAATCTAACCCTTGGCAAAAATTGAATAAGCATGTATTCAAAATAGTCAGTTCTCCCTATTCCGTGGTTTCAATAGTACTTCATGCTTACAATGAGGTGACTAATCTAAAAATGCTACAGCATCTTGGAAAACGCTTTATTTTAATAGTTTTAATAGTATTTCATACTTACAATGAGATGATTGATCTAAAAATGCTACAGCATCTTGGAAAATGTTTTATTGACAGTAGGCAACAGCCTAAGTGTGTTTATGTGCAGCTCTCTGGCCTGTGGGCAGCTTTATTGCTTGATGGTACTGCTGATGTCTCCTCATTCTACCTCTCTCGTGTGCATGTGTGTAAAGGTGTGTGTATGTTTGTGTGTATGTGTGGACCCATGGCCTGTGGGGCAGAGGGTTCTGTCAGTCCCACGACTGAGTGATGAATGTGTGTGCAGAGAGGGGAACCGGGTGCCAACTGCATTGACTCCTCTTCTTCACTGACTGTGTGCATGCCTGTGTGTGTGTGTGTGTGTGTGTGTGTGTGTGTGTGTGTGTGTGAAGAGAGAAAGTGATAGAAAGTGTGAACATCATGTGCATATGTGTAGATTTTAAGTGCATGTATGGATAACTATGCACAAGGTGATGTAAGTGCATATGTATGTCTGATATAAATGGGTGCTTTTGCACGTGCATGTGTAGGATTCTGAAAGCACAGCAAGATAATACTTCTCTCTTTCTCATCTCCCTCATCCTCGCTCATCCTGACACCCCCCATGCCCTCTCCGTCACACTGCTGCCTCTCATCACAAACCTAATCGTCTCACCCCCTCGGCAAGTACGTGCTGTGCGAATTAAAGCGCCCCTGCCCTCTTTTTTCTCTTTCTTATTCTTCTTTGTCTTCTTCCTCCTCCTCTACCTCCTCCTCATCCTTCTCCTCCTAATAATTTTCGGCTTTTGTATGGAATGGGTGTCCGACTTTAAGTGGCCACAGCGTTTCAATAATGTGTTTACTTATCTCCATTTAGCTATTGAGCTTCTGACATTTTCAATTTATGTTTACAAATTGCAAACATTAAAATGTAAATGTGGAGGATGCCTCACAGGGCTTCCGTATTCACTGAAAAGGGGTCATGAAATAGGACAACAACCCAGTAATGGCACAGTTTGTTCCGAACATTTGTGTGCATCAGCGGTTGTTGTGTAGCACTTTTCTGCTGCTAATGGGTCCAGATATGCATACTGAAAATTGCACCCACAGTGGGTACAAAGGTTTTAGTTTGTGTTTTAACTGGTTGATTAGCAATAGGGATTCCTCCCCCACAAATTATATATATATATTATGCATATTGTACAAATTGTTATCAAAAATTGTCTTCTCAGAGTGTGTATCTTCTATCTGTATTTCAGCAGTAACCACTTTCTAACATTAGGGGTCACTTTGTTGCAGCAGCCAATCTTTCATTGCTCGAACGCAATCCTTCAAGAGTGCAAAATGAGGAAGACTCTTCACGCTCATGTTAAATCACATTTACTAAGTTCTATCTCAACTGCTAGAACAGACAAATTGCTGCAAAGAGTGAGAGAAACTAAAAGACACGCAAGCGCTACTGCATCAAGTTTGAAACTGAACAAGCACTACTTCATCCAGCTGAGCAGGGACACAACATAATGCAAAGAGAAAGAGTGTATCATGAAGCAGCTACCAGCTCCTCTCAGTCTTTTCAATTGAGCAAGACGCCCTAATTCATTTTCTCCTCCAAGCCACAGTTGGTTGCAGTTGAAAACACAACAGACAGAGTGACTTAATGCTCATGAAAGGGAAAGAAAAAAGGCAAAGTCTATATTCAGGAGTTCAAACTGCGTTTGGTGCAAGCGTAGCTCTGTAGACTGTAACAGAGACTGCCTGTGGCTGGGGAGAGGAGTAAGGCAGGAGTAATCTATAACTGAGAGGCTAGTAATGAGAAAGATGTGCCAGCCGTCTGCTCACTGTGATAAGATGAGGAAGTTCCCTCAGGGCCTAAAGCATCTCTGACCCAAACAACAACAAAGACAACAAACGGGTTACTGCCCAAACCACTCTGATTTTTTTCCCTTTTCCATCCATCGTTTCTATTCCTTTCTGCCTTTGTTTCCCTCTCCTTCCCCTTCCTCTTTTCCTCCTCTTTCCATCTCTCACAACCCCTTTGTCTACAGCTTTTCTGCCACTACTCCTCTACTGTCTCCTTCTCCTTTTATCAGTCTTTTTTCAATGTCCCTCTCTTTCTCTATTCTTCTCTCACTCTCCATCCGTGCCTAAATCCAACTCCATACAAAGCCCCGCTGCCATGTAATCGGTTTCATCAGCGTTTTTTATTAGCTAAAGAAGAATACATGGTAATTAAGGGGAGTGCGGCCAAGCGTGACGGGGAGAGGCTTCACCCGGCCGCTGATGTGGAACAAGAAGGAAAGAAAGAAAAAGAGGAGACGGAGGGGAGAGAATAGGGTGTGCAGGGGCAAGGACGGAAGAAAAGAAAAAAAGAAAAGGCAGACGGCAGAGAAAGGGCAAGAAGGAAAACGGGAGAACACGGAGAGAGAGAGATAAGGAAGGTTTGAATGGCGACAGGAAATGAAAGGCTGGAGCGTGAGGGTCACAATGATTTTGGTCGCGCTCTCCAGTGTTGTGTGGAAGCGCACGCGGTCGGAATGGAAATGAGACTAATGTCCTGTTAATGTGGTCCGAGTCACACTGCACCAATACGAGGACCTCGGCTGCCATCAGCTGCCTAATCCCCTGTGTCCACTTAAATGGCCCATTCAGGACAAGTGCACCATGAGGGTACTATCGGAACAAGGACTCCAACGTTGTTTCATGCTAGGTCGATTTTTATGTTCTTCAGACTGGCTGCATGATACATGTGTTAATGAAGTAGACAAGAGATGCTTCTCACTGTTGAGCAACTTGATATTAGTGAGGAGCACCGGGACTGATCAAACCATATTCAGAATCTTGTTGTGTTCCTTTTTGAAGAGTTCTTGACATCTCATTGCAACATTTTGCAATCATAAGACCAGGGGGCCAAAGTGAGAGCCATAAGAGGAGCATTTCTGCAGTTTCATTATAGCAGTACATCTCCCTAAGCTTTGTTGCCATTAACGCAGGTCTTTAAATTTGCGTTAAAATACTTGTGTGTGTGTGTGTGTGTGTGTGTGTGTGCATGCGTGCGTGCATGTGTGCGTGTGACTAAGGTACAAAAGTACATGCATTTTCCTGACACAAGATGTTCATTTCACACACAGAGAGTTGCAGCAGAAGCCAGTGGACCAAAGAAACCCAACTCAAAGTATATTTCCTGAAACATGCCGACCGTTCTGCCGCCAAGCTGTGCTAACATTAATTTTCTGCTGAAACAGCCACTGGCCTGCGAGAGCAAGTTTGCCCAGAGCTGAAATATCAATTATACTGTTCTCCCTGGCAGAGAGTGCAAAGCTTTAATCTTCACACAACCAATCAAAATGTCGTCTGGACTGGACTGAAAGAGGGAATTGTTGGCCATGCTTAAAAAGGGCAGTGGTTTCCACCCGTCTAGTTAATATTGACACAAAGGAGGTCTGTTGGTGGACCGCTTTGTCGCCATGTTCTGCTTTTTCATGTTTCTTTCCCTCTCATGCCACACATGAATATGTGCACACCCACTCACTTACATAAAAAATAATTCATACATAGATTTCCTATACCCCACTTACACCGTGCAGGGACGTGGGGGCTGGAGTATAATCCAGCAGGTGCAAGGCGAAAGGCAGAGCACACATCGGAAGGGTTATCTATGGCAGGGTCAATATGCACTGGTAGACAACCACTTTCGTACTCACATTCACACCTACAGCCAATTTAGAGTTTCCTATTTACCTACCAACATGTCTCTGGACTGTGGGAGGAAACGGGATCATACAAAATCAATTTGCACAAGTAAGGAAAGGCACAACATTAACACACTCACATACACTGGCTACATTCAATCAGTCCATGTCTTAATTGTTAAAGTAACCTTGAACATAAACTAGCTAACTAAACTGAATCCTGATTCAAACCAAAGCCTGATCTGTAACTAGCCCCTTCAAGAGGAGAGGCCAAAAGTGTAGGATCTTCAGCACATACTGGTTCAAACATGGACACAAGTAAAAGAAGACACACACACACACACACACGCACGCGCACACACACACACGCACACACACACACCGCCCCTCTGCCTCCACACAGACATAATACACTAAAACGTCCTCCCAATTCCTCTGTCTTCTTCACACAGCACTGGCCCCCACCGAGCAGCAGCAGCAGCCTTCCTGGCTGGCATGTGAAGACTGTAATTTTCCGCCACACTTCCCCTGCTGTTTGCTGGCTCTTTCCTTGGTGCCGTGGAGATAGCAAGCAAGCGAGCGGTGAACAAGGTGCGGGCCTCGCCAGCTCTCCTGCCTCCCTGCGATTATTAATGCAGCAGCAGCCAGCGTGGCCGCCAGGTTAAAGCAGCAATCAGCGCACACTAAATAAGATCATTCACAGCCTCTTTAAAGGCAGACAGACAGAGCTGCAGTGAGACACACACACAAACACACACGCACACCAGCACCAACATGATAATGCGCATGGATGAAAGAAGGTGCAGGTGAATGGAGGAAGTTAAATACACATACATACCGCAGCAGCCGTGAATGGAGTGGATACTAGATGATTTGAGAATATCTATGTATGCAAAAGTAATGCATTAAATATTAGCAGCAATGTATAACATGAATAAAGTAGGGCCTAATGATTAATAGTAATACAATTAATAATTTTCATATCAAAATTTGGAGTGCAATTTTAAAATCACATGAGCTGTGATCAAATCATAACTAGATTTATTTTGCTGTAGTTATTAATATCTATCTTGAGAGTTGGCTTAACAGCAGAAAATAAACTCTTTGCTGTTATCTGGTTAATAACATTACCTGCACCACGGAGGTATACAGTGGTCCATAAAAACATTCAACTGCCATTTAAAATGACCCTGATGATCGGCACTGCTCCCGCCCTGTGTTGCCTACAGAACAAGCACACTAGAGACATCCAATTACTTCAGGTTGAAATGATTCAATCCCACAGCTCTTCTAGACTTAGTATCCACTAACTTTATATCCCCTTGTAAGTATATGGGAAAAAGTAATTTGGGGCTACAGAGTACAGGTACAGGTATACAGGTATAATTACACTGTATGGCCACTATGAAAAAAGGGTTTAAAATCCCTGCACTTCCTGGGGGGCTGGGCTGCATGTTTAAGGTTCGGCAAAATGTTGGTAAAAACAACATTCAAACTTGGCCCCTCATTCATAAACTGCACTTGTAGGTACATTGCAAGATACTAGTGTAGGAGCATTACATTAGTTGTAATGGAAAGGCTGATACTTTAACAAGCTAACTAAGCTAACCGCTGGCACCTACCTCTTTATAGTTTTTCCTTTCCTTCAGAATTTGCAACCGTAAGTGAAAGCAAACCCCATATTCACTCTCATTTTGAAGAAAGCACGTTCAAGCATTTTAACTTGCTATATTTTCCTTTTTTCTGTGCTTTGTCAGTGATTCTCATAGTTTCCTCTTGGATGCATGCTGCCTTTCTTATGAAGTCCCAACCTCACCTGCACCCTGTTATTGGCTGGGGGTTACACACCACTGTCTAAAGTTTGCAGCCCATAAAGGTCCCAAACACTGCTTATACCTTATTGACCTAATTGCCTTGAGTGAATTCCAGACAGGAGGTATCAGGTATTAACAAAATTGACAGACAAAATTGACAGACTACTCATTAACAGAGCTTTTACAGTACACCATATTATTGTTTTCAACTCTTCACATTAATAGCTATAAATTGTAACTTTTGTAGCTCAAGCTGAGAAATGATTTGTCCTGTCAGTCTGTAAAGCTGACATTAGCTCAAGAACTGCAGAGCTGTCGCAACATCAAATGTCAGCTGTAATTATGCTGTTGTACTATACAATACTAAAATATATATATATATATATAGATATATATATATATATATATATATGAAGATTTAGAGAACCCTATTTAAGAACAAGCAACAGCATTGTTTTATCATATTTCTTTCACTTTTAAACAGGGTACTTTTTTGACAAAGCTTAGTGGCATACAAATATATCTTTCTCATAACATTGTAAGCCACAAATACAGACCTGTGGTTTACTTAACAGAAATAAATCCCAATTACAATATAGTAGATAAAAACCCCAATCAGTGATTTTCCTAAAATCATTCAGCTTTTCAGATAAAGTAAATTATCACATAACCATATTTATTTATTTATTTTTCCTTTATTTTACCAGGTGAGTCAATTGAGAACCAATTCTCATTTACAATGACAACCTGGCCAAGAGGCAGCATAAAGCAAAGAAAAACAAATGAGACACATTCATACAAATGCACAGTGTACACAGTGAACTTCTATTTGCTGATTATTTTCATACTGGCATTATAATTTTGACCTTTTTTTATTAAAGCCACACACACACACTGGCACACATTCAGACACAAACATAATGCAACCTGTTCTCGTTTCAAGGTCACAAATGTTGAAGCTTTGTCACGCCCCTCTGCGTCTTATACAGACGCACATGGCACCCTTTAGTGTCTGTATGAGATGCACTGGGCATTCGATTAATTCCAATGTATGAGCCTGTCACAATAATTACTATAGTGACTTATCATACCATATATAATAATAGAGCTACGGTTATAACTTGATTAGGCCATTTAATTCGACTACTGTCCTTGTACCAATAGCCTATACAAGCACTGGGGGAGAAAATATGTCTATATTATTTATACAGTCTCTGATATCAACCAAATCACAATCGCAATTACAAATTATTTACAATAACTGGGCGTAGAAAACCACCGCATTAACATGCGTAATTACACAATGCTGAGCAAATTCTGCTTGATTGATTAGATTAGAGCTACCTAAAATGCTATATATCAGTTTAAGTGTAGCCTGTATTTAGAATATTTGCACCATTTTACCTTGCCATAAGACAGCCCCTATCAATGGGGATTTGAAGCCGTTTTATCACCAGACAGTCATTTTACTCCACTGGACGGATTTTCTGGTCTACCGCTGACTCGATCAGATAGGCCTTCTGTGTAAGGTAAAGAGGAGCAAATATTCAAACACAGTATAAACTTGAGCTGGTTTTGACTTTTTAGGTGGCTAAAGTATGTTTTTCTGAAGCCAAGTCCACAGCAGCACATCTCTTCGTTTCTGTGCTAGTGTTCTGGGACTGTACTTTATTTATCAGAGGAGGGGGCTGGGGTGTGACTTTTTCATTCAAAATAAATATAAAATACTACCTTTTCCAGATATATGTCCCTAACCTAAGCCAAAATTAAAAACACAAGTCCCTCTTCAGTGCTTACATCTTTTTTAATGCCTGACCCATTTTGCAGCACCCCTTCGCCCCTCACAAGTGACGGACAGTCCCTATTCCCTGACCACCAAGGGAGTGAACCAGCCAGCTGAAACGTTGAGATAATGTGTTACTCAAGGCTAATAGGTGTTTTTCCCGTCAACTGCACATTTTCATCCAGAAAGTTTGGAAGAATAAATGTAATTGGTTCCAAAACCGAATTCCACAGCTCTGGTGTAGGAATATTTTGGATTTAAGCTAGTAACGTGAACAAGCCAGTAGGTCAACTTTGTTTAAAAAAAGTGGCAACGAAAACTGGCAATACAACTAACCGCTGTGCCAAATGTTAATATCTATTTAAGTGCAATTTTTGGCTAACAGAACCTGAGAGTCTTTACTTTATTTAATGTTTTGGTTGTGTGTTATTTTATTTATGTTTTACTTATTTAGGATATTTTAGTATTTTTTCAAATTTCAGTTCCAATGTTGAATATTCTTAAGAATTAGAGGTTCTCTTTGAAAGGATGCACTTGCATTATTATGCTATATTATCATTGTATCAGTAGCATAAATGGTCTTTATATGATGTCGACAATAATATCGTTTATTGCAATATTTTCTGGGAAAATATATTGTCCAACAAAATTTGTTACTGTGACAGGCCTACCAATGTAAATCTGTCCGCAAGAATATTAAAGACACATTAAAGAAAAAAGAAAAGTCACGTCACATGATGTGACATAGTTAAATTACATCATTGATTACTGTCATAAGTTAAGTTACTTTTTTTAACCCAACTCATGATTTTTTCCTGAACCTAACCAAACCTAACAGGATTTTTTTTTCCTGAAAAGACACCGTGCATGTAACGACTGGAAATTGACACATATAACTGACACTACTGAGTACCTAGAGTGTCATTGTTCAAAGTGTATGGCCACTGACTAGGCTGCTGTATTTGATGAGTTGGGAGTGAGAATGTGTTGGTTTAATGTATATTCACAAATGTGCAAACAAAATTCAATACATTTTATTGATATGCCCTGTGAAATATTGACAGTCAATGACTTATCAATAAGCATTTGAATAAATATTGATAAAAGCTTGCCACAAACACATATACAGTATGTAAAAATATTTATGATATAGTGTGTGATAAGTTATTTTTCATTGTTTCATTTGAAATGTCTGTGCTCCTAAAACTAGCTTAAGTCCTTCGGGGGAGGTGGTGGCTGTCAGGTGGTGCAAGGCGAGAATGGAAATCAATGGAAAAGGGGTTGAAGTGTAAACAGATTATTAACACTGTGTTCTGTGCCCATTTCACTGTATTACATACCTCTATGATTCCCAATAGATGACCTGAAGCACAATGGATTTTCAGCCGTAAGCTCTGCAGAAATCCATTGGTAATTTCAGCCTGATCAATTATCCACTCAAGCTCATCAGGTTCTCTGTTTAGCTTGTTTTGATGTGCTGCTGTGTGTAACAATGACAAACTAGTTACTGTAGGTGAGTAGATTTATAGTGAAACTACAATGCACTTTTAAAAGTCTGTGGTATTACAGTATGTTGTTTAAAACTGCAACTTACAAAGGATTCGGTTTCATGTTAAGAAATAGAGTTCACTTTTAAACATTTATGCAGTACTTTACCTGCCGCAACCAATATTGAAATTGTGTGGACAAAAGCCTCTAACAGACTACTGAAAATATTTTTTTGGCTGATAATGATCCATTAAGCCATTTCACACACACTAAATTGGTCTACTTATCTAATTTTGCACAAAATATGAATCAGAAAATTTAACAACTAATTTTGTGGACCTCCAGTCTTTCCTGCCCTTCCATTAAAACTGTAAGTACTTAGGCTGACAATTAATGATGAACAAAAATCACAGTTCTGTTTGATACATTGAGATGGTGTCACAAGGCGGGTTTCCATTAACCCTCAAACTATGCAAAGTGAAATTGCAAATATAAAATATATCTAATGGAAACACATACATTTTTAAAAAATCTCCCATTTATTGCAAAAAAAAAAAGTTTTTACACTCACGTGAGATAGTATTTCAGGCGATTTGAAAAATTTCACAAAACTGCATAGAAACACTTTTTTCACTTTTATTGGTCACATGATGCTATAGCTATGTGCTTGTCGGTAGGAACCAGCTCCCTCGGGCATGATGCAGCAGGCGCTACAAGGTGTTATTGCATCACAAATCTCTTCAAAAGTTGAGCGGATCATCCAGAAGTTTTGAATCCACAATTCCTCTGTAAAATTGTGGACTATCACCTCCCAGAAATCCCTCATATGTGGGGCACTTGCCTTTACATTACCGCTCACATAACACACCTATGTTTCCTTCGATTGGAAATAATGATGGCTAGTGTTCTGAACATCTATTACTGTGCTTCTTGGAATGTTATCACGAGAGGAGAAGTCGCATAACATCACGAGAGAAGTCGCATAACATCACGAGAGAAGACGCATAACATCACTCAATGGAAATGCAGTCAATTTGCAATCTGTACTGGAAACCCGTCTACAGTTCAACATGCATTCTAAAAACTGTTACGTACCTCAGAATATAACTATAATACTAGAAACAGTGTTAGATGTGTGAGCTCAAACTGAGGATTGTATGTATGTGGCTGCAAAACTGAATAGGCCAGGAATGTTGCTTCTCTTTCTATTAAACTAATATGGAGATGCTTAATTAAAGCAATGTAGTGCACAACATGCCCCACCAGAAGTCACTCGACCTGTAGAAAAGTAGGGGTCAAAAGGTTATCTGCCTGGCCGATTATTGGGGCCAAACATTTGCTAAAGGCATTCAAACAAAGTTTTGTGTTGGAGTTTGTTATATTCCAGATTCTAAATATTGACAAAGATTTTTATTTTCATTGTAAATGCATATTGGTTCCAAATATCGGTTATGGGTCCCATTAAATATTAACAACCTGTATCGGTACTGGCCCTGAAAAAACAATATCAGTCAACCTCTATAGAAAAGGCAGCTGAGCTGAGGAAGGTGGCCACTGCGAGTGGTGGGGATAAAATTATAAGACTCATAAAAAAGAAAAATGCCTCAGCCCCTGTTTGAGGGTCTTGCCACATATGACATTATTTTGAAATCAAGTTACAAATGAAGATTATTAGCCTAATTTCAACAAAGTCATACATGCTACAATAACTTCTATCACCAGTAGCTCAGCTTTTACATTCTGTTTTGTATTTGTACACAAATTCCATCATAAACCCCACTGAAATGTCCGAAAGTTATCAGGGAGTGAAAAAGCAGGTACTGCCCAAGCCTACTACGATGCTAAACACACAAATCCTTTAACATTGTTTGTTCACAGTCCAGCAATCTCTCACATTGAGTGAGCACGTCTGCCTGCTCTCTCTGTATGCTGACCAATCTTTTACTTTGAGCTCTTCGCTCTTATGATGACAGCCACAAATTCATTCTTCAGACTCTGAACTTTCTTGGAGCTCAGCTATTTCAGTCTTCACAAGACACAAAGGGCACCCATCCCCTCATCTGTGATCCACAGATTACTGGCTTATTTCATCTATGTCTGACCAAGCATCTGCACAGCATGATGGTATAAATGTACTGATAACGCTGCAACTATGGGGGCGCCTGGTGGCTCAGTGGATAGAGCAGCGCCCCATATACAGAGGATGCATCCTCACCGCAGTAGCCGCAGTTCGATTCCGGCCTCAACCCTTTGCTGCATGTCGCCCCCTCTCTCTCCCCCTTTCACGCTTAAAACTGTCCATTAAAGGCAATATAAGTCCCAAAAAAAATCTGAAAAAAAACACTGCAGCTATGTCTGCTCTGTTTCCACTGGGAGGTTTCTTTCATACCTCACCAAAATAGCTCTCTGATTAGTCAGGAGAAGCTTCCATGATCATTTTGCCAAAATTAATTGTAAGCTAATCATAAAAAAGTTATGTAAAGAATGATGAGAATGTCTCTAAATTCTGAAAATGTGTCTAAGTATATTTTTTGGTGGTCAGTGTTTGTAAAACAATATCTCTGCCAGAGGTCCTCCTCAGACTTAAAATTTTACAAAATAGCAGGAAGCTCTCACCCAGCTGGCCACCAACATTATTAGATGATGATTTTTGGTTGAATTTAGGCTGCAGCATCAAACAAACAAAATTCAATATCAAGATGTCAAATGCCAACATCTATTTGACTCTGAATACTGACGACAAATGACGTCAGTATTTTGATGATTATAATTTGTGTTGTTAAGTAACCAAAATCAAAGTCTTCCAAACATCTCATGCCAACATCATCTTGAAATGGAACAATGACATTTAATCCTGAAATATGGAGAAAAAAATCAAATTTCTGCAAAATGTCATAACATCAATGTCCGCACAATGCTAAATTATTTTGTTGTTAGATGTTTAAAACATTGTCAACCAATTTTCACTCAAACAAAAAATGTAACGTCTGTCCAACGCACAAGTCCAACGTCTCTCTGACATCAGATTGACCTCTGGTGCCAGCTGGGCAGCTAGCCTATATATGATGTGGAAAAGATATTCAAGATATTAAGAGAAAAGAAAGACACCTATTCATACAGAGGTAGATGAGAACCATGGTGAAATAGTATTAACTCTACAAACAGTATTTGATGATATCATCTGGGGTATTTTACATAATTTTCCGTGTGTAATGTGTAATAGGCCTTACATACAAAATCCATATTGCATCTATAGAATGTGAAGTGCAACATTAGATTCAACTGAACAGCCTCATCATCATAATTACAGACCATAAACAGGGATGTTAATTCAACCTATTTATATTGATTACTGGATGTCTTAATGGGTTGGCAGTCTATACTGAATGATACTCACTGAGCAATTGATCGACTCCATGTTGATGAGAGGTGAATGCATGCTGTGGAAAGTGCAAGAAAGGGAGGGCACCAATGTAAACACATTTTTCTGATATATTATTTCCTATGTTGCAGTATTTCCCTCAAATGTATATGCTGCATTGTATATATTTCTGTCAGTGACATTTTTAGATTAAGTGACAGGAAACATATTTCTGGAGTGTTTTATTTGAGTTTTTGTGAAGGAGGGAATTCCCTACAGTATTCCATATAGTGCTTTCTATAATGCTTCCCAAATCCACAAAGATATAGGCTACAGTCTGGCATAAAAGACTGAAGTGACAGAGGTGTTTGCCTGAATATATCAAAGATACTGAAGAAAGCCGTCATGGTGTTCAACAATTTCCACTTAATCTAGCAGTAGAGTATTGAGACGAAGTGAGGATGATAGAGAGGATGAACCGAAAGGAGAGGCACAAGACTAACCACAGAGATTAAAAGTAAGCCATTTCCCCTAACAATCTGGTGTGCATTCATAAACATTAAGTTTCTTTCCTATTTGTGAAGCCATTTTTTCAGACTGCAGTACCTTGTGATTCATTCTTAACTGAATTAACTGTCTCGCTCTACAGAGTTGTTGTTGAGAAGCTTGCTGTTGGAGCTTGCCAATGCGGACTTAAGTGCTCATTAATTAAAGAGTAAAATGATTAATCAATTAGTACTATTTGAGAAAAAGTAGCTTGTAGTAGGTGGGTGGCTTGAAATTGCCTAGTCTGTTGCAAGAACATGAAAACAGAAAAAGACTGTGTTGTATGAAACTTACTGAGCATTGTCTGCTACTCAGTGCGCATGCCAAATCAAACTATAACACAAATTTTAGGGCAGAGGGAATAGTCATACACCCTGAAAATGCTGTGTATCTGTATCTCACTGAATATCATGTGAAACTTATGTGGGAAGAGACTCCAATTCATAGAAAGAAAGTCCTGTGTCAAATTGTTCAGTTTCTTTTGCCTTGTCTGGTGTGTACACACTCAAAAACCCATCTAGGCAATCATGTAGGTAACCAGACATGGTGTGGTATTTACACCCAACCCTGATGTTAAGTGAACAGATAGAAATAGCATGTGCAGAGGAGGTGAAGTGTGGCAATTTTTCAGTGCGCTGCACTTCTACAAATATGATGGGATTGAGCCATGGAAAGAAAAAAAAAACAAACAAAGAAAAGCATTTAGACAAAGACCAATGCTGAGTGAAGAGATAGCGTGAGCAGGATAGGTGGTGGTGGGTGGTGGTGGGTGGTAGTGGTGGTGGTGGTGGTGGTGGTGGTGGGGGCCTGGCGATTGTGTTGAGCCATCCATGGTGAGAGAGCGAGTGTTTTTCCTGCTCTGAGAGAGGGAAAGAATAGTCGCTGGGCAGATAGATGGAAGGAAAAAGCGTTGCTGTGGCACTGATAAAGTGACTGAGGACCACTACTGCCACACTTGGACAATTCCAGACACAATCTTCTCCCCTCTTTTCTTCTTTTTACTCTGCTGCCAACCCCCTGTTCTTGCAGGCATAATAATGGCTGTTTCTGTCCTCTCACACACACATATACACACTAAACCTTCTAGTGTCTTTCAAAGATGTGGGGAAAGGTAGGAGGGGAGCCACTTTTGGATACAGTGAAGTCCTGACAACCTTTCATTAAACAGGCCAAATTAGAGGTTTGTAAACCCCCTCCCACAACAACACCCCGAGCTCATCCACATCCACCTCATCCTTTATGGCCCTAGCCTGCAGACTCTGTATCTCAGGTCTGTCAGAGAAGGGTATCTCTTGAAGCTTGTGAGGTAGAAACAGTTTCTGATCTGCACTTGCACATTATCACTGGGGTGTAAAAATGCCTACAGTCTATACACCACAAGCTCAGCTAAAGGGGGAAAAAAAAGACATTAGCACAAAAGGTTCACAGTTGACGGCATGCAGATTTGCTGACGCCTGTAATAAAATAAGGCCAGCCGGGTGTGCAAGAGTTGACATTGCATATAGGTGTACAGCCGGGCATCTGCATAAAGAGCCTCCGCTTCTGCCAGCAGCCATCATGGCCTCGACAGATTAGAAATTGTGTGTGTAAGGATTCACCGCAAATAATGAGAAATGAGTTTTAAATTGTAGCTCAGGCACTGTGAAAAAATGGGCCCTGTCAATATGTGGTGCGTGTGATGCAGAGCGAGGGGGGGAAGGAGTGAGAGAGCGTGTTAGAGGATTTAGGGGCGAGAGAGATAGGAAGAGAAGGAGACAGAGGGAGAGAGAGAATGAGGGATCAGGGGATGACTTTGTTTTGGTTTACTGCTTATTACCATCATAATCCTTTGTCCTGTTTTCCACTCTGCAGTCCGGGCACACCTCTCGCCTCGTCTCTGCGTTAGACACTGTGATTGCCTTGTATTTAAGAAGCCTTCTGTGAGCCTCTGTTCCGACAAATGCTTTTCCAATACCAATCACAGCTGAGTGCACCTCATTTGAATCTGTGAAAGGGGTTTTGATTCCATCAGCAGAATGCTCCTCCAAGCGCGGCACAGACCATTCAATACTGTGGCAACATGTGAAAGGCTGAATATTCTCACCTAGTATATGCATGCACTGTAAAGGGTTTGGGGCGAGGGCTGCCGAGCCTCTTCAAACCATGTTGTTCATTAATCCCCCTTTTATTCTCTACACAGGGCCTCATTAGCTGTTCTCCTTTGTGGCATTTGGAAACTGTAAGCTGTGCTCCATGCGACTTTCAAATGTGTGATGAAACAGAAGCGTTCCACTGGTCGTAAACTTCGATGGGAGAGAGAAAAAGACTAATTGTACGCTACAGTTTCAGTGTTTGATAGTGTTTATGCCACCTGGTCAACCTCCAATCTGTACGTATACATTAAGTGAGCCTGTGTTTTACTACGTCTGACTGCATGTGGTACGGACCAGCTGCTGATATCTGCGCAGCAGCAGCTTGTTGACCTTCAAACTTATCAGTGCATATCTTTTGTCAGAGCAATTGCCTGCCTTTTGGTCTGTGAGGAGTTTGGATAATGCATCCAAATTAAAATCTTTTGTAAATCCCATTGCTTGATTGCTTGAGAGCCACTGAGAGTTGTTCAACATTAATGGTGAAGGACTTCCTGATTCCCAAAGTCATTTTCTCTTCATTATTCAGGCGTGTATTAGCACCTCTTGTTTTGCACACAGAGATAACACCCTCCGACTAAACTGCCTCGTACAACAGTTAGCTCAGGAGACAGGTCATGTGCATCCTTGTATCTGCATCACTGTGTCCCCAGTGTTGGGTTCAAATCTGAGATGGGCACTTTATGCATTTGGATTTAATTAAATTTGACTTCTTTGCTATTAATCAATCGACAATCAATGATTTGTCACATGGAATTACCAACGTTACAACTCCAGTGAAACGTTATCCTATCAGTTCCCTTAACTTGAGCTCTGTAATTGAGTCCTTTTCTGCTTCCTCTTACATTGTTAGCTGCTGCATTATTATTGTTCATGTTTCCGGATGGTTCTGTGTATCAGTGGTTTTTGGTTGTGGAATGATTTAACTGTCCACATATCAGGACTTAAATGGACATATGGTTGCTACGCCCAAACACATCTCCACTCTGCAGCCACTGCTGCACTACCAAGACTTGTAAGAAAAAATATTAGAGCTTAAATTCAGCCTAAATTTAGCACAAATTTAGTGCTGACAAGAGAGTCAACTGGAAATGTCCATGCCTAAGTCATTATGTCACTACCTCACTATGTCACGCCTTTCTAATATCATTATCAAATGTTTTGTTAATTTATAGATTCCTCGTATTCTGCGGCTTTTTATCACAACTACTGTAAGAGTCTAGTTTTCTAAGAGCCAAAAATCCTGTCAGATATAAGCTAAAATAAAAGTTAAAATCCAACACATATTATCATAACACTTTGAAGTGTTGTGTTAGCCACGTGATGTGAAGAGATGTGGTGACATGTCAGCATATATCAACAATAGCCACAACAGCTGTCTGCCTTCATAACTGTGTAAAGATACAATATGCTGAAAGTACAAAAAAAAAGAAAAAGAATGCAAGCTATGCAATAGAAGGTAGGCACATGTTGTCACTGTACAAGTAGTTACAGGGTCTCTTCCCTTGTGGGTGGCAAACACAGTAGTCAGCGTCTGCTATCATGCATTCACATGAAGGAAATTGCTAAAATGGTAAAAATCCATTTTGCAATGGACTGCACAAACAGATTGTGTATGAATTGAGGCAGAAGTTGGTTTTTTTTTTTACAAACTGCTGAAGGCTAAAGAGAAGAGAAGCAGTGTGAAGTGATGCTCTCTGATGGGCTGTGTAACATGAACTAACCCAGCAGAGTTTTCTGAATGAAACATAATAAAATGAAATAATGTTTTTTAGAAAATTGTGCCACAGACAACCAGAGTATTCTTTGAAGTCCTAGTGATTTTGATTAGGCAGACAAATCCTGTATTAGCAATGGACAAGCAGCTACACTCAGGTGACAGTTTATTAAGTGCACCTCGCTAAAAATAATGCAGTCTAACACAGCAGTCCTGCAATAAATTCTACCTTTGTGAGGGTTCTAATGTTCAGTTTTTTTGAAACTGTAATCATTTTAAAGGAAGTCTGTGTTGCTCTTGTAGAGTACAGTATTATACAGAAAGAGGTTTCTGATATTTAGCCTACCCTCGTTGTAATTATGGGGTGGACACTGTTGTGTTGGACTCCATTAGTTTTGGCTGGGTGTACCTCGTAGCAACAGTGTATGCCTTCTGGCTTTGTTTATGTGTTCAGAAACAGACTTCTGGCCAGAATTCCACAGAACAGAGGCATCAGAATCTTCCTCTTTGCAAAAACACTTCACAATTTCTGTGCCAAAATGTTCATGCTGGGCTGTATTTTATCATTATACCAAAAACTAAAGTTAGTGACTTCAGACAATAGAAATAACCATTACCGAGTTTGTAGTTTTGCACTATTAAAAAGGACTGGTGTGGATATCAGACACAGATAATTCCGTTTGTGGTTACATTTTTATGCCCAAAAAGTACTGGACAGAACCTGACTTTTTCAAGTAATTTGTTGGTTTTCTTTCACGTTTTGCAGTTCTATCTATGCATAGAGTACTCGGGTATGAAAAAATATGACAAAAAATTGTAAAAAACCAACCCCCCAAAAAACCTAGAGCAACTAACCTTGTTTGAAGGAATGTGGGAAACTCTCTAGACAGCAATGACATTACCAGATAATAAGAGAAAACTGTGAAAATGATTATGCAGAATGACCAGTCCTTTTCCCTCCCTCATTATTGTTTGAGGCAATCTGCCGTATAATGCTTAACATCTGAAACCTTGCTGCACTTGGTTGTAAAAGTCAGTGCAACCAAGTCAGTGAATTAAAATCAAAACACGTTTAAAAAAAAAAAAAATGGCCAGGTGAAAACGTTTCCCATGTTACTGGCTGGGTTTCACTCGCTCCTGTTTTCCTACAGATTCATGCTAGGTCGCTGCAGATTAAAAACAAATTATTCCTTGTTGGATGTTTCACAATAAAAGCTATTAAATAACAAAGCAATGCATGACTTTAATTGTGAAGAATGTACAGGAAATGAAACATCAACTGTTTTACAGCCACTTTAATCTCTGCTAGCCACTAGGCTAATTTATACAATGCCATAGGCCTATGCTTAAAACATTAGCATACAAATTGAATTTAATGAGGAAAAAGTGTGTAAGACAATTTTTTTGGTGCACCTTGTGAGTTGTAACTGAGCCAGATTTTGTGTCTGGCCTTATATGAGTAGATGATACCTAAGCTAGCTGCTAGGCTAATTTATACAATAAAAACGTCATAGGTTTGTGCTAATGACACTGGCATGTTGTATTTGCGGGAAAACCATGTCCAGCAAAGGACAAGTGTTTTGCCTGGGAATCTTATGAGTTATAATGAAGCCCACTGTGTACTTGTGTTTGAAATTGTTGCTAATGAGCCAAGTTTAATGTGTATTTCGGGGGTCTTCTGAATAAGTCAAACTTTGCAGCACTTCAGAGCTTATGCACATCTATAAATCCCCTTAAACTCAAGACAATTACATCTTATTCTAAAACTGTATATCCTAATTTTTAAATTTAGCATCATTTAAGTTAGGTTTAAGGTTATTACGTTCTTACTATGACGTACTGTTATGTTCTAAAATAAGAAACAGGGAGACTTGATGTTTTGTTTTTTGTTAGAGACTCTTTAGTTTAAGTCTAGCACTTTGGTTTATGTTATATTTTTAAGTCAAGCTGTTTGATATTTCTGATGTCTGATGTCATCTGTATAAAGCCCTGTCTAGACATCAAGCATCTTAGATGTGTTTTTATCACTTGAGCGCAATAGTGCAATACATATTTTTGCTGATGAGAGAATTGTGATCTCACCTCTTTAGGAGAAAGGTTGCGATTCACATTTTAGGAAGAATCGTGCAGCCTTAATTGGCAGGTAGAGTGTTAGTGTTTCCAAACTGGCCATTACTCTTTCAAATTGAATAACCACAACAGTGTTTTCACTGGTAAAGTTTTTACCACCACAGCAAAATAAAGCACTTCATCAAACAAAACTTTGTATGACAGTATGAAAAAGTATGACAAGTATGAAGCCAGAGAGGGCATTATTCGTCTCCTTTTTCTTGCCATTTGATGTTTATAAATGCCATTGCATATGGCAGTCAGCATTCTTGAAAAACACTCTATGCGCCCCCAGGTACCTGATCATCATCCTGTATGGTGAATGCAGTTGTGCATCTGTATACCTGAGTTTAACTTGACGACATAAAGTAAGTTTTTTATTTTTGCATTTAATTTTTTTTCCCATTTTATCAATCACAACATTTCAAACAGACATCTGCACATCATTGAATTAGGTCATTACAATACATCTAAAAATATGGCTGTCACAATACTGATAAAAGTTAATCCTTTCAACTATTTTTAGTAACAAAGTAAGGAAATAACATAGCAATAGTAATAACGGGGCAACAGACTCATATGAAGTTGTCAAACGCACGTTAATCACACATCAGCAGGTCTAGTGTATGAAATGTCTGTAGTGCCACTGCGCTGCATTTTTATCAACTATGATCATCTGGTCATGGGTCACACCTCACACCACATCCAGGCACCATGTCACTCCATCTTCCTCTCCTTGCAGTTATCGTACTAATAATACCAGAGTTACAACCAGTAACTAATGTTGAGAAATGATTAGGCACGAAGTTTGGAGGCGTGATGAATAGTAAAAACCTTGTTTTATGTTTCTGACAACACCAAACATACAGTATTGCAGGTATCTTATTATCTAATTTCATAGTTACAATGACTTGTCAGGAGATGAGAACTGTCTGCAATATTTCCTTGTCATTTCCCATATGCTAAAACTACCGAGTATTCTTTCAAAAACAGGAACATTTTCAACTTGTGAGTCGAGAATCAAGTTAAACAAAATGAAATGTCAGTGCGTAGAAATACAATATGTGTCAACTGTATTAATTTTTCTGTTATATCAAACACAATTTCATGGTTGACATGGTGGAAGAGGATTAACACCCCATTTATATACCTTTAAAGGAAACACAGACTGCTAATGCTGTAGCTTCTAATCCCCCCAGCACTCGGGGCATGGATGTGTTCAGTCTGCTAGTTTGACTCCGATTTTGCTGGCTGGCCTGGATAGATGATGACTAAAGTAGTGACTGAGGGAGTGCAAAGGCTACAGGGAAATCAAGAGTTGTTGTACCCAGCAGCTAAGAGAGGGACTTGACAGTGTCAAAGGATTATGTACTGTGGGGCTAACAATACTAATGGCACTTCTTTTGCATTATGATAATTGCCAAGACAAAATTGCCACCTAATTTCTCCCTGTTTCTAATTATTGGGCTCTTCAATGCAAGCAGGCAGTGGGAGCAGAGCATTGGCAGGCAATTAAACTCCTGCAATTATGGCTCTATTGTAAAGCACAGCTTTACCAAGGATTTGTAGGGCAGAGAGTGATTGCTCTCCGATGCAATTAAATACAGGATAAATCTGGTGTGGACCTGTGAACGGATCTTTTAAAGTTCACTGCTGTGTTTTCTAACAACCAGCCAGGAAATCTGAACCAGGTCTGTTAAGGGGGGTCAGTTGCCAAAGGAGCCACACCTACTGAGCCATAGTCCCGCGTCTGTCACAGCACCCCCACTGGATGTGCATGCTTGCAACCAAACCGCTCTCTCTGTGGATCCCGAAAAAATAGAAAACAACCATTTGCATAGAGAGCATTTCCAGGGAGGCATGCTGGGTAGGATTTGTGCTCCTCTTCCTCTAGCGTGTCGGAGCGAGCAGTGACCCGATGCAAATGTGTGCGCTAGGAAGTTTAGAGCTATGAACTGTGGGATACAGAGGAGCGTGGCCATCTGGAAACTCAGTGACAGGAAGGTGTTTATGAGAGACTGGGGGGAACAAAGAGCCACAACCTACTTTGTCTCATTTTGTTGTACAGAAGCCACTGATCCAGTGCAGTGTTGTTAAAAGCCTGGTTTGGGACCCAAAGGAGGAAGATATAAATTGGTCAATAAAGTGGTTCGAAGAGAATATCAAAAGCTGTAAATGGTATTATGTCAAAGCTAAAACGGGAAGCCTGTAGAAAAATGATAAAGATAAGCAGGTGAATAGTTAAAATAATGGGATGTTTTGTTGGATTAGGTTATAGAAAATGAACATAGTGAATGTAGGGATGCAGGATAACATCTACACGTCATCAGTTCTGGAAAATATTGGCTTTAAAATGAAATATCGAAATCAGCAAACATGCTATTTCTGCTAGTATCACAAAACTTTTTTTTTTTAATCTTCAAAGTGAACATTTAAAAAACATCAACCCTTAGTTGAAGTTTTTTTTTTTTGCACAATCGAATATTACATACACTGAAAGCATTGTATTTTATGTCTCAATGTGTTGGTCTGCCATCACAACAAGAGCATGCAAAATATGATGTTAATATCACTACAGAAGAGACTGATGATCGCTTAATATTAAGTGGGGGAAAAAAGTGGATAAATTGTTATCAGTATTAGTTATGAGCCATATGAGTTGTTATATATCAGAATATCGAATATTGGCAAAAAATCCAATAATGTGCATCCCTATTGAATGGCAGTTACTTTGCAACATATCAACTTATTGTATTTATCACCCCACAATCCATCACCTGAACCTCGCCAGTTGTAGACTACTTTGCTGGTAGGAGAGAGGACCGTAGTTTCATAAACATACATTCAATTAATGGATACAGCAGCTCCAATTCAGCCAGGTCATTTATTTCTCAACCTGTATGCACTACTCAATCCAGTCCTTCATTTGGCCATCATGGGGGTCAAAGTTGTTTTTTAATCTTTTCTATTTGTAGCAATTTGATAGCAAGCTAACAAATTTATTAGGCATTTTTTTACACAAGCAGAGCTTGCCTGATATCAGACAGAATCAACTTAAGTCTCCATTTCAATTCGGTGGCGTGGATGCCACGATATGTGGTTATTATATCATGATAAACAACCAAATAACAAAGCCAAACAAACCACAGACTGAGTAGATCCACCGTATCACATAGTTTCAATACAGATGGGAGTCATATATCTAGGATATCAATGCAGAGCTGTGCCATGAGCACCTGATCAGATCTCATCTTGTGTGCACAGTGGGGATGGTTTTACATGCACAGGACAGAATAGTAAAAGGCACTGTTTAACCTGACAATATGTCATTTTCTCTTGCACCATTCCTTCTTTGTGATATTTAAAAACATTGGTGGTGAGATAAAATTGTAAGCAGTAATATTGGAGTACATGCATGCATGCATTGTTTACTTTGAATCCCTTGAGGGTGTGTAGGCAATTTGAATATAACAGAGGAAAAGCTGACTCTGCCAGAATGAACTACTACAGTATATGAAAAGATGATTACTAGATGCACACTGAATGACTACTGCTGAAAAAAAATCCTAACTGCAAATAGTACCAAATGCTGTTTGACGAAAATCTTAAAGGGATATTTTGCCAATTTTCTACCTGCTTTGTATTATCACAATGTGACATGGAAACGAACTGTGGTAAACTTCCCTCCACCTTACCAGCGCCCAGATCTCCTTGCTCATCTCTCAGCTCAAAACTGCATCATATAGCAGGTTTTTACTGGTTTTTAGGCTGTTGCTCAAACTACGAATTGTACTTCAGCATTTTCGTATGTCCGCCACCATGAACACAAAGAAAATAGAAGTGGTTCGAGAGAGACACAACCAACTTTCTCTCTCAAACTCAGACCAAACTTGGATCAAACAGTAAAACTTGGAAGTGCTGACCAAATATGAATCAAGATTCTGTCACTGTATTACTTAATTCTCACCTAAAATGTCTTCAGCAAAATATTTTAGTGTATTGTTTGCCTGTAATTCAAGAATAGGTGGGCGACATACTGTTTCTGGTATTGTGAAAATAAGAGCTGAAAAGACCATCTTTCCAAAATACTTCTTTAAGGCCTAAAACATACGAATGCAGCCTAATTTTTACAATAGCACAAAACCTCAAATTCAGTGTTTCTAACAACAAAAAAAAAATAAATTAATTAAAAAACACTAAATACTGCATGATGTAAAAGACAACATATTTGAAGAAAGTTCCAAGACGGAGAAGAAAGACAAACACAACGCCAAAAGCTGCGTGGAAGACTGGCCAAATATATTTTTAAAAATTAAGTAGTTTATAGTGAATAGGCTTAAAATCGAAATTGTAGTTCTTCATTAGATTTCATGAATTTCACTCAAAGTGGAGTCAAACGATATTGCCTTAAAGCATCAATCACATGTCACCACATCAACGGTAGTACTGTCTATTTGTAATCTTGGATAGTAAGGCTTACTCTTTAGATATGCTGTTCTTGCTGTGATACACGAATGTCAGTTTGTCTATGAATATAAGTAGCATTAACTTCCAAAACTGAAAGGTACAAAATTAGTAAACACTTGCTCAGAGGCATTCATTTATTTTTTGCATTCGCTTCAACATGGCAAATTAAGTCGTGATATAATTGATCAAAAATGTTCTATAAAGTCCATTAACTTTCAGCCGGAGGCCTTACAAAACAGAAGCACTATACACAAATGTGATTATCAACTGCTGCTGCCAATTTAAATTAGAGACACTGCCGTTAATCAAACTGTGTGCAATAATACATCTAAAAGCATGAATCAACAGGGTTCAGCTCCGCCCAGTTCAATTATATTTGGAACCAAAAAATGCCAGTGTTTTGTATCATGGGGGGACTTCGAAAACATCAACATTTGTTAGGTGGTGGCATACCTTTGTAAAGCTGTTTAGGCAATGAAGCTAAAGACATCACTTTCATTGACAGGCCTCATAAATCAAGAGCTGCCATGTCTGAATTTTTGCCTACCATATGCTTTCACTTTTTCAAATGGTATGCGCTGGGTTTCTAAGCGCGAGAAACTTTTTTTTCCTCTTCTTATCAGTTCTGGTGGTATTGCCTATATCCCCACCACTCCTCTTTCATGCCCTTCACTCCTCTCTCTCATGTTCCTTTTTCACAAGCATCTTCAGTGAAAGTTTCCTTGCCACTGTGTGAGACACATCTGCATTGCAGTGCCGAGGGGAAAGCAGTGGCTGGAGGAGAGGAAATGTGTGTGAATAGCCTCAGACAGAGATGCAAAAAGAGAGAATGAGGAAGTCTGACCTGTCATTTACCAACATAATGGATGCATGAGTGACAGGGAAACATCACTTCATGCATCATTTGGTATATTACAGCACCGTTGTTTTATACTTATTTTTTTGCCTTTGACAGAAAAAAGCATGCCCATTTAAATGTCCAAAAATCTAATACAAACACAACCATTTGCACCTCAGAGTGCTGTCACAGGGAAATCACAGAAAGGGTCATCCACCCCCACCTCCCTCCGAGCCTCTGAGCCTCCCTGTTATTAATGGCGTCATCATTTTTCCTCTGCTCACTCTATTTCCCTTCTGATAGTGGGGCCTGCTTCATCGTGTTCTGCCATGTTTCTGTAATTGCTCCAACAGCCTGCCTTATGCTGAGCATATAGTTTTTCTGTATGTGTGTGTGCCCATCCAGTGGGCGTGTGCGCGTGTCTCTAAGTGTGTGCATATGCATGTGTGTGTGTTGCTCTGTCCCCCCACCAGTGCCGGCTGTGAGTTTGTGGGGCAGAACCAAGCCGCGGGCGAGCTCCACACGGAGCGAAATGACAGCCTCCAGGCCACCATTGGTTGATGACCGTGAAAACACTTGCGGTTAACGTAAAGTGAGCGACCGGCTGTCACAGTGAGGCACCGCGCTTATGTGCAGCCCTGACAACAGCACAACAAGCCCCTCCATGACTAGACTCTGCAGTGCTGCAACAAACAACAAAGGTACAGCCCTACAATTCATAACAACAACCACTCCAGACATCTGAAGTACATAGCAAAGAGGGAGAGGAGCAAGACACAACCTCTACTATTTGTCACAGTCTTTGGGAATAAATGGTTTTTCTTTACTTGAATTCAGGTGGGCAGAAGTGAACGCCGAAGGTGGTTGTTGAGCGAAGACAGTGAAAGTGAGCGCGAGGGAGAGAATGCCAAGACTGTCACGGATGCCAGCCAAGGTCAGATAAAGTGAGGAGTAAGTGCTTAGAGAGCTACAGGAGCAGAGGCCAGCTCTGTGGAGGAGGTGTGAAGGAGTGAGTGACCAAGCGTGAGCGCCGCCGCCTCCACCCATCATTAAATGAAGCCACTTAAAGGAAAAAAGCTCTGCTCAAAAAGGTCAATACACTGCACTTCTGCAAAGCACTGATGGTTTTATTTAGCCATCTGGAGAATGGTTTTGTCTTTGATGGAGACAAAAAAGTTGTCTGAAGACACTTCGCTCAGAACCCTGAATTTTAACTCAGAAGCTGAATCACGTTCTCGCAAGCCAACAGGTTCCTAAAGTTAAACAAAGAAGCGATAAATGATGTCCCAATGCCATGATGTAAGGAGGGATGATTACAAAGCTGCTTTAATCATCAATTTTAACCTCTCTGTGGTTAAATCAGACTCCTTTAACCCCCTGCCCTTTTGCATTTCTTTCTCGCCTTCCCCTCACTCTAATGCCGAACACATACACACACACACACACCCATGCGCACACACAAACACAGTTTATTATGCAGTAACATTACCAGATCCCCTTAGGCAGCTGTGCATCTCTGTATGACTGATGAGGGTAATTTCTCCCAAACAACAGAATGATCACTTTGGTGGTGAGCGCTACAGACCTTCCCTCCTCCCCCCTGTCTTCTTTCTCTCCCCTTTTCTTTTTAGCTCACAAAAAAAGGCAAGAAAAAGACAGATATTTGTCACTACGTCTCCTGCAGTGTCTGGAATGGCTCCGGAGATAAATAGCTCTCCCAACCCATACATAGGGATTAAAAGAAAAAAGTTAATCATTCTATGGATCCAATCAATCCATCCACTCTTCAAGGATGATTCAAACTGCTAATAAGACTCTGAAATCCGGTTTCTACCTTGCCGGTCGGAGCTGGAGGTGTGGGGTTTTTTCCTTATTTTTTCCTTGATTACCATAGGGATCCAATATAATACACATGCCACTGTGAATTAGCCTCACGGCACGGACCGGGCTGAACCATAGTGAGTTTATACTGTCCATGTACTACTGTGCACCATGGGATATACTGAGCAGAGAGTAGTTAGGACTGTCTGCCTCTCTCTCCTGGCCTCATAGGTTCAGCCTCAGTGGGCTGTCTTTACCTATTCTCCCATCTGTCAGTCACACACAAAAACAAATCCACCTGTCGACCGGGAGACTGGGCTGAACGGGGCGACGCTACAGCTGTCTGGGCCTGCAGAAGGGAGCGAGCCAGCGCCCTCCACTGGTGATGGAAAGCCCATTAAGATGCTTATTACCCCACCTGTCAGCCCCATCTCCTCACCTGCCCAGATACGGCAGGCTAATGAAGACAGTCACTATTAATACAGCACCTCGAACATGGAAGTCATGCCTCTATGCTTTTTGTGGTCCTTGTGTCCTTGATCACAAGGGCTCTCCAGCCTTGTAACAATATAACAATTCAAGCGTTAAGAGACAGGCATTCTTACCGCGCCACTTGATTGCCTCAACAATGAAGCTATTAATGCTGCATTATGTAAATTGTAATGGTCACAAACATCTAATAGGATAAAGGCTAAGTACAGTGCAATTTAATGCTGCTGACTTTCAGTGGCTCTTTGAAGGATGTTTTCAATTATAACAGAGCTAATTTAATTCATTGTTTCGTAGCTGAAAATGCATTTTTAAAGGTTGACTGAGTCTCTATTTCAGAACTCAGGTTTAATCAGTCATGTACATTGAACACTGGAACGTCCTCTAAAGAGATTGACAAAGTTGCCGGGGATCTGCGTTGTAGGTTTTAAAGCGACACAGTAGCCCTGCCCTTCTCTTTCTCCTCAGATGGCAGGCTTCAGTTGTGGAGGGGAGGGTGTTCATCTAAAAGATGAAAAGACCTGCGCCTTTAAGAGGGCTGTCTCCCCTTTCCCTCATGCTCCCCCTCAACCACACAGACACTCCTCCTGTGAGCATTTGTGAGGCAGCTCCTGTCCCTTATGTCTCTTTGTGGGGAACAGAACAGACTTCCCAGAGCATCACTGGAGACAAGACAAAGCTCAAGGGAGGACACCCCAGGTGCAGACCTCCATGCAACCCTGGCCTTAACTACTGTGGATGCCAAGATGAGCACTGGGAGAGGAGACGCATACCTACTCAAGCTGGAGTAAAACATCCAGAGGTCCAAAACAGGAGCTGGAACTTAACATCTGGACAACCCAAGAGGTCAATTTTGAGTTGAAGGCAGCATGATCAGCAGATGAAAATCAACAGCGCTGGACTGCATCGCTGAGAAAAAGGTGGAGTCTAAATTTGAGCTTTTAGTTTCTCTTTAGAAAAGTTTAGTTAAAGGCAAATCAACAAAGTACACGATATCTTTTGCAGCTATTAAGGATAAAAGAAACATTTAAAATATATACAAATGACGGAAAGAGGATAATTTGTCGTTTGTTTTTTTTTTAAATCCATCTCCAGAGCACTTCCCAAACAGTCATTTGTGGTATGAAATTGAGATGTTCTTTAAAGAACATCTTGAATGGTCCCGACAGTGCTCTTATTTAACAGCCTGGCGTTTATCTTATTTCTCCAGCTCTTTCTGAGAGCGAGCATTAAAGACTTCATTGATAGTGCTCTTGGGGAGCGGGTAATATTTCTTATGTGAAGTCTTGAAACTTTACAGCTGTTGACTGGAGGGAGAGAAAAGTGCCATATACATAAGAAAATGATGTTGAGCTGTTTTCCATGTGGGGAAAGTGTGTGTCTGGACTAATACTGCGGCGGAGCTTTGAAGACAGAAGAAATGTTCACAGGGTGTGGAGTGGTCAGTGGCCAGAACCAGTACCTGATCAGAGACGCTATCAGGCCCCATCCCGGACTGGAGGTGACCAGAGTGATCCAAATGGAGAATGGGGTTACGCCAGGGACCTGCTCGTTTTATCAGGATCAAACTTACAGCAATGCTGGCCAGCCAGCAGTGGTCAATAGTGTTTCCAGCCCGCTGAAGCCAGCACCACTACCTGTCCCTCCCCCTGCACTCAAACTAGGGCAGGAAGGGTTTAAGAAAGTCTGCAGAACTGAGGAGGACAGCCCCTGTCCCTTTCCAGGACTGGCCTCTGGAGTGCTGGAAATGCGCGTGAAGGAGGGAAGTAAGATCCGCAACTTAATGGGATTTGCCATGGCACGGATGCAGGGAGAGAAGGGTGTAAGTGGGGGAGGTGTGAGTGACGGTGGGCTCAGGCAGGTGGTCTTCACCGGGTCAGGCCGTGCGGTCACAAAGACCATTACTTGTGCTGAGATCATGAAACGAAAAGTGGGCTCTCTGCACCAGCTGACCAAACTGCGGTACAAGGTGGTGAAAGAGGTGTGGGAGAGTAGCGAAGGGGGGGCATCCGAGATGACGGTGCACAGGACGGTGCCCTCCATCAGCATCCTTCTTTCCAAAGACCAACTGGATTCCCAGGAACCGGGCTATCAGCCTCCAGAGACTCTTAGTGCATTGTGGGAAGAGAAAGAGGGTGTCGAATCTGCCTCGCAGACAGCATGCAAGAGACCTCTTGGACCTTTGCCATACAGCAGTTTCCCCCACTGTAAGAGAGTATGTTTGGGGGAAGGAGTCTCAGTGCACCCTCCTCACTGACTGGCTGAACCGGTGTCAAACAGTGGAGAGGATTGAATCAGAGGAGTTCATTTGGCGCTGCCCTCCACTCAAGCACAATGCTGAGACAATCAGAACACTCACTCAGACAGAACAGTGCTTTCTCAGAAGAACTGAGTACCAATTCCAGCCTCCAGAGGTCAGTTTGGCTGGGACCTGAAAGCTTGCCTCTGTACATACAGCATTTAAGGGATGTGTTTCTCGGCACGTCCAACATGGTCTCTCACATCCACATAATTGTGATGTGTGCTACCGTGCTATAAAATCTTTAACAGATTCACATCCCATTTCACAGCACAAAAGAAAAAGCCATGAATTGCACAGGTTCCAGATTCCTGCTTGCAGTAAACTATCTACAGCCTGTGGATAAAATCATTTATGAGCCTCATATTACAATCATCTCTATTCCTCCATACTCTTTAAGTGTTTAAAAATACACAAGGTAGACCCAAGAATATAAAAAAAAAGTTATAAGTCATTGACGGTATGACCAATGCAAACTATGCCAATTTTATTTGTCTGATTATTAACTCTCATGAAAACAAAATTTAATAAATTGGGGGTTTTTTTCCCCAGTGGAATTTTTGTTTGGTATTTCATCTTTCTTACTCACACATCATTGAATTTGCAAAGCTCTGATTGAACAGAAAATCACAGTGTGCTGATCTTTTGATAAGAATAACGGCAGTGAAATTTGTCTGTAGAAAAAGCTGATTTAATGACAAAGCTGTTGATAAGGCGCAGCTCCTAAACCAACCCAGCCTGACAGAAATGCCTAGGGCGGAAATACAGGCACAGATTATCATTAAGATAACAACATAACATCACACAACACAGTGGAGAAAAGGATTAAAACTGGGCTTGACTGAGCTTCACACTACACTGTTCCTGTAAAATATGAAACCAAGGCAACACGCTATACTCCTTCCTCTTTTCGTCAATAGGCCTACCCACCCACCACATCTATTGTATAGAACGTCTACCTTTTTCTTATTCTACCTTTTCTTAAGCAAAATCATATGCTGAACAATGTGGTCTAAAAAAAAAAAAAGGAGCCAAGTTTATACGGTAACATTATGCACTTGTGGTTGACTGACACTATAAATAAAATGGCTGCTGACTTTCTCCAGTTGACAATTTTTATGCATTGCCTCTCTGCATTTTCACACCATTTAGATACCATTTTAGTTTCAAGAAAAGGTACTGCTGAGTGATTGCTGAAGCTTAACTGGATGCTGCAGACATCTATGGCAATTGGATCAAAATTCAACTCCCGAGCAGAATGCACAGTGGTAGAAAAAAAAAAAAACAGCTGGCAGCATATGCGTTGAATTTTATGGATTAAAGATTTCTACATATATTTCTTAAAAAGTTGTCCTAAACGAGGCAAACAAAATAAACCTTCCTGAGAATTATTTTATCTGAATACTTAAAGAGCTTTTTCCACTTAATCAACCATGTCTTCTGGGGATAATAACTTAGACAAGTGGAACCTTGTCTGAGGCTTTTACTGTTGATCTTAATGAAAATCTGCAAACACAGATGTCGTCCTCCTGAAGTAAATTAATCAAAGTGACTCCTAACTGGGGAGGCAATTCTGCTACAGCTTAAAAAGGAGAAAAAAAGGAGAGTTCACTTGTACGGAATTAGAGTTCAAATACGTCTTTCAAAGGAATACAAATCGTAATATTTCATAGAATGATCAGCCAGCATTTTAACAGTCTATGGTCGGACATAGTGATTAACCTCCCTCTCGATCCCATTAAATGAATCAGAGCACAGCAGAGCACCCAAGGTTGAATAAGAAATGCTGCGACTGCAATACAGCACATATGTAGCAAACTGTGTGTCCTCGAGACTGCTGGAAGGTTATCACTTCAGGTCGTTGTTATCACAGAGTTAACAGCTTTCACCCAAGAGCCTGTGGGACAGTCAGTCTGCGATGCGGGTCAAAAAGATAATGCGGCTATAAGTAAATTTCAAATCGACCTGCATCTGTTATCAAGCATTAAGAATTCTGGGCCAAGTGTAAAATGCAGTGGGGGTAATTAGGGATAACGGAACAGCGTACCTGAGTGAGAGACCAGATAAAACATACTGACAAAAGCATTATCCCGGAGCTAAATCCAATGTGGCTGGCACGAAATAGCATGGTGAAGGAGTCAACAAAGTACATTAGAAGAATGTGGACAAGGTTATCCACGAGCGGAGAGTCCATTTTTGCCACTATTGTTTGTTTTCAAAGATGTAGTCAAGGTGGGTTTAGAGGAGATACAGGCGTGGGCCTAAAATGCATCACTTGTGTTTGGTATACTTTGTACTATATATATATTCAGTATCTTCACACTGAGTGTGCAAAATGTTTCCAACACCTGCTTTTTATATAAAACAGACTAGCTGAAGGAAACCTGGTTGAATCTTAATCAAATGACTAATACCCTCAATCATAAAGGTAAAGATTATCTGAGTCAGAAATGGATTTTTCAAAAGTGGGTGCAACTGTCGAGACTATTGATGGCTCTTTTCCCCTACTGAGTATATATGTTGAACAATTTTTGTAAAAGAATACAAGTGTTTATCTTGCGGTAACCATTGATGAAAGCCGGTTATTAAGAGATACATCCAATGTAGAATGACGACACTCTTTAAGAACAACATGATTTTTTAAAATGTTTACTTTACAGTGGTAACACGGAGAAAACTGTCTTTACTTTATAATATCTTAAATAGTTATTAAGGTGTTAAATCATTAATAAAGAAAAGCATTATGTTTAGACTGACCACAGTTATCTATAATGGCGGGCACAACAGTTGCGTTCTGTTTACCAAAGCCAGTAACTACATGCACTGAATGTGAATAAATTCATTTTGAAGTTAACATAATGAAAGTGTCGGCACTCTATTTTTCCCTTCTCTGCCGCTGCAGCAGATGAGAGTGAGGTCTCTGGGATGGTGTGGGAGTTCGCTATCTCCCAGCCTCCAGATGGCTCCGTCTTCTCTTATCTAGAAGAATGGGTGCTGCCTCAATTTTTCAACTCGCCTTATCTGGGGATCCTTTAAATTGAATATTTACTGGGCCTCTGTTTTCTGCCTGTGTTAGCCCTCTGAAGTCGACATTCCTCTTGCTTGTCGAGACAGGCCAAAAGGTTTTTCTCACTCATACACTCTCTTTGTCTGCCTTGTCAAGTAATGGGACAGTGATTGATTATGTGATTGTCAGGAGAGAATGGAAGGTTAAGCAGTTAAGCAGAGAGCAGTGGAGACGTATTAACGGATGGCCATAGAGGGAATATGTTCAACAATAGAGAAACGTACATTACCCAAACATGACATCAGGCAGACCTCCATTTTATGTCAGGGGTAAAACAGATGGAATTAATCACTTTACCAATAGCCTATTGTTTCCAGCATGGTATACTCTAGAGGTTAAGAGAACACTTAAGCAGCCACTGAAAACATCTTATTGCAATATGACTGGCTTCAGTCTATCTGCATAAACAAGCCGTGCCACAGCTACTCCCTAGTAAGTGTCTGGAAATGTCTTTTCAAAACCATTTTGTGAAATGCCTCCATGTTGGATTAATCAGCGCAGCTGAGGATGTAATTGCTGTGCCGAAGTCAAAGCTGTAAGAGCAGATAATGAACACTGACTACAGGGCTGCCAGAATCCAGGGCAGGAGCAATGAGAAGTTCAGAGACCAACATGTCTTCAGTATTCTCTCAAAAGCCCTGATGCAAAATGTATTTACACACAATAAAGAACAACCCCCCACCCCGAAAAAATCTTTCACCTATGACTTGATGGTTACTCACATGGAATTTGAAAAGCTTGTGACAGCTTCACTGTGCTGTCAAAATTTAGACGGAAACTAAGGTAAAACTACATCCACTTTAAGGTTTTTCTTAAGCCACTTACAATTATTTTTTATAACTTTATTTTAAATATTTTTATGTATTTAGTAACACACATTCATCAGCCAGTTCTATGTATTATATAGGTAATTTTCTTAACATGAGGGATGGGCTTTCAGAAGTGCAGTAAACCAGCAAGGGCTTGTTCTGACTGTTGCTGCCCTCTGGTGGAGAAATATAGGCTCAAAGTCAAATGCAGAAAAGAAGCACCTCTTTGCTTAAGGATGCAACAATATTTTTGGTATATTTGACAGCCACCTGTGGCCTTGTTTTTAAAAAAACAAAGCTAAATAGTTGCCAAGTATATTATTATCTGTAATCATAAGTCAACATGTGACACAGCATCTACAAAAAGCAAATAAAAGCTTTGAGCAGTGTTATTTTTTTAAATCCCTAATGGCAGTCTCAGTGCTAGCCCATTGAAATGTTTTTTCTCCCACTTTAAATTCTGCAGGTGTTATGTCCACATTCTACCCTTTCATCATCATTTGCTCTCTCCTGAAAGAGGGAGAGAACTCAGTTCAGATGCAATTAACTTAAAACTCAAAGTATAAAGGAGGTCTCATGTTATGAAAAGCACTCATAATAATAGACACTGTAGAGTTTCTTCTAAAGGGTATGCTTATGGACAGATATTTATGGACTGAAAAGACACCCATACACAAACACACACTGCTGAAACAGCTGGACTGTTCAGACTTGAGGAAAAAAGCAAGTTACACACTTGGGCTGGGCGACATGGAGAAAATCAATTATCAGAAATTTTTGCCAAATATCTCAGTATCGATATTGCCACAATGATGAACGTTTTCACAAATATTTTTTCAAAATGAGAATTCTCTGTCCATTAATCTGATGATTATTTTATCGATAAATCAATTAGCTGTTTGGTAACAAAATGTCCAAAGTGCAAGATGACATCCTCAAATGTTTTCTTTTGTCCACAACCCAAAGAGATTTATTTCACTGACTTAGATGAGGAGTAAAAAAAAAACAGAAAATATACAAATTTAAGAAGCTGGTATCAGAGATTTTTCCTTTAATTCTTTAAAAAAAATCACTCAAACTAATTGACAAACTGTCAAATTAGTTGGGGATTAATTTAATAGTTGACAACTAATTGATAGTAAAGGCAAATAATAGAGCAATATAAGTTCAAATGCCATTACTTTACTGTAATGCAGTCTTCAAAACCAAAAAGAGACAACACCAATACAATATCCAAAACTGAAGACGTTATCTACTCTCATATCATGACATCAATATATATTGATGTATTGCCCAGCCTTTGTACACACAGTAATGATGAGCCCGAAAAGAGGAGCCATCTGGCTTGTCGAGCTTTTGCCCACTGATCTGTAAAGTAAAAATGTGCACATGTGCAGTGTGGGGAAAATGCACCTCTGCTGTGATTAATATGATGACTGATCTGCACTAATATACAGGCTGTGTTGAGAGGTGAAAGCCAATCAAGTAAAGGGTGCAGGCCTCTTGGGTTGCATATCAACATTCTTTGGTTTTCTGCTCAGTACTGATAGAGTGATGAACAGCTGCTGCCTTTCTGTGTTATCGGTGTAATTGGATTCCGCCTTTCCTGTGCGATCAATATAATCACTGAAAAGAAGGCACAGTGGTTTTCTTAAGCATCTTACCTTTAGAACAGCAAAAGACTAAAGATCTCTCTACTGTCTTCTCTACAACTACAACTATTGTACTTTTTTGTTGTTAAAGGTGACTGACTGATGTTTTTTTTTTCAACACAGTATTTGTACCTACATATAGTTACCATAAACTGTATAGCAACCAAGAAGGGACTGGTATTCAGGTTGTTTTTTATTAGTTTTTGTGCAGTAATCAAAATGCCCTTTTTGGAAACTACAATTAAAAAACAGCACAATTACAGCTCCATGGTTTATATTACTAGTAAAAATGTCATCCTTTTTCTGCCCAGAGTGCTTCCCTGTGATTCTATTTCTGCGCTGTTTCATTGGTTTTAAAAGAAAAACATCATTTTTTCAAAAATCTATTTTCTGTAGTGGTTTACCTGATAATGATCTAGCCCCTGTACCCACACTTCCCACCACATTATTCAAAACATATACACCAGCCAGCTACACTCATGGCAAGAACTTTGCTTAAGCCCTTATCAAACTGTGAAAACTCAGTTAAACGTGAGGGATTTTTATCTCTTGGATCGCCAGTCACATTCCACATCAAGGTCGACAATATGACTAAATGATTTGGGTAATCTGAATTCAAACAGTGTCAGCTGGGGGTCCACTCCGCGCAGTGGGAGGGTTGGTAGAGTAATATCAACACAGTTGTGATTACTCCATTGAAGCGGTAGGGTGCTCCAGTCAGAGCCGAATCACTCTCCTCATTACAGACTACAAGGCCAGATCTCAGTGGGTGGACCACAGAATCGGGCTTTGCATCTTCCCACTGAAATTAACTGAAATTCATTTGTGGTACCCTGATGCTCCCCATCAACACGAGACTCATTCACGTCTGTACAATCCACCCTGGATTCATTAAGCACAAGCACATTGGAAGTTTAAAAGCAGAGGTTGTGCTCTGTGGTCTGGACTTTGGCATTCAGGCCAGGTGGTAAGCTGCAGTTCACTGTGTCGGATGCATCTTTCCGGGCAATGATTCTTGTTAAGGCAAGGCAAAGTAATCTGACCAGGTACATGTATTGCTCCAGTGGAGTGGGGCCTGAATGTGTTTACTCTTGCGCAGACACTAAAGGACTACCACATTTCAAAGATTCATACCATATACTCTTCATGTATTTGGACTAATGCTTTTGTGGATATCAGATGGTAAAGAAATCAGTCAAACTAGCATGTCCTGCACATAGACTGCAACCCTATCAAACTACATTTACATCAGAAAGGATGCATTATGTGGCCAAAGTTAGCCTCCTGACTCCCCCACAGACCAGGGATGGGTAACCATGGTAGGAATTAATGTATGCAGACAGTTAATACTGCATGCTAAGAATACTACAGCACCAGATGTGATGACTAGCATGCCTTTATTCTTGCATGAGAAACTAATGCCACATGCCAAATGGCTGCCATCCTTGTTTTACTCCACATGCAGTCTCAAAAGTCCACAAACACTTTAAACTCACAGAACATGCACCATTTACACGCCACAGGCAAAAGCTTTCCTCTCTCCAAAACAAAGTACTTCTCAAGCAAAAAAAAAAAAAAAACCAATTATCACAAACAGATTAACAGCTAATGCATTCACTATTCCCACCACTACCCTTAGAAACTATTAAGACCTCCTCTGCCGCTGAAAATAAAGAACCAGAATCATGGAAATTCTGTGCCATGATGCAAATGTGTTGGTATTTGTAGATCTGTGGCTGTTGTTAATTGGGCAATTCATATTAACAGCTCAAACTACAGACATCATGCTCGGGATGTCAAAAGAATCAACATGAGATAAAGATAAATGCAATCTTACCTTGAGATCTTGTTTGGTTGTGTGCTTCAAATGCCAGACTTTGCATGAGGTAGATACACGCCACCACTCCTTGGTTTCTGAACAGGTACAGGCCGCCAGCTACCTAGAAGCACAATTCTTAGTTACTTTACTGCATACTTTAACCCTTTGATACATGGATAAACATCACTTTTCTTGTGCAGTATTCAGATGCCTTTTACAAGTATTTAAACCTTTAATACCAAAAACACGGGGGGAAAGGGAATGGTTGACTTGGCAAGAAAGTCCTACAAATTGCAAAAAGAAATTAGATTTATAAAATTATTTTCTTTAAAGCTTAAAGCAGTTATAAATTTTTGAATTATTTTACAGAATTTCATATTTTAAAAAATCAATTTTTTATGGAGTTTTTTTCAGGTATTTCCCTGTTGTTGTTGTTGTTGTTGTTGTTGGGTTTTTTTCCAGGTAATTTTCTCGTACATTTTACTAATTTTTTGCTAATTTCAGGGGCCTTTCATCTTAATTGGCTCATTAGCTTCTTGCCATATTTTTGAAAGACAAAAAGCCATTTTGCCTGGTTTTAAATAGTTAAGTTAGTAGGCTGAGCTTATGCTCATTTTACACAAGTAATCGCAGCTTTCTTGACCTTGACTACTTAAAGCTAATGCTTCAGTGGACCATACGTATGAAAGCAGAAACTGGGTTGAAACAGACCTTAAGGTCTAAGGATTTAAGAGAAATGGAAAAAAAATAAGACTTTATGGGTTGAAGAATTATGTTGTTTGGATATCCAATTATCAAAATCTGACTTTGTTCTTTAGGCTGTCAGCTTTGTTCTATAGCTAATCATCATTTTTACATGTGAGATTTGAGCATTTTTTCAGAAAGTGCTTTGACATGTTACAGTAGGAAAAGCACAGGTGTTAACAATAAAAATCAGTGGAGGTTTGAATTCAGTTTAGCTGTTTCAGTGTAAGGGTCCTATTGTGGTGGCTTGCTTATGCCGCAGCTTACTCAAACACTTTAACAAATTGGACCCTTCATTATGACAAGTCAACAGTCCTCTGATGTTCCTTAAGGCATTTTAGTACCATCAGCCATAAAACATTTACCCTTGTTAGAGTGTGACCATGCAGGAGGGAGTATGGCTAAATGCAATATTTTACCACGGCTTTAGAAACTGTTACTGCCCACAGGTAGGTACTGCATCTGCAAGTGCAACTGAGGACACATCAGTAAGAATCAAAATATTGTCATGGCCGTCTGATGATAGTCCTAAGACTGTGCAGTTAATTCCAAACAATTCAAGCAAACTGAAGACCAATAAACGCCCTAATGCTTTAGAGATGCAACAGAATTCACTGCTACTGTATATCCTCTGCCTCTGTTATGAATACTGCAGTCTGGCTACCAGGGTGACACACAATCTGTAAGTTGAATGGCCTCCTAAGCAAAATGATCATAAAGGAAATACACAGCATTGTCTGCATTCTCTTCAAAATGACAGTAACTGAAAACTGAGTTTATTTTTATCTAACCACTCATACACTACAACTCAGCACATGACTTCTCTACAGAAAAAGGGGTACTTTTTCTCTTTTGGTAACTAAATGCAACACTCTTTAGACAAGTGCCCATCACAGGCTGCACCTGGTGGTGCTTCTTATGTCAAAGCAGGAAAAGTAGATGCAAGGGTTAAATCCAATTGTATTACTTTCTGGAAAAGTTTATATGAAAAAAACATATCATTAATTAAATTGCTTTGCATCTTTTTGCTGTGTAGGAATGCCTTCATTTTTGGATATTTCTCAGCTTTATTGCCTTTTTTATCACACACACCAAGAAACATCACTATTGGGCTAGCACATCAACTTTGGGCTGGAGGATCTCACAAATGACCTTTTCAGACATCATAGTTGGAAAAGCACAGATGAATTTAATAACACCAGTGATAACTGCATTCCATTTAAGCGAGGGTCTGGCAGTTTGAATTTTGCATGCTGGCTAACTAGAACAGATTACTGGCACACTTTATGGAACCACTGGTAATGTCAATTTCACCTGTTTTTGAGAAGGCAGTGGTACATGACAGCCAAATTTAAGCAGAGGAATTTGATTTTACGTAAAAAATTTACAGGTTAAGCATCCACAATTAACGTAACTAACAAAAGGTGGGGTTTGTTTGTTTGTTTGTTTGTTTGTTTGTTTGTTTTTAACTGCAAGGCAAATCACTGACTGTATATGACGCAAACAAACAACACTTACCCTTGGTTTTAGGACTTCCCGCTAGCTCGAAACTTCTTAACTTCAACTGTAACATAAATATTCAGAAAAAAAAGTTGAAGACAATAAACTTGTTACCAAACGTGCTAGCGTAAGCCAAACAAGGCCGGGGCTCAAACTAGCGGTGTCCCAGTTGCATTTTCATATACGTGATCAGAATTATCTTCCGACTTACTTTTGACTCTTTCCAAGGCCGTGCAAGGACTGCCGTCTGCCATTTTTTGGGCGCAAGTGGTCAAAATATCTGGACAGCGAATTTGAAGAGTGGGATTGAAAGCTGAAGTGCCGTCAGTGTTTTGTTTTACTAAATAAGCTTACAAAACATAAACATGGTGGCTCAATGACTCGAATGCGCACACGTGTTAGACAGAAAGTCGCTGGTTGCGAGGATCACTTGTAGCTGGCGTGAACGCAGTGATGCACGCAGCTGTTGGAGCCAGGTTTGGGCCTGCAGGCCTCCGTGCTGTACGTTCATTCGTCCAGCAGATGGCAGCACCAAATCCACGGCTCTCTATGGTGCTTTCAGGTGCTCCTCGTAACTTCCTGACTCCCAGAAAGGCAACGCATATAAATAAATCGCTTAAAAAATTGCAAATTTCAAGTATTAAAATGAAATACTCAATTGCTTTCCACAGTTTCATTGTATTATTTTAGTGTTAATCAAATCTTTAACCATCGTTGGTTACATAAACTGCAACACTAACATATTTGCAGGCTTTTAAAGTGAAAAAAGGTGCCTTACGGTAAAAGTAAAAATTCATATAGGGATACAGTGACTGTAGCTACCATTGTAATGAAACCATTAAGTAACATGTGAATGCTGTCTGAAGACGTTGGAAATATGAAACTATAAGTAGCCTATTAGTATTATTTTCCGGCAGGAATTGAACGCAGCACTGAGCGCAGCTGCCAGTTTTGAATAGGTTTGTTCCACAGTTTTCTGAAGCGAGAGGAGCTGGAAAGTTCGCACTGTTTGTATGCAGTTGTCCAACAAGGTGGCCAACAAGTTGCTTTCAACAAGTAAGTCTAAGTCTAGTTTTTTTTTATAATTTGATTGTTTTCCGCTAATATGTAGATATAAATATACTTGAAAATGATGTGCATCATCGTTTGTGGGTATTTGCATACATTTGCTACTGGATGATAACACGTCGAAACTATTTCAACAGTTTGTTTTTTGTTTGCTGTGTTTTTGTGCTAATAAATAGCCTTGTAGTGAGAATACAGGATGCCATCATACCATTGGGGGATTTAAATGTCATCAGTTGTAGTATAATGTGTTCCAAGTAGGACTGAAAAAAAAGAGTAACAAGAAAAAAGTTTACAATGATGCTATCATGTTTTATTCATAGCTGTCACTGTAATTCTTCCAAAAGCTTCTTATCTGTGCAATTATATTAGTTTCTATCCAAAATTAATTAGAAATCCAAAACAGTCAGTGTTATCTAAATGGCTTATGTTTTGTGTCTTGTCCATGCATCCACGATTGTTTAGTTATTATCAGATAACTGTAATGCACTGGTGTGTTTTCTCTCTTCAGATTATGGATTCCAGGGCGATTGTGGCGAGAGCATCGAACAGTTTCTGGATGAAGATCCCAAGGCATCTGGTGGTTCTCTCCTCTCTGTGTTGTTTGATATCTGGATACTCACAGAGAGATAGAGCACATGAACTGATGTCCAGATATCCTCTTATTGATGGGTAAAGGATGTTTATTGTCGCCCACAGGTGACATTCGTCGAAATGAATTAATCAAAATGAAAATCCCCTCTACATCTGCTCTGTATTCTTGCACCCTTTCTCTCCATCTGTCAGTCATAACGACCTCGCTCTCCAGCTGAGGATACTTCACAACAATCGCCTGAGCCAAATTGACCTTCATAATGTCAGCAAAGTGTCCACTGACATCACCCGCCTCCAAGCAGGCCATGTGCAGGCGCAGGTATTGCAATTTAATCAGTCTTTCAATCCTGATCTGTTGTGATGTGATGTGCCTTTTAATTTCAGCATCTACAAAGTATATGCTGTGGAAAAATCAAACCTAAAATGACTGCCACTTTAGAAACTTAAATGTCTCTCTTGTTCTCTTGTGTGCTGTCCATGTCCCTTTGTCAGATGTTTGCAGTCTATGTGATGTGTGGGGCCCAGGAGAAGGATGCTGTGAGGCTGACTCTGGAACAAATAGATGTGGTCAGACGCATGTGCACCGAGTACCAGGACTTTGAGCTGGTTACATCTGCACAGGGTACAGTCCACTTCAACATGGTATTTCAGGCAATTTACCACCAAAACCATAATGGAGGTGAAAGAGGGACTGAATATAGTTGATTATCTACAATTACGATTCAGTGTTTTGTGATGCTGTTATCCTAGTATGGAGATACATAAAATACATCAGTAATTATGTGATTTATAAATCCATACTCTTAAATATGTCTTATTTACAATCTATTTTTAGGAAAAGAGCCATGGAAGTTATCATGATTTTTGAATCATAATAAGAAGTTCATCACTTTATTTGAATAATGAAATGTTAAACACTTGCAAACAAGTAATCATAACACAAAACATAATTGTGTTTTGTTTTTTTTTTTCTCCCAGAGAGGCATTCATTTTCGATAATTTGTGTGCTTTTAGTGTCATACATGTGTTTCTGTCGTTGTAGAGCTGGAGAACTCTGCAATGAGACATAAGATAGCCTGTCTAATAAGTATCGAGGGGGGCCACTCTATTGACAGCAGCCTGCCAGCCCTGCGGATGTTTTACCAGTTGGGGGTCCGCTCCATGGCCCTCACACATACCTGCAACACGCCCTGGTAATCATGACATTTGTTCTGAATGCATTACATAAGATTTATATATTGCAGAATATCAATGGTGGCTAAATGACTGTGGACACAGCACTATAAGATCTACATATCTACAGATATTTGAATTTTAAACTTCTTATAAAGCTACTGTAGCAATACTTTATATCAAAAGTGAACGATTTTCAATCATTTTGTCATAGTTTTCTTTAACATGAGCTTTTGTTGCTGCATTTAATATAAATGGCTTACTTACAGGGTTAGCTGAATGGAAAGGTCAAATGTGCTTACATTTTATTACCTTGATGCAAATGAACCTACATTTGTGCTCTCTTTGTAACCTGACATTGTGTGTAGCTAACAGGCTCCAGCCAGATGCCCTAAAAAGAGCTATATATGGATATATTTTACATAATGGGTGACACCGACCACATGATTTGTGGTTTTGACAATATTCTTTTTCAATGCAGGGCTGAATCATCTTCAAAACTTTATAATGTCTATCAAAGACAGAACAACAGCCTGACACACTTTGGGAAGGTAAGCCTAATGTTCAGTTTTATCAAAGAGTGTACAGTCTGCACAACAGACTTGCTGCATTTTTCACAGCATGTTTGCTGAGTTTATAATGAATAATAATGATACATTTATATTTACAGTGTTTTTCATAGTGCTCAACGACACTTTACATAAGTTAATAAAGATCATAAAACAGAATACACCAAAACACAAAATAAAATACACACAACACTAAAACCCACATAATATTATTCATATATTATTCATTCATATATATAGTTTTGAAAAGGTGTGTTTAGGGCCTTTTTTGAGAAGGTATTGGTACATGACGAAGCAGTGGAATTTTATCTTAAGTAAGAAGCTCAGTCACTTCTGCTGGTTTATTGAAGGTCCCAGCAACACCCAAAAGGAAATCAGGGATGCAGCCTTTGTTAATTATGCCCCAAAGCTACGGAGCACACAGATATATACAGATATATCTATATCAGATAAGCCAGCTCACTAACTAAAGCTACAAAAAAACAAAAATGCATCTGTTCACTCTAGCCTTTAACTAGCCTGGACTTTCCAAAGCTCTTCTTTTTTATGCTTCAGACTGCTGCAATTCTTTTAAAATGTTGTGTCTCAATTGATTTTATGATTTATGTTTTTTTGTAACTGCCTTGCTGGCCTGTTTTAAGCTCTTATGGAGCAAATAATGCCATTATTTTTAAGCACTGTGTGCAGCATTTCTTGTATAAAAGGTGCTATACAAATAAAGTTTGTCATTATTACTATTATTTTTATCAGTTGACATATATAGCAGTAGCAGTGCAGGCATAGAATTAAAAAAAAAAAGATTAATTTCAAATTGAAGTCATTGAATGTGACTACTAGCTAGTGCATTTTAAGTACTGAGTGAGTATTATATTTTGGACAACAAACATGAGGAAACTGTGTTATAACTTGTTACTCTTATTATTTTGTTCTTTGTAAAAGAAGTACACTAGAAGTGGCTGTGATTGTTTTGGTTATTTTAGTGCAAATGGTGCTTTTAAAAATATGATATAATAGTCATTTTCAAGCCTTGAGTCAGTTAGTGGATTGCTGTTATTAACATTGTTTTGTGCTCTTTAGTTGACCGTCTCAACAGCAGCATGTAGGACTTCCTCAATTGCTCTCTGCATGAGTGTGTTTACGTGCATGTACGTGCAGCCATCTCCTGTTGTTGCCTGAATTGTCTTCCTTCCTTCCCATGATTTTGTAAATGGCTTTTCAATGTGTTTTCGAGGCCGTTGTGGAGGAGATGAACAGACTGGGAATGATAGTGGACATCTCCCACACTTCTTGGGACACAGCCCGGGACGCTCTGAAGCATTCTAAGGCTCCCGTTATTTTTAGCCATTCATCTTCCTTCTCCATCTGTAACCATGGCCGCAACGTACCTGACTGGCTGCTGCACGATCTGGTGAGAAAAACAGTTCACTGAGCGATACATCGCTTATTAGTTAGTTGATTCATTGTTATCAGTCAAGTCACTGATTAATGTGTTGTAACTGTGATGTTTATGTGTAGCTCTGAAAACAAGAGTTCCTTTTCATCATTAACTTTTTTTTGTATCAGCAAAATCACACAATTCTGAACAGATTTCCACCATTAATTAATTATTCTATTCAGTGCACTAAGGCAGTGTCATTGATTCTAAATATCAAGGATGTACCTGCATGATCAAGAAATCAAGTTAACATATCATCGTTGACTTTTTGTTGTTTCATAACCTCCATTATTTCCATGTCCATGTTTTCTTTTCAATAGTTGGAAAGAACACATAACTACCATTAACTCTGGACTCATCATGCACAAACATGAAAAACCTGATTATGACACACTTTGTGAAATATAAGATCTATTTAAGATCAACTCTGGTATGATCAACTCAGATTCCTCATGAGCGAGCATGTTTCTCATTATGCTACATGCGTGCATGTCGCAAAACAGGCTGGTTTACTTCAGCACATGGTTGCAGGGATTTAGAGATTAGACAAGTATAAACCTGATGTTTTCCACATCCATCACTGCAACTGGTGAATGTTAGGGAGATGAAAATAAACGCTAGTTGTATCTGAAAAATGTATGTATACATAGTTCATTTTACCTGCTCCGTCTATGTCTCCCTTTTCATTAGACTTTGTAATGACTCTTCTGTGGTGTGTTTCAGAAAAAGAAACGGGGATTGATCATGGTGAATCTCCACAGCAAATTTATATCCTGCGGGGATGAAGCCAACGTCTCCCGTGTGGCTGGTGAGGCATCCATGTTGAGTTTTTTCTAAGTCATGAATTACATCTGTAGTGTGCATTTCTTATTTGCCAGATGATTTATTTGTCTTTACAGATCATTTTGATCACATTAAGAAGATGATTGGAGCTGAGTCGATAGGAATCGGAGGGGACTTTGACGGTGCTACGAGGTAATATTCACTTGCAAACATTTAACATACAGATAGAGGTCAAGGGACAGTAAGTCTCCATATCTTCTATTCTGTGATCAGGATAAGCGGGGATCTTCAGGGACACGACTTACACACATAGAAACTCATACTCATCTCTGACACTCTCCAGATCAATTTTGTGCTTTTGTTGGCCTGTCATGAAATCAGCACTTTGGCTGTCTTAGCTGTCAACAGGCTGAAAATTTGTGAAAAATCAGCAACTTTGCTACAGAATGGTTGGCACTGAATCATTTTTTCCCCTGCAGACAGACACAATCTACTTTAAATAGAAACATCACAAAACAAATGATACGGAAGGACTAGATTTGCATGTTTATTATTATTATTGCTTTTACACAATGATAAGTAACATATTAAGTTACACAAAACTGTCTGAACAAGTGGCTTCTTTTGCGAAACAAATATCTGCGAATCGAAATGTGTTTATTTTTTTGTCCACAGCTTTCCCAGGGGGTTAGAGGATGTGTCAAAGTATCCCACCCTAATCCAGGAACTCTTGCAGAGGAACTGGACTGAGAATGAGTTGGCTGATGTCCTTCGAAAGAACTTCCTGCGGGTGTTTGAGGAGGTGGAGAGGGTGAGCTAATAATATATTTTATGTCAAAGAAAAGCCTTCTCTGATAAATGAAGGGTAGGTTAGTAATTGTAAGGCATGTTTTCACTCCATGTCCACTCCATGAAGGACATAATGCTGTATTGTTTGGCAGAGTATGTCATAAGTTTGTATTCTTTTTATTAGTGTGACTCTGTATTGTATTTTTATGTCTGAAAAAAATCTCAACTAAAACCACTGCACAGAAGACTTCAAAAGCTGAAGCTGAAACTTTCTCTCTTGTCTCACTGCATTTCCCCAAGGTCCGAGATCAGTTGAGTTTAAACAGACCGAGTGAAGTCCAGATCCGAGTGGAGGAGGTACAGAACCCCTGCAGGCTCGTCCTCAGACCCCCTGACCCCAGAGGGCCTACTGGCCAGAATCCCTCCTCCGGAGCCCAACATGAACAAAAAAATCTGCTTATCCTGGCCATAGTTCTGTTCCTTTCCAGCCTTTTTATGATTTAATTAATATTTACAAACTAAGTTCAGCTTATTTTTTAAAGTGCATATTTGTAATATAAATAAGGAGGGCTTAAGGAGATTGCTGTAGCCATTTGTGGGTCATCCCAGCACCTCACAGGCCATTAAAGATAAGAGGAGATTCACTTTTTAAAATTTTTTTACCACCAGTACAAAAAAAAAACATTAAATTTGCAGCCCGATCTGGGGCATAAAAATGAAAACATAAAGAATATCAATTATTATGTAATATTTATTACATATGTAATTTGTTGTACATGTGCTGGCATATCTTAAAAAAGCTTATGATATGAAGGAGAATAATAGCTGCTTAATAAAACTACAGGGACGGCGCTCTAAGTTGCTTGAAATCCATATTTTTAGTTTTTGTTATATATTGTGAACAGTGATCAGGAGGCAAGATCACTAGGTTGATGGCAAAGGTAAACCCCTGAGTCTGTCACAATTAAATGTTCAATTTTGCATAATCATCGTATTTATGCTATACTCAGAGTTCTTTTATGAAGCACTTCAACAAAACAGTACAGGGGGAACAGTTAATAAACAGATTATTTTTATTTAATCATACAGCATAACACGATATTATGGAATTTTACAAAACATATTATGTGAGCTATTCTGCCCTCTGGCCAAAAAGAAAATTGTTTCACATGGAAATAACCAAAAAAAATCTTGAACTTAGATCAGCAGTTACTTAAAGAAACAGTGTGAAAACTTCCCTCATTAAGATTCAGATTCATGTATTGCCCAAAAAGTTGATAAGAATTTGCATTTTGATGTTTATGAATTTCACATTATTTATGATTTTTACATAACCACATTGGCATAGCCTCGTTGTTCCTTTAAAATGTTTTTGGCTTCACAAAAATACTGCCAATATAACGATTCCATTTAAAGAGTATACGTGCCAAACTTTTTCACAAAAAAAAGGACCAGGAGCATTCTTAGCATTGCATGATTAGTTTTTAATAACTGCACACTTTCACATGGTTCACTCCTCTTGGCTTGAACAGATCATTTAGTCAGCATAAAAATAAACAGTTGTTCTCTAAACGGTATGCTGGCCTGACGATACTGATCAGACCCAGCTTCTTAGGAAAAGGAAGATAAAAAACAGGACGTGAAAGTTCTTCTTCTTTGACATTTCAGTCTGGCCTGATTTGGCAGCACCTGTGTTTACCTTGGAAACAGCAAGTGCAGTTTAATACTAAAGCAAACACTCCATGAGCAGCTACTTCTTCGGAAATACACCACAATACATGCTGTAAGAATGTGAAGTTAGCCGATTTTAATCCAGTGCGGGAATGACAGACTCCGCCACTAACGATGAAAGCTACCATAAAGAAAGGCATTTACAATAGCCATTCAGTGTGTGCATATATTGAATGGCTATTGCAGAAAATATGCAGACCACAAATAGTATCAAAAAGTGGGTTTGATTTCATTGAAATCTTAAGGATTATACATGTAAATCAAGCCTTCTTTTTTGTGTGCAGATAAGCTTTTCAGGTCTGTAGAAAAGTACAAATGTAACAGTTCAAAAGTCAGTCATAAACATTTTTCAGTAACACAAATATCAGTCCAAAATATCATAAATTATAACTCTCTTTAAAAACTTGCTTTATGATCTCTGGCATGCCATCTTAGCAGCACAACCAACGTCGAGCACTGTATTCAACGTCCACAAAAAAAACATTTTCTTTGCCTCTGTGGGGAAATGTTGAAAAATAAATAAATAAATATAGATTCCAAAATACTCAAAGAGCTGTTTCAGAATAAAAATCTGCCATACTATTAAAAATGTAATACCATTATGTGTAGTACTCAGGATCTTCTGCCAAATTGTCAGGTTTGTTATCACATATGAAGAGGTATTTGTGACCTATATATAACAAATGCTGTCTAAAGTTTGTGTTTGACACACAAGTATTGATTTCTGAGGGAGAAAAATAACAGATCTCATTTGTAAAGAATGGCAGAGTCGTGAACGTACAGGTGGATATGTGCGCTAGTGCGTCCCAATATTCTACAAGAATAGAATAAACTTCCTTTGTACTGAAAAGTCCATACTTCACAATAAAGAAATACATGTGTCTACCAAAAGCTGTCTGGCAACACAGCAGGTGCTGCCTCATGTCCAGAGATGTAATGTGTTCTCATGAGACACATGCTCCTGTGTGGTAGCTAATAATTGATCATGAGTAGATGGTGATGACCTCCCGACCTCCGCCTCGGACCAGCAGCACTCTTTCCAAGCCTTCAGTCAACACCTCAAGAAACTCCATGTCTGAGGTACACATTAAGGATGTACAACAAGCCAAACAATCTTCTACACATTTTATGCAAGAACCCTTTTTGTTTGATAGTTTTGGCAAAGGATACAGTTCTCATCTCCATCTGTGTTCCGAGGTGGCCCTGGCATGTTGAGCAGCACTAATCGTGCATCATGGGACCTGTTGACTATTACCTCGTTCAGCTTCACAGCTGTATGCATTCGCCGCACATTTGACTGATCCCTGGAGGGCAGCAAGGGGGAGAAACAGGGAGTGAAATGGATTTGACTATTTTGAAGCAAGCTATCACTGTGTCAAACAGAGAAAAGTACAACAAGGTGAGGGAAAAAGGAGGTCAAAGGTTAAGCATTAAATGCTACAGGGTACTGGTTAAACGAAAGACTATGAAGAAAATGCTGAAGATAACAAAACGTGACTCACGGTTTTAGGCTCATGAGTTCTCTGAAGTTCTCGGGTGCATTGTTTCGGTTCCGCTTCTCAGCCTCAACCTTCTCTCTTGTCCATGTCATCTGGACCTTCTCTGGAGGAGCCTCCACCACTTCTTCTTCTTCATCTGAGTATAGACTCCCCATTCGCACCAATGAGTGCCTGTCCTTCACCAGCTGGGCCTGCAAGTGTCATTAAAATATCAGGTTGAGCACGTTGAACTCCCAAATTGCACTGCTACATACAACCATTAGTGACAATTCAAAAAATCCAAATATGAAAAAATAGCTGCCTTAAGTTTTTCAGCGATTTACCAAGCATAGAATATTATTTGATTTTATTTTTGATCTGTAAAAATATTTCAGGAATAAATGTAACACACAAAAAGCATACCTCTCTTTGTCTTTCTGCACTGGACAGCCTCATTTGCCTCAACATCTGGGATCTCTGCTCCATCATTAACGTTCGCTCATAGGTGTATGCTGAGATGTCGCTGTCATGCTAATTTGAAAAACACTGTGTTAATGGTTAGTCGTACTGAAACATTTGTCTGTGGAACATGGACGGAGTGAAGTAAAGGAATTCATGTTCTCGTCAACAAGTGTTTAACACTAATTTTCTTTGGAACAAACATTTCTGTGGCATCTTGTAATGGGCATCTAGTTTCAGTTGCAATTGTTATTACTGAGATAAATTTGTTCTCAGAAGGTTGTAGCCATTAAAAGCTTCAAACAAGTCTTGAATTTTGCTCTAGTGGTTGTGTAACAAATTGCCCTCAGGGCACAATTTAAGTTAAAAATTTGTGTAAGAGGGATTCTCACCATCTCCACCACCTCCACCTCCGCCTCTATTCTCAGCTGGTAAAGGAACGTGGCCAGATCTTTCTTCATCTGGATGCTGTTGTCGTCCATCTGGGCTACAGTGAAGATACGCATCTTACATTTCCTCCAAACCTAAAATGCAAAATCAACCGTTTTATTTCCACACGTCATAACCTGTGCAGCATCAAATGTGACAATAACTGCTCACAGAAAACATAGTTCAAAATAAAAGATCTTCAAAAAGGAAAGCTTCAAATAACACAACTAAAATAAACAAAGATTCAGAGTCAGCATGTGAATTTGGAGAGACAATATTTCAAGTTTGTTTTGTTTTTACTGTAAATGAAATGACATTATCGAAATATGTATAATTTTGAGCACAATAGTAAATCGACATTATTGACACATTTTAAGGTAGCCTATTGGATAACAACTCAGATAAAAGATATCTGTCATCTTACTTTGTGCAGTTTGAGCAGGAAAGGCAGCAGCATTAGCATCCCCCCATCATGAACGATCCACCAAACGTCAATGTTGCCATCTGTGAAGCGTTCGTGGTTGCTCGGGTAGAAGGACACATTTTTGGGCACCATCAGTGCCAGGTGCGCAGCTGTGGTACAGCGGACTGTATCTGAGTAGAGATGAAAACATGGAGATATGGATATTAACTGTATAGTATAAATGAATTTAGTAACAGCTTACATTATTTACAAGCCAGATAAAAGAATATAAGAAAATAACAGAATGCATTTAACATTCAAATAGTATATTCATATGAGTTTTTTCAATACTGATTGGACCTTTAAAGTGTTGTGTTAGTGTGAACAGTAAAATTTAGTGAGACTCTTACTGATAAAAGTCTTCCAGGCACGAGGATCCTCACTCTGTCTCCAGCCATACGGCCAGCCCATCACCACAGTGTTGTGCTTCATGCCCCCCAGACCACAGGACTGGATCAGATGGACAATACCTTCCCGCACCTTAGATGCCACCACGATCTGGCAGAAACCCTTAACTCGCTCAATCTCCATCATATTCTTAATGGCCTGGCAGGCAAAAATATTGGCGAACAGAACTTAAGTTCATTATCACAATAAGGAGAAAGCAGATAAACCATTTTTAAACAGTCATACATCATTAATACATAATGCCTTAAAAGAAAATTATCTAAAAGTTTGTATGTCCGAACTGATTATAGTGCGTGCCTAAAATGTACATAATAAGGATTTATATAGCAAAACAACTGTTCAACAACTGAAATTAAATTAATAATGTTTTACTTTCACTACCTCCTGTATAATACAAGCTCTAATAACACCTCCTGATGCATAATGCATGAATTTTGGCTTAGCACTAAGTGAATCAAGGATGTGTGATTAATTTCATGAGTTGTTGTCACACAAACAAGAGCAAACTTTGTTTCACTTGTTTAATTTTTTTACCAAACACATCGTATAATGAAAAATGTTGCCGCACCAGCCCCTTATTTTATCTGAAATGGCTCATTGGCACCATATTGTAGTGACAACAACAAGCTGTTTACAGGCATGCCCCTTGATTAAAGTGAAAAATGCTTCAAAAACAGTTGCTGAGGAAGAAATGTCACAAAAATTGAAAATTCACATTGAAGCATGTTTTCGCTTGGCTGTGCTTTTCAAATTACAAAAGGTGGTCATTTGTAACAATTAGTTGCAACACAGTCAGCATCAGAGTACAATGGAGAATTGTATGGAGCATGTACAGCATACATACACCTCTTTCTAGTATTTACCTGCTCAGCTGCCTGCATCTCCCCATAGCTGTCCAGGAAGTTGCCCTGGATGACAGAGCCAACAATGGTGAGACCCTTTCCTGCCTTCAGCTGTGAGGCAAAGGTGAGCAGACGGGGATATTTCACATGGAGGTCTTCATCCAGCTTTAACAGAACAAGCAACTGAGGTCTGTAGGGCAAAGAGTCAAAGGCAGACAATATGAGACAAAGGCCTAGATCAAAAATGTCTCTCTGGTGTCACCTAAGTAATAAAAACAGAAACCGTTATCGTTTCCACTGGATGCATTTGAATAGACAACACAGATATAAAAGTATGCTAGTTTTCATCTATCAAAACAAAATTAACTGAGTGGCCATTGGGAGAAAGATGGTAGAGAATGCTAATTGGATTTTGTTGAAATTGCATATTTAAGGTGCCAGTGTAAAGCACATGTAATTTGCAGTGTGATTTGCAGGTTGAAACACATCTGGATGTCCAACTTTAAACAGGGATAAATGTGGCTGAAAAAAAAATTGTTGAGACATCTAGGACACACAAAAGCATTACTTCTATAGCATTTAAAGATCCCACATTATGCTCATGTTTAGGTTCATATGCGTATTGTGGGTTTCTACAAGAATATGTTGACATGCTTTATGTTCAAAAGCCATTATTTTCCTCAAAACTTCTGTGCTGAAACATCTGTATTCTAGTGCAGCGTTTGTTGAGCGCCATATGATTGTATTGCATAGTGATTCAGCTTATTGAAGGTTTCACTGGAATTGCTTTGGCAACATTTTGGATCAATGTTCATTTCCTCTCAGCTAATGTAATTCCCTTACACTGCAAATCGTCACCAACCAGTAAACTATAAAAGATAATTTATAGTTTCCTTGATCACCAACAGGAAACACAAAGAAACCAAGTTTGAAAGTTTTGACAACTTGTTTAAAGGGACAATGACTGAATACAGACAGCATTTCTCTGTGGGTTGTGCATTTTGATAATTTTACAGTATTTATAAAACACTTATATCTGCTGTATAAAAATAAAAAAGACAGAAATCTGATTTTGTTTTTGTTTTTTTGACAATATGTCCCCTTTAAATTACAGTAGTTTGCCTCGATTCAGGTCTGTATGTACTACAATTGAAAAAAAGTCATAAAAATGCTGCTGAGACAACATTTTTTGTTACCTTAACATCTAAATATCTCTCACTTGTCTACCTTATCTATCCCAGTTTTAACGGTTATGTCTATACATTTTCTGACCACAGAATCATGTTGTCAATGCAAACTGGGCTGCCTTATTTCCATTTTAGATTTTCCTACACTCCAACACTCCTACTTATCAAGACTACTTATTGTGTCACTGTCATTGCATTTAAAGTGAAAGGAAAAAGAGGAAGAATAGCATCACAGTAATTACGGGACAAAGTGACAAGTTAAATTACTGGAAATGCCCAGGAAGCATGCTATAAATCAGAAAAATGAAACCCTTCCTCTGACCGAAACTGTTTTAAATACATACTTGACAGATGGTACTTACTCATAGAGTGTCAATATCGATAACAGCCGGTGTAAATCTCTCATATGTTGCTTATTTTGTTTGGCATTATCATCACTCTGGAGGACCATTTTTATAGAAGCTAGAGAATCTATTATTTATTACATTTGTCCATCTGGGTGCCACACGTTTCTCAAATGCCACTGACAGGATTTTGATAAAAACTTGCAGCTTCGCTTTAATCCAACATTTTTAGAATTTAACACTGGCTTTGGTAAAATGCTAACAATGTAAATTATTTGTTAAACGGTTAGAGGAGTGACAGCGTGACATCTTTTATGCTGCTAAATTTATAGTCAGTGCAGTCTTCTCATAACTGAACACAAATGTGTCAGCATCTATTATATCCCAACATGCACTGTGGCTCCTGAGAAATGCAGTCCAAAGGAGTTTTTGGGGAGACATTCACAGTAGCCTCTGTATCTGTATCTGTACCTCCAGTTCTTGGTGTGCGGGGGTCCGACCTCTAGTCTTAACAGGGCATATCGTGCAGCGCTAAGGGACAGTCCTCTTATACCATCTCCCCACTCCTTCTCTGCTCTGTTGATTGTGAGTAAAGGAGAAAAGAAACAGACATAAGGGACGACAATTTAAGTGACCCGCTGTCAACCAGCATCCACTACAAATATGCAGCGATCAGACAGAAACACAGAGCAACAACCATTATCACCCCATACCATAAAAGAATGCACTGTAATAGGACTGCAAATTGAGTGAACATACTAATTAGACCCCAGACATACCCCTGGTACTCAATGTACTTGTAGATCATCCCAGCAATCCCCATGGCCACAATAGCATAATACCAGGAGGAGATGAACATTAGAGCCAGACACATACTCATGCCAAGGAAGGACAGAGCCCTGAGGGTTTGACACATAAAGCATCAAATCATTTTTCTGGATACAGAGGACAGCATTGTTACAGTCTGTATAATGCACTGGTCAAGGTGACTGGAGCATAAACCAAATGGTGGTCTTGTACTCAAATAGTTGTCGATATGAATGCCTGAAACAGCCAGGACAGTCAGGGAGAGGAGGTTCACCTGTACTCACCAGTGGTAATATCTAAACCTAGGTCTCCAGTTGGGTGTGCGTAAAAGAGTCTGAACAGCACAGGCTAAGTTCACAAAGAGATAGCACATCAAGAAAAACCTGTTGAATAAAGACAGAAGAATTTTCAACTGTAGGAGATCATAATGCATAATCTGTGGTCTAACATTGTTGGCCTTAACCCTTTAAAACCGTGACATCACTTTTCTTGTGCTGCTTTCAGATGCTGTTCATAATATTTTAACCCTTGAACCCTGAGCAAATTGGCTAGAGATGCCCCACAAACTGAAATAAATTAGTAGATTTGGAAAATTACATTTAAAATTATGCTACATAATTATTGGCATTTTTAAGCACTTTTTCCAAGTCTTGCTTGTGTGTTTGTTCCTGTTTCATTGTTGTTTTTTTGTTTGCTTTTGTTTTACAAATTTTCAAATACATTTCCCGTAGAAATGACCCAAAAAACTAGTGAGAATTTATGAATTCTTACTAGTTTTTTGGGTCATTGCTTCTGTTGTTGCTCAGTGTCTTCTTCCAATGTTTATGAGAGAAATCAAGCCACTAACTCTGGTTTCAAAGGGTTAATCAAACAGGAAATTAAGAAATTCGTGTACACAACAAATTTGTGAGAAATTAATGTGTGATTTATGTGAAGCATATACCTGGCAAATGTCATATTAATGCTTACATGGAAAGTATAGGAGCCACCATATCCAGCGAGGCAATAAGGATGCCCAGCTCTGCTATGAGACCAGTCAGTAATAAGGCCCATGTAGGCTCTCCATTGTTCTTTCCATGACCAAACACCTGAGAAAAAAAAATTCAAAACCTTCACACGTAGCAATGCAAATCACTTCGTTTGGTACTGCATCATATTCAAATAAGCTTGCAAGTCAAATATTAGCAAACATTTCCAGCTAAACATACTGAATGTGATTTAAAGGTTATTTCTGAATATTCAAATGATCAAGTTTTGGAACTAACAAACAGACTGGTGTCTCTGACTGTATGTCTTCTAAGTCTCTAGCAGCAATTTCTATTGCTTGCAGTGATGGCATTTTTTTTTTTTAGAGAATGTGAACTGGTTACACAATGTGTCATTGACAGAGTGCACTGTCCCACCCTGAGGAAAGGAATGATGTTGTCCTTGGCAATGGCCTGAAGGAGTCTGGGAGCTCCAGTGAGGGACTGCAGGCCTGCCCCAACTGTAGAGAAGAAGGAGCCAATGACAATAACCCAGGGAGACGGCCAGGACAGCGTTCCCACCACCAAGTTTTTTCGAACGGCGTCCCCAAACCTGCAAGTACATGCTGACTTAATATGACTTGACTTTTATGATAAGGTTATCTCCTTTTCAATTGTTAAATTTTACTTGACAAAAATGTTTTCATGGTGCAAACTTCTACACAAACAGACTTACTTATCCCTTAGGACTACTCCTTCGATGCAAGAACCAAACAGGACCACAGAAGTAAAATCTGAATACAAGAGGTCAAGGAGCTCAAGGTGGCACAGAGATGTGTATCAAATCTATTTTTTAATTCTGTTTGAGGCGATAAAGATTGCTGATTTTATTGCGTTCAGTCTCCAAAATAAGGATACAAACAAGTGAAGTAGTGGTAATGGCTAAGATAGTTCCCACAGGGATGGACTTTTGAGCATCACGGAGATCACCAGATCTGTTGGAGCCTGCCATGATACCTACAAGAAGAAATAGACAGCTGATAATAACAGAAAAGATGCAAAACTTCTTTAACTGTGCCACCTACTGACTGGATTAGAGAGAGGTTTGAAGCTGTTGTATTTTTGTGCATCTGCAAGGCAGATTTTGTTTTTGCAATTACTTCTGTAAAAAAAAAAGCACAAATTACACTTTGAATTCTATGGTTTGTTAAGAAGAAGAATGAGAGGTAGAAAAAGAAGAAGAATGAAAGAAAAAAATCTTATTACAGTTTTACAGAAACAGGCTGAGATTTGTGGCATATTAGCACTTTTTTTTGCGGTTTCTATCATTGTTATACCTGTGGCAGATGGAAAGAAGATCCCCACCAAAAGTGTGAATGATGTTGCGATATCTGCTGACACATACATGCCGAAGTTCTCCATGGCACCATGGGCATCGCCTGACGGTAGCCCCTCTTTCTCTAAGATCTCCCCTTTCTGTTGGTAGTTGCCCCACATGTTTTCTATAACACAGAACAGACATACATTGTTGGCAACAAACTAAGAGCGTGACATCCTATCAGTTTTGTGTGTTAATCATGAGGCAGGACGTTTCATAATAAAGTGTTAGAATATTCTGATGGAAAAGAACATATTGATTCTCAACTTTAGATTTGTAGCATAATTTGCAAAGTGCAATTTGGCACTGACTGGGAAAACCAACACTGTACTCCACTCTTTTTTAAGATTTTTTTATTGTCTGTTGCCTTTATTTGATCGCACAGCTATTAGTGTGAACGAGGGAGATAGGGTATGACATGCAGCAAAGGGCCGCAGGGTGGAGCTGAACCCGCAGCTGCTGCAGCGAGGACATAGGCCTTTCTACATGGGGTGCCTGCTCTACAAGGTGAGCTATTTGGCACCCCAATACTGTATGCCACTCTTCAATCAGCACGTCTACACTATTGATATATACACTTGTAACAGTCATTACCTTTATTATTTATCAAAATTTGATGCTGTATACTTTAATCCCTGGTTACCTGATGATAAATTTACCTCGAATAATCCCACTGCCCAGTCCCGGGATACCCTGTATCTCTGTGACATTGTTCTGAAGGAAGTAGTCATCACACTGAGCACTGCTCATGTTCCCCTGCACACAGAACCTTTCCCACAGCTGACTGGGTACTGTGACGTTGCCCTTTGTCACAGTCTTAGCACACACATCGAAGCGATCTCTGACCAGCGTCCTGTTTCCCAGCATACAGATCCTACAGTATAATAACATGGACAGACATAAAGTGAGAACTGTTTTAGTCTTCCTTATTTCCAACACTATCTTTGTCATCATCATCTTTCTCAGTCTGGTCTTCATTCTAAATGTCTTCTTTATCATTATGACCAAAAGTTAATTCAACTATTAGAAGGTCAATTACAGTCCAAGTATATGACTGAAAAGTAAAACTGCAAGAAGAAGATAATGAAGAAGAAGAAATAGAAGAACAAGAACAAGAACAAGAAATGTGAAACATTTCTAAATGTGAAATCCACACCACACTAAATTAGCACTCTCTCCCTCATGAAAACCACTACAACCTGCTAAGGTCCCCATAGTTTACACTACTTTCTGTTCAAACACATGTTTATCATAGCAAACCCTCTCTAAAGACTTACGGGAATTCTGGGGGATGAGTCAAGGATTTGAATGCTCCAGCATAGATAGAGACAATTGAGATGATGACGCAGGCCAGGAAAAGAGAGGCCAGTTTGTTGACATATTTGACTCCTACAAAAACCACCACAGCCATCAGGCTGAGGCAGATCGAGCCGTAGACTCGCATATTGTTCAGCATGGCGCTATCACTCCCGAGGGGGTCTGTGGCATGAAAGATGGCCGCTTGGGGGACCAGATATTTCTAAGGAGAAAAAAATAGCAACAGGGGCATGTAATGGCTGATAGTTTTTAGGAATTGTATCGTATCCTGGCATAAAAAAAAGAGCTAAAATGTAACATCCCAATAATATTTTTAGCAAACTGACCAGGAAGATTTCGATGGCCCCCAGTATGTACATGGCAGAAGCAAACGTGGTGCCCAAGTAGAAGCACAGACCCACAGCTCCTCCAAACTCAGGGCCGAGGGAGCGGGAAATCATGAAGTATGCCCCTCCAGCTACAACAGGGAAACAAAGTGTTACATACAGAAAGCAATGAAAAGCCCACAGTCTGTATGCAGTGAAAGTAATAGTACATTTCTACTGCCCCCAAGTGGAAAAATATGGAATGAAGAATTTTACTTCTACATCTGCTCAGAGCATGAGCTGATTATGAGACAGAAGGCCTCCTTGGCACAGATGTGCAAAAGGCCCCACTACCTCTCCAACATAGGAGCAAGACAAACAAAATGTGTTGGCTTTGCATATCTTTGCAGTCGTTATTCATCTCTTTGTGTATTTTTGAGGTAAGAATGTGTCTTTTTGGTCAGTTTGTGTCCCTTGTGCATTTCGTGCCTCTTTGTGATTGTTTTGTGGAGTCTTTTTATTTTTATCATTTGTGTTTCATTTTAGTCATTTTGTCTCTTCCTGTTTTTTGTGTGTGTCTCTTTTTAAAAAAAAATTGTCCTTGTTGGTCAGTGATTATTTTGTGTTTTTTGTAGTCGTTTTGTGTCTTTTTTATCATTTTGTGTCTCATTATGGTTGTTTTGTGTCTCAACCTGGTCAGTACGTGTTAGTTTGAATGACATTATGCAGGTAAAGGCCAGGGGGGTCCCTGACACATTGGGCCCCAAGAGCTTCCTCAGGTAGGCCCAATTAGTAATCTATTCATGGCTCAAAGCAATATTTATTGGATAATGTTAAGTTTTAAACTATTTTACAGAATCTTATTTAAACACAACAGAGTGACAAGGTTCAAAGTCTTACCTGGAACAACCCCATTAGTTGCAATGGCACTCATTGATATGGCTGTGAGCATTGTCTGGAGAGGAAATGGGAAAATATGATTAATATGGAAAAGGACACACACACAACCATCATGGCACCTTGTGGGGGCTAATATAAAAATGATCAAATTGACCACTGAAACTGACACAGTGCCCATCTAAGAGAGCAAATTCCTGTTGCTGATGTAACCATGTGGATTTTATTGACTGGTTTAGCAACAGAAACTGGCCCGCTTTGTGTCTACGTGTGTCAGTGTACAGTACTCTGTGTGTGTGTGTGTGTGTGTGTGTGTGTGTGTGTGTGTGTGTGTGTGTGTGTGTGCTCATACTAACACACGAGCAGCACATGAGGACGATCAGGAGGGACTGCATGATGCCTGCCATCCCAACAATCCACGTCAGTCGGAGGAAAAGAATGACACCAAAGATGTTCTGCAGGCACGGCAGGTAGACTCCCATCAGAGTGCCCATGTTGGGAGACTGATAGAGAGAAAGAGGGAGAGAAGGAGGGAGGGAACAAAGAGAGAAAGGGGAGAATATTGACTGTGACATTTCAGGAAACAAGTGTATCGATCATTTGTATTGATTGATGCACTTTTTAAAGGTCATTCAATCATGTTATCAGCTCTTTGCATGTATCCAGGTCTTACACAGCTACAGTCTGACTGCGAAACGTGCAAAGGCATAAGCAATCAATCAACAACTCCTAATACAAAACTAGAACTTGGATAGAGAGCCAGGGAGAGAGCCAGGGGTGGAGGATACTGTTTCTAAACCTGCAAAGACTGTGTATGCACAATTATTTAAAAAAAAAACAACTAAAAAGGCATAGTGTTCCTCTACTCTACCCGGAACTACTGACCTTGGGGGTCTTCCTACGTGAGGTCTCAGCGCTCTCCTCCTCTTCATGCTCTTTGGCTCCCTGGGTGATGTTGGTGTAGCTGACCAAGCGGCTGAGCAGAGAGGAAACCTTCGGCCGTATGTCAAGCTCCTCCTGGAGCAGACAAAGGGGACAGAGGGTAAATAAATGACTTTGGTATCAGGCTATAATCTGAAATATTGAAAAGTTTAAAAATAAAATAAAGCACACCTCAAACAAAGCCAGATTCCTGTCATAGTAGTCATTCCTCTTGCTGGCAGCATCAGCACTGTTGAGAAATGGACTGTCTTCTTTATGATTCCCATGTCCTGTTGGAGAGAGGGAAATGGCTTATAAATATATACAATTTGAGATATAGGGGTCAAACAAATATACATTCCCCTGTCAATAAATCAGGCAAATATTGTTGTTCAGATATATTGAAGACATTGTGGTAATACCTAAACTGCAACATCAAGTCAATGTGCTTCACTGATTTCTATGAAAGTTTGTTAAACCTGCAATAATATATGCATCATCTTGTTAGTCCAGTGTGTAGGACTAAGGAACATCTATTGGTAGACATTATATATTATATTTATGACTATGTTTTCATTAATCTATAATCTCCTGAAAAAAAAGAAAAAAGAATTGTTGTGTTTTCATTACTTTAGCCACTAATGTCTACATATGGAGCAGGTCCTGTCCACAGGCTCCACCATGTGGTTATGTTTCTACTGTAACCTAGAGTGGACAAATCAGACACTGGCTCTAGATAGGGCTATGAGCATTTTAGCATTTTCACATTTTCATGTCAGCCACTGTAGTTCTCCTAAATTCTTGGCACACGGGAGAATTTTCAATCCTGCATCCTCACTGCTGTCTGCCACTAAATCCTACACAACAGAACTTAAGGTAATGCTTATTTACTATAACATTCAGACTTTTGTGTCCGTACTGATTCAAAGTAATGCTCACTTCAATTTCTTATATAAGATACTATTAAAAATCTATTTAATAATTTTAAAAATGAATAATTTACAGTTTAATGATGTGTCAGTTTTAGTTTACGTTATAGACAACTTAAAATAAATTGAAACGACAGTGGACCTACGATCAAAAGAGTCATAATTGCAGCCACAATGGTTGTCTTACATGTGGTAGTTGGTAAAATTGTGGCATTACATTGTATAAGTTTTAAGTTAATTAGAGATGAATAGTCATTAATGGATAAACAATAAAACAGTTGTGGTTTTCATCAGTATCACCAATTTGCATAAAAAAATAAAACAAAATCACTTTTTAGAAACAAACTGTATTTGTAACTATTGTAACTAGTAAAAGGTTTCAAAGACTGTGAATTGTGGCATTACTGAGATTAAAAAAAAACAAAAAAAAAACAGCGGAGCACTATTTTCCATGGCAATCCTTTTCAATTTTCAGTTAGCTTTGAACTGTCACTATTAATTATGATTTACACATCTTAATAATCTCCACATAGAAGTGAACTTCAGAAACACAACTCATGCAGCGAAGCTGCAGTGAAAGGCCAAATGTAACACAGACCAACAAAGCAAAGTCAAGGTGATAAACAGGCATATAATTAGATTTTACTCTCATTAACTTCTGCTTTTGAAGGAAAGAATCAAGCAGAGAAGCAGAGCACAGTGCCTGGGGCAATTATTGCACGCAAAGTAGCACTGCAAACGTTATCACACACACACAGACACACACACACACACACACACATTCACATGCGTGCACACACCTCATTACCTTGAAATTACCTAACCTTGGGTTATTAGAGCATGTAAACTTTTAACAGCCACATCTCAAAACCCATATTAAGCCTGCAACAAAAAGTCTGCCAACTTACCAAGTGGGCATGAAATAGAAACAATAATCTCATAAGTGTTGAAAATATACCAGCTTTGTTGTGAGTGAGTTGGTTAAGCTTCAGTGCTGGTCTTCACTCACCTGTGCTCTGAGTCCAACTGCTGCTAGTATCACTGTGGGTCAGCATAGTTATGAGCTGTGTGCAGACTGCAGCAGAGTACTCTGTGCTCTCGCTAGGAGAACAGTCGATTACTATCCAGGACACCCGGTCACCCAGGATGAATACTCATTCGGGGGCCTGATCTAATACATGGTGCACGCTTAGGGGGCTGAGAGGTGGGGAAAGGAGGGTACAGTGATAACTCACTGACTAACACACACATGCACAGCACATGTCTGCTCATAACCATGGGTTGGGCTGCAGGTAGCTGAGAGAAGTGGAGTATGACAGTGTCTGTATTCCTACATTGTACTGATGTTCAGTGTCAGTCACATTTTATGCAATAAGCAAAACAGTGGGCCTCATGTAGGAAGTTATTTTTGTTCTTATCCATATTTTTTTCTTATTTTGTATGTATGGAGGAAAAAAGTAACAAAAAGTAACTTTTTTTCTCATACAGTTTTTTGGTAGCCTTGCACCTACATGTCTGTAGAATTATACTCTCAACTTATTTTGTTTGCACCCTTTGATTTCTGGAATTAAACAAAGTTTCCTTATTTTTGCACTTCTCTTAAGTCAGCATCAGGGTAAGTGTAAGGGCTCCCCTTGACCTTCACCTGCAAAATGTAACTTAAAGAGACAAAAATATCACGAGGAAAACAAAATGAACAAATAAAACTACACAGAGATGCAAAAAAAATCTAAAAGGAGATTAGCATCTACTGTAGATATAGACACAAAATAACCACAAAGAGACACAAAATGACAAAAAAGAGATGCGAAGCAACTACAGAGACTCAAAATGAACATGAAGATATAAGACTACAAAGAGATACAAAGCAAATAATAATAAAAATAAAAGACTTAAAATTATCTCAAAAAGGGGCAAAACATCCACAGACACAGGACAACTAAACAGAGTTACCACCAAAGCAAACAGAGAGATGCTCAACAACTACAGAGACTCAAAACAACATAAAAAAGGCTAAATAAGTACAAAATCAGTGTATCCTGTTCCTATGTGAGGTGGTGGGGACTTCTGCATGTCTGTGCCCAGGGGCCTATTGTCTCATAACCTTGTTCCAAACTCTAACATTACACAGCTGGAGCACAGCGATGCCTGGAAAGAAATGAGAGTAAAAACAGTAACAACACTGTCCTCTAGTGTCATCATGCTGTCAGTGGTTTGGGGTTAAGCATTTGTGTTCAAAAAAGCAATGGGGGGAGACTACTGCAGTTGGGATAGAGGCCTTAATTAATTTAAAAAGACATCTAGCATTTTTGAAGCAATTCAGATGGATGTTGCTCCACCATCTGCTATATAGTGAAATATGTTCTGATGTGCAAGAACTGTTACTTAATCAGTGCTGCTCCAAACACTGTGTTCCACATGACTTTCCTCACAATACCAAACCTAAAATAGTTCAGCTTCTCACTCACTCCACTTGTTGGACCAGAAAAACAAAGGTATTTTTAACGATAGGGATGACGAGACAGTGGGGGTCTCTTTTTAATAACCTCACATTAAATGCCGAATTACAAAGATTAAAGATTAACTGGTTTGTTATGAAGGCACACAAGAGTCATGCTGTGTGCACAGAGCAGCACAGAGGCTTTACGGCAGCATGTGCCGACATGTCACCGGTGCCCCCACCGAAACACCACACCACCACTGCCAGGAGATCAAAGAGTGTCTGTGCTGCGGGACTGACAAATTAACAGAAAGGTGAATCAAAAAAGAAGTTAAGCACAGGCTGATATGACTTTTACTTTCCACTGACTAACTATCTAGTAACAAGCTACTGTACCTCTTTACTCTTTATCGAGAGGTTTCTCAGCAAAAATGATATGTATAGCTGTTGGGGTGCACTGAATATTATACTTGCAACCAAGTTGAACACAAATATAAAGAAAAAACATACACTGTATTCATTAGCCTAGATTAAAAGTACTATTTGAGCTATTGTATTTATACATGCCAAATTCTGCAGGCTTCAGAGACGACATGTAAGCTACCAATGCCCCTGGCTGTCACCATTCAATTGTAGTTCCAGTCCGACAACAGATGTTTTGACAGACTAACCATGTGTCTGGGTATAATTTGTGCTGTGTTTTTTCCAAGAGAAGATGCTACGTTGTCAGGTCTTTTCAAAGTACAAAGTACACAACAGAACAAATGTCTCGGGGCAAATCTGAAAGACAAAGTCAATATGGTTTATGATTTGTTATAGGTCTGTCCAACCATTTCCAGAAAATAGCTCCTGCAAGAAAAACTTTTGACCATAGAGGACATTTGTTTACTTGATCTAGACTGCACAGTATACTTGGGTGGGATATTTTGAGTATGGGAGTTTTACAGTGGTCTTTAAAGAGGACATTTTCCAAACAACTAATGTTAGAGAAAGAAAGAAAGTGCACTTTTTTAAGCCGATTAGTCATGGAAAACAATATCCTTGTCCATTAGCTACTTAGGGTTTGAAAAAGCCTCTTTGCTAAACTTCCTCTTTAATAAACACTTAGGACTTAACACTGTGAGGGAGAGAAGTAATACAGCTAACTCTACTTTGTACAGTTAGTTGGCAGGAATGCTGATTATGTGTTTGGAGGCTGTATGTGTTAGTGTAAGTATGGGTATAAAAGAGACAGTGAAAGAGACTGTATCTGCGTGTCCTTTGCTCAATTTTTCTTTTTTCATCACTCCTGCTGCTTTTTTACAATGTGTGTTATTCTTAGCTAGATGTAAATATGAAACTGGGTTGGGTAAATATGATACAACTACTGCATGACAGAGGCTCAAATTCTTAAAGGATAAACTTGTTCTCTATTTTGCACTGCATTCAGCTCATTGTTCTTGTTTCTGGGCCTGTAAAATGATCCTCCAAATACTCAGAGCCACTCTGACCTCTTTACTGTCTGCACTCTACCAGCTTTGCTTTTTCCAACAGACTGCGTGAGGGGGAAATAGTGTTTGAGCAACCATTCCAAAGACTGAGCTACAACCTGACATGACTTATCTGGAGTCCTGCTATGCAGAAACCAGTCCAGCAACATCCGTGACCTAACTTCCACTACTGAGGTTACGGAGGTCCAAAATCTAACAAAGTCCAGTCGGGTCATCATGTGTTTGCATTTGTCTACAGTACAGAGCTAACCCAGTTGGCAAACATTATGTTAGTTACAGTGTGGTGCAGCCCTGTGGAGGCAGGATTCAACATTGTACTGTATGGTATTTTTCATAGTTGCAAATAACATCTTATAACTGGTGCATGCCACGTGAAATTCGGCTTAAATATATCTAATCAGAACTACATCATTTTGGAAACCTACATTGCCATCATTTTCATATTGATCATTTACTGATTGACAGCTTCCTCAACATCCCACAATGCAATGTAAAATCCAATCTTAATCCAATGAAATAACCTAAATTACACATAAATGTTATTTGCATGTATTGTTAGGTAGGCATATAGTTACCCCAATCTCCCTTTAAAGACCTGCATTATATATTTCAGCATATTCTGTCATGTTGGTCATGAAAATGCAATGTGGTGGGTAGACATTTTCCAAAAACATGATGCCAGGCAATCCAATTTTAAAGACGTAAATTATTTTCTTTTTCAAAAATTGCTTTTAGCTTATATAAAGATGTTTCTTGCATTGTACTTTTAGAATTATGCTGTGGTGATAGGCCAATGATAGCTGTAACGGCTGAGTTTCATGCAGAGCAGCATCTGAACTGAGCAATGGAATGCTAACCTGCTGAGCCATACAGCAAAACACATTAGCTTTGATGTGTGCTAATGATGAGAAAAAGGACAGCAGTTCAGCCTGATTACCTCAGGGGGTAAAGGTGGGTGGGAAGAGGTGCATCGTACAATAGACTTTAAAAAGGACACAAATTTACAAAATGGGTACGTCAATGGGTGTAGAACTACTGACTAAGCAAACTCAAAGTGTGGTATGTACAAAACAATTGTCCACTGCAGTGTCTTTATAAAATGGTTTCATGCCTTAATGAAGTGGTATCTGTGCATTTGCTGCACACAAAATCCATACTTGTAATGTCTGCTTTGGGCAAATGTTACATGTACAGATTATGGACTATGGTACAGTCTATGGTGCAGATGAATTATCTACTTTATTGACACACTGTATGTTAATACTGTAAATGGCACACTACCGTGTAGGTAAGCGGCGTTTATCCCTATCAGAACTTGCACAATAACACTGTCATGTCCACTGATGAGATTGGGAAAAATAGTGAATAAGCTCCCATTAACACTAATGTATTGCAACCTGGCTGACAGCTTTTGCTTGTAAATGAATGAAGGGAAATGTGAAGCAACAACCTACTTAAGCGATAAGAAAGTGTATGTAGGTGTTATCCATATTCAAAAATCACATGCCATACTAATACATGAGTTCTTGCAATGTCAGTTATCAGCCCAGGTTATGGGGTCCACTAATTCCACTGTAGCTAATAAAAATATTTACTGAATTAACACATTCAGACACTGTTAGTTTTTATATCTCTTGGCACTCATACTTTTATGTTTCAAAATAAAACTCAAGACGGACAGAATATCATACATTTAGCTGCTGTCCAGGCCTCTGGAAATGCAATTAAGTCACACCCTGTTGCTGCTTAGCGTGAAGTTACTTCTCCGGTTACGATTCCCTGTTCAATACCAAAAACAAACCTTTGTCTGACTGAAGAACTTGAAAAAACACTCAAGCCTACTGAATTTGAATTGCTAGAATTGGCCTGCTACCATGAAAGCAATATTTCCATGCTCTTATCTTGTAAACAGCTTCGTCAAAAAAAAAAAAAAAACTGCTCACATTGTATCAGACTCCCTCTCATATGTTCACTTGTCAGCTGATCATGTCTTGAAGAATGTCTCTGTTCAAAAGCTTGCTCATTCTAAAGATTTTTTGTTAATACACATTTGACTGTGTGGATGTTTTTTTCCATTCATTCATTTCTTTCAACAGTTTTGTCCAGTCACAATCACAAAATAGGGAAGACCCAGGACACACTGAATGCATTTGGTTGGTAAGAGGTCCTGAGGAAGAACTGGAGCTACATACTGGAAAACAACATCTGAGCTGCTCTGCTGACCCTGTTGTCACTTTGATGTGAATGAGGAGATAGAACAAAGGTGGCAGATGATTGGATGGCAAGACCATTGCATCATAGGAAACGATGTGTGACCAATAATTTAATTAAACATGATCTTCTTTATCATCTATGCTATCTAGAGTAGGCCTATGACAAAGACAAACTCAGAGTTGTTAAGAGCTGTGCACAAGTGTGTGTGTGTGTGTGTGTGTGTGTGTGTGTGTGTGTGTGTGTGTGTGTGTGTGTGTGTGTGAATATGTTCTAACTCTGTCATCAGCCTCGCATTTCTGCTCAACCACAGTCTGTTTAACTCTCAACGGCTATCTAAAGCGGCATGCTGGACAGCAAGACAGGAATGGTCATCCAGTTCTCCTGAATTAGAGAGGGAGCATGCAAACAGCATTCTCCTATTCATCTCAGCACCTGTTACGTTTGAGGCCAATACAAGCAAAGGAGAAATTTGCACTACATGATTACATTACTTACCCAAACACACCTGCACATTTTTTCTTTCCACTAACAATGAAAAAATAGAGTTTTCACTAATTAAATTGTTTATTGGAAAAAGAAAAGTTAATTGTAGGTTTATAGATCAAATGTCTTTGATGGGTCATTAGTTACATCAAACTTTAACACACTGGCTTTCTTTAGTTCATGTGAAATGACTTGTTGCCTCATTTCATATATTCTAATACTCCTACAATCTCTGCATGCTGTACCAAAGTGTTAAAGATTTCAGGGATTTGGTGGCATCTAGCGGTTAGGATTACAGATCCTACTAGCTGTAACTTCTCCAGATTAGAATTATTTCAATGTTCATTGGTCAAGAGATTTTTACCAGAAGCTGAATCATCTACATAGGTCTTCTGCTGTCCAAAAAATCCAGCTGATGTTTAAAAAATCAGTGTTTTCCTAACACAGTTTGTCGAAGAGGGTCTGTTAACCAGACGAAAAATGCAAAAATGCAAATGGGGTGAGTTATTATAGTAACATGGCAGTGCAATATGGTGAACTCCATAGTCCAGTACCTGCTTCCTATGTAAACAGCTTATTCATAGGTAACAAAAACACAGCAGTTTTTATTTTCAGGTGATTGTTCACTTTATAAACATACTTATCATATCATACTTCATTTCTGTCCATATATCCCCCTAAATCCTAAACACTGGACCTTTAAAAAGGTTTTTATGTCACAACAAACAGATAATGAATTAGAAATGATATTACAAACTCAGAGATGCAGGTACACAGGCAGAAAATGAACAAAACAGGACTGCCATATATTTCCACAAATGTTTCTTCCTTCCTGGAATTGTAAGCCCTCCCCATTACAGAAACTTGACAGTGATTTTAAAAGATTGGATCTTTTGTTTCCCTCTGAGTTTTACAAACTACAAAATGAAGCAAACTAGCATGATAGGATGCCATCTTTGCTGTGGACAAGCTTGGTTAAACAGCACAGACAAACTAAGAAGAGCAAGTCTCAGCCACAAACTTTCCTCCCTGTAAAGTGAAGGCTGTTTAAGGGTGGTTGCTCTTGCACAGGAGTAGAGCACTGTTACAATGATCACAGTGTTAGCCCTGTCCTGGGTTTAACAGAGCTGAGTTCACAGGCTGGAACAGACTCTGCACTGTGTCACTTCCTCCATGCTGCACACATCACACTGTAGCTAAGACATACAACATGTAGCATACCCAGGCCCACCACTCCCATGATGAAATCACCCGGTATCTTCTAGATGGTTTTACCACAGCAAATTTGTTTCCACCCAACTTTTTACTGCTAAATTACAGTTTGTTATAATGCTGCATGTAAAACTGTAAACTGAATTTTCTGAACTTATGTTTAAATATAAGTCCTGTATGGTGCTCAAACAACTCTCACAAGAACATAGCAGAGATGCCACAAAATGCATTCATACATTAACTTTAATAGCTGTTACTGTTTAGTTCCCACACATGCTTGAAACTTATTTGTAACATACTCATCATTCATCAGTCCCACTTCCTTCTTCTCGTCATTTTGACCATGTCCTGCATATAGTCATCCTACCCACTAAGTTAAATGGTTGTTGTTTTAGTTCTCAGGCTTCAGGAAGCTTTCCTCGGGTAACTTAGAGTGAATTATGACAACAGGAAGACAAGGGAGACTGTGAAAAGCATGTGCGAAACTCACCCCTGAAACTCTGAGGGTTATTTCAGGACATCTGCTTTTTCCTCTATCATCAAAACCTTTCGTAGGGGCAGAGTACAGAGTTCTGCTCAGACAGCATTGGAGCCACTACTTTTAACATTTTAATCACTGTTATCTTATAAGTTTATTGACTTGCAAGAATGGCTCTCAAGGGCAACTTCCATGCATTCCAGAAATAAATAAACTAGGTCACCATGTGCTTTTGTCATGCTTCAAATATCAGCCTGCTCGAGATCATCTCATCTCCACGGCTAGTTTTCTTGCAAATTCATACCCATGCACTCAAACATTTATGCACGAGCACAGAAATGCATTTCATCCTTGTGTACACACTGGATGTTCACTCACTACATAGATGAGTCTTTAAGCTTGAACTCTTTTTTCCAATGTTATTCAGTTGCAGGGAGTTCAAAGTTAAGCATGACATCATAATGAAGACATAATGTAAGTGGGAGGCCAGCCGGTTTGTGGGTTTGTGCCCAGTCTGGCCTTTCGGGCGCTTGGTAAAGCGTGGGTGCTTCACTGGCAGGCCGCACCCATTTGTGTCTTTTATTAAAAAACCCTGCTCCCCCAGTTGATTCACTCTTTCAGTGCACACAAATCAGCGCTGCTCTCACATAATCCTTCCCAGCGGCAACAAACTCCTTACTCCTCTCCCTTCTCTTCTGTCTGGGACTGCCCCCTCCCTTTCCATGCTGATACAGTGGAGAAACAAGTGAATGACAGTGAGAGACAAGCTGCGACATAGAAGCGAGGAGGGAGAAATCTGCTCCTGTGTTGTTGAGCAGCCAATCTGTATAAAAGGAAATCCTCCCCTGGCACAAAGAGAGCTCCATCTTTTGTGCAAGAAAGCACTTGAGGCCTTTTTTCTTGTTGCGGCGGTCCCGGCCCCCCCTCACACAATCCCACCCCTGTTGTGTCTTTCCCCCCACGGTTCTCACCCCTTTCATTGTTTTCCCTTTGTTACTCATCTGTCCCTGAATTTATTTTTAAAGGCTTCCATGGGCAGGGGAAAAAATACTCCAAAATGATAAAAGTAATGTTTCTACAACTTAACCCAAAGGGAGCTGTCAAAAAACAGGCCAGCCCGCTGTAGTAAAACTGCTTTCTGGCCGTGGAGAATTGCCATGGTAACCATACAACCAGCTGTTCACAGTGCTCTCTCAGGACAAAGCAAAGCCCTACCATGCTGGGCTGGGTCCTACTCAAAAAGTACAACTTTTAAGACACATTTGTCAACTTCAAAACTTCCAAATAAGTCATGTTGTTTCTCAGATGAGCGATAGAGAGCTGAGGAAAAAGTTAGTTGAGACTCACCATCAGAGCTGACAGTGTCTTGATGATCAGGATAGTCCTGTCCAGTGTCCCTGTAATCCACCCAGTTAATCCCCTCAAGACTGTCGTAGCTGGTCTGAGCTTGATCCTTCACTGGTACCACTGTAAAGTGAGGCATGTTTTCATCACTATCCTCTGTGTCTCAAGCTCAGCAACTCAACATAGCAGGCTAGCTGTTAGCCAGCCTCAGCTCAACTCCCACTAATGGCAACTACATTCCACTACACTGCGCTCACTTCCTCTAGAGGCTATTATCATACTCCCCGCCCACAGGCCGGCCCCTCCTGGGCTTTTTGTGTGAACAGAAAGGGTATAGGGGTCTCAGGGATGCTTTTGGAAAGACACTCACACCCCCTCCAGGGAGAAGGAGTGAGTCATGGGGCACAGCTCAGATTGAAGAGTTTGTGTAATCATCCCTGAGTCATGTAAGAGTGAGAGGGTGAGAGAGTAGGGTGACCCCTTTCTGCCGTGTGTGTCATAATGACAGCCAACAGAGTGAACCTTGTCCGTTCAAGGTTCAGACAGACAGTCCTCTGTGTATGCAGGCCTTTCCCAAAACACACAGACAGCGACGTGGCAGTTTGGAAAATAATCAAACTGAATTGGTGAAGTGCAAGCACAGAATGGAAAAGAGACTGACGATGGGGAATCAAAAAGAGAAGAAACAGAAAATGGTCGCAGCCCCCATCCTGTTCAAACAACTGAACACTTGGACGTCATTTTAACCTTTGACCCCATGGTCAATCAGAGTTTGAAATGTAGCTCCTTCCCCACTGTTTTCTAAATCATTCATTACATAACAATTAACAAATGTTAATTATAACATTATGAACTGAGACATTCTGCAGCTGTTGAAGCTATAAGGAAAGGCTCAGCAGTGAATTACGGTGACATCACCAAAAGAGGGTAAAGCTTACACTCCCATTCCCAAGAATAGCTCGTCAAACCATAAAAGCAGCAGATCAAAGACTAGTAAGGCTGTTATTAGAAGTCCTGTTTGAAGGCAGTTTAGGGTCTCGCTACTGAGCCCTATATTTCAGAGGCTTTGTAAAATATGAGCATGTTGGATGTTTTTCACTTTGGTTCAGAAACAACTATCTTCCATTTAAAGAGAAAAATCTACGAATAAACTAAATTTTATTTCATTGACTTGGCTGAGGTGCTGGCGAACAATTACATGTATTTATATGTGAAAAACAAAGAGCTGCTGCACACTCGATTTAATTGCAAACACACTCTCATTTGCAGACCTTTTCCAGGGAGAGAGGGAAAACAGATTATTCAGACCTTGCAGTCAAGGGTGACGTAGTCTTCTCAGTTGTAAGAAATACAAAAAAGTAAGAAAAAATTGTAATAATAAGAGGAATCTACTGTTACAGGATGTCAGCTCATATGAGATCATTGTCAGTGGTTCCAGCAATATTGTCGATTCAGCAATATCACAGGAGAGGGAGTGCTGTTGTACTGTTTATGATTATGGCTGTGATTCAGTCATAGGCACGAGGCAGCAGCCCGAGTGCCGAAGATGATCAAAGCCGTGATGATATTCAGTACAATGACCCGACTTTGAGTGTAATATTGTTTTTATACAACAGTTCAACAAGCGTTTATTAGTTTACAGTAATTAAGCAACAACAGATTATGATTTTTTTGTTCATCTCATGATTTTTTTGAAAAATAGTTCCGCAACCCCTGGCAGTGACAACACATAAACATTTTTCCTGCAAACTAGCTTGCTACTGTGTTAGTTAGGTATGTGCAGGGCAGCTGCTTAGTATAATGTTGTGGGTATCCTGTGAAATAAGAATATGTTAAGAGCCTGTGTTATATTGTGCGCCTCTCTTGACTTGCTGAGGTGAGTAGGAAGAATTTTCACCTGCTCATACGGTGTCTGCCACCTCCCGCTCTCGCACTGACCTCCAGTAGCCTCACCCAGTTGAGGAAAGTCTGGCTCCCAAAGCCAGTGACGGGAGAGGGCAGGTCAACCTTATGATTTTTTTTACACAAGATGCAATAAAAAAAATTTAAAAAAATTCGCGTCAAGTAACTCGCGCGTATACCGCTTGTTTATTTTTGGAGCAATTTGTAACCATGTTTGTAACTGGCAAAAATTCGCCCTCAACAGCTGTGGTTGTGCTTATGCTAGCTAGGAGAGGCAGCTAACAGCTGAAGTGGTTTTCTGTGAAATACAACAGAAAGCTGGATATAAACATGAACTATGTGCCCTGAAGCAGAGTGAACCAAGATGCAGATATCAGGGCAGCACATTAAACGCCCTCGGCTGTTAACTTTCCATAATAAAAGGCCAACTTATTACTCAGAGCATTTTGCTAAGAATCAGGTCAACAAAACTAGCTTACACAAGACCAAGGTGTATTTTCGGTGCTTAACTTACCTAAGAGTCCCTGCTGGGTGAGCGACTGTCAAACATCCCATGCCGAGTTTAAAAGGGTCCTAGTCTCTGCGTCACATGTTCTTAACCAAGTTGTGCAAAGTGTCCGAAGCACCATGTAGGGGGTGTGCAGCTAGCTGCTAAGCTAAAAACAATAGCACGGGTAACAGTTCCACACAGCCACTGTAAGGGTAATGTTAGGTAAGTAGACTAATGACTGTTAATGTAGACCTAATTAACGTTTTTAGATCAGCTGTGACGCGGAGTGATACATGAAGTGTTAAAGTCCCAGTGCTGTTGTACTGTATACCAGCCCTCATGGAGTGCCTCTCCACCAATCAAATTGCTGCCTCAGAACTAACCCCTGTAACTCTCAACTTCACACCGGACACGAAAAAAAAGTCGCGTTGTGTTTCTCATGCGAGTTTGAACGCTTTTGTTTTGACTTGCTTTATATGTGGGAGTTACTCACACCAGAAATCAACATACATTAAGCCGATTCCCTGCTAAAAAACAAAACAAAACATTGTGACCAATTAAAGATGGGTAAACTGGTTGACCATCTTTTTGACCAGTTTAAGGTATTCGCATAATTTTTGATGATTTAGCTGGTCCTACCAGCTTGTCATGGTCATTCTAGCTGGTTTATCCATTTAAATTCCTGTAAAACTGAAACCAAATCACAGTCCTTGAGTATGGAGATATAACAGTGTAATGTAGGGGCGAGTATGAAAAGCAAAGGACATAAATAAGTTAAGTCTTCTGTCATGTTTTATGTATAAAGAAAAATGCATAAAATCGCCAATAAAATAAATCAATGGAAAAAATGTGCGTATTACACTCAACCGACACCAGGGAAGGCAGTCTGCAATACATGTAAAGAAAGTGTCAGCATGGGATGAACTTTTACTTTGTAAAACCTATTTTTGTCTATTTCTTTAATTTAAATTTTCACTGTACTTTACAGAAAAAAAGCATTGAAACAAAGTTTTGTGTTGGAGTTTGTTGTATTCCATATTCTAAATTTTGACAGAAATATGTTCACTGTTATTGTGAATGCATATTGGTTCCAAATATTGGTTATCAGTCTTATTAAGTACCAGTAATCTGTATCGGCCCTGAAATACCAGCCGGCCCCCTAGATTGAAGAAATCCAATATTCCTCTTAATAATACCTCCCCAAATTCCTATTAGGTGGACATGATAATCCGTAATAAACATAATGTTATTCATCCCAACAACAGTCAATACTTACCTTTACCTTACCTGATATGAAGAGTGCACTGCACACGTGAGCATTTTTTAAGATCACCTTGGTCCAGTCCTTTGAAGTCATAGTCACTATATCCATTGTTTTGTGCAGCCCATGGTTTTAGCACATGTAAGCAAAAACACAAAAAGGAATGAAGGCATTTTAGGGGCACAGTATCTGAATCCAAAACAAATTTCCCACTGGGACAATTAAGTATGTTGTGTCATATCGCATCTTATCAAACTATTATGGAAAAAGTTGTCCTATGGTAGAAAAAGAATTACTGCTACATGTTTTACATGTTTTCTTACCCTTTTGTTCAAAATATGACCCATTGTAAATCTCAAGATTCTTCAGTAACTGGTGCCTTTGTGCTTTTATAGTCCTGTCTCACAATAAAACTTACTGCCATTTTCTTTTTCTCTCAGACTTTGACGTAATAGAAGTGATTCTTTTTCCTGACTGACTGGCTGGCCTGGCAAAGTAAAACAAATGAGATGCCACAACCATATAAGGTTATTTCCTAGATGGACTAACCTGAGCAGTGCTGTGTACAAGGGAGGGTCAGTGAGCAGCAGGCAGGCAGGACCTGACGCACTCTTTTCTGCCACCACAATTACTCAGCCTTGTGGAAAGAAATATAAGCAGGAGGGGCCAGTCCAAGGAAACATGAGGCCCTCAAGGGTTGGTTTGTTTACAGCACAGGAAGAGACTTGAAAATCTGGCAAAGATATTGAAGTGAAAAAGTACTGCAATGGGAGCTGCTCACGATAGACTTGGGCTAGTCCTGCATCACATCTCAGCCTACCATGTATAGGTCAAAGGTGAATTAAGGTCAAGCTATGCCTCTCATTCCACTCAAAAAGAGGCTGACTTTAGAGACAACCCTTTATCTCTGAAAGAGCTGAACAGCAAATGATTTGCAGAGGTTAAAGATGGCAGACGGGCAGGTATGTGGGCAACTTGCCTCCCACTAGATTTAAAGGATGTTCAAAGAAATATATCTTTTTTTCCTGCTTTGCCTCAGCTTGTGAATAAGACACACTGCCAGGAAAAGGGAAGAAAACATCCCTGACTGGGGCTACAACTAACAATTACTTTAATTTGTGATTAATCTGTCAAGTATTTCCTCTATTCATCAATTAGTTGTCCTTCAATGACTTGCAATTGTGTCTATCACCCAGTAGATGGCAGCCTCAAACATTTTGCAGATGCACTTGGTATTTTTAGCTTCCCAATAAAAATGCAAGGGAGCTCCCTCTAGGTGTCATCCTTGTAACATCTAGTAAATATAGCAGTTACTTATATTCCAATATAACCTACCACTATTCAATAAACAAAAATGTATCAATCGTCAATCTCACAAAACAAATTTTGATCTGAAAGGTATCATATGCATATATACAAACATAAAGGCTAAAAGAAGGATAAAAAAACCCCAAATCATCTATGTTTCTTAACTGATTTGAAAGTACAAGCCTGATTTACCTCTATGTTCAGGAACATAATAGCTGCAAGCAAACTGTTATCATAATTAGAAAATATTACATTAAATCAAACCGTTTTCTGGTGTATTTCTAAAGTCCTCTGATTAAAGTACTCTTTGTTTGTAGCAAAGGTTTGTTGGGCCCTATTCTCTGAATGAATAGTTAAACCACATATTTTTAAACTGATATGGTAATTAGTTATGTCACTGTCAAAGATACTGGAAAGCTCTGATGTGTATTTCTTGGGTTTTCTTGCAACCATCTCTTCCCACGGTCACCCTGTCTAATTCCTAAAATTTTGTGAGATATAAAACAACTTTGAAGATTATTATCTGCGAGAGGGGATTTCTCTGTGTTTTGAATGAATGGTACTTAGTTGCATGGCTAAATCTAATTGCTTGTGAAAGCTAAGCACTCCTTGTCTTTCTACATTGATTAGGATTTTCTAATACTGAGCCTGAGGGGACTTAAGTCGATCCAATTACCTTTGGCTGCCATCATTATCTTGACATGGCCCCAGGGCCCCCACCGCTTTGTCTCTAGTACTAAAGATCTGCATCTGAGGACAATGAATGCCATGCAGCCTGGCAGCAATGGTGACCAAAAGGTTGGCCATGGTATTATATTGTCCCTGAAGCACTTTACCTGTCTGTATGGCCAGACTGAGAGCAACTTTAGTGGTATAACATTAGTCTCTGTATTCCAGTGAGAAATATTTAGTTTGATGGGGCAGAACTCACCCCTCACATTATAGCTAAACAAATTGCTTTTAGACTCTATAAAGTATAATACACCCTATTTTAATATTGAGTTGCACTTTGTCTTGTTCAAATTTATAATTTTTTTTCCAGGCATTATCACCTACTCTGTCTCCTATTCCTACATTTGCTGTACACCCTTTTTGTAAATTTGTATGGCTATGGGCCTTTAACCTGAATGCTGACATTGGGTAGCCTGGGTGTATTTCGTTGGAGCATTTTCCAACAGGTCTACTGTTACATTTTTTTGTTAACACAACACAGTTAATTAACATAATCAGTTACACAACATGTTCAGCATTTACAGCAAAATTCAATATGGATACATGTCACATGTAGAAAAAAAGAAGCAAGAAGCTAATAACAAAAATAACAACAACAACAAAAATCCAGGGGACATTAAAGAGTGATGCACACGGCTGGGACACGCACGCGCAACGCTTGCTGTTGCCGTTTTTGAATAGTTAAAATGTAGGCCTGAGGGAACAGGTGTGGTGGTCAGGTGATGGAGGGGGAGTCGGAGTAAGTGAAACAGCGGCCCTCTGGTCGGCCATTCGCTATTAACGTCTGCATTTGTGGTCAAAAGAAAGTATAGCGTAGCTAGCGAAGCTAACTCAAGTGAGGCTAATCCCCGTGATTAGTAACTTCATGCGCCTGCGAAATTGTAAACAGTCGGTATTGTGGGCATGCGGAAGGAGACCAGCCCACCGTGACTCCCACTGTGGACTTTATTTTGTACCAGTTCAACCATACAAGGATAGAAAAAGAAAACAAAAGAAGCCAGGAAAGTGTTTTTTTTTTTTTACCTGGGTATTGCTTATAGCCTAATTGAAGTCAACAGTGCTTTAGTAGGCTTCAACTGCAGTGCTAACTAGCAACAGAAGATGGCGTATTTATATCTGGACCTGTTAAAGCTGACTGAGAAGAAACTGATGCTAGTCGTGAACTTTGACACTGGAGTGGAAAACGTGTGGACAGAAGAGAGTTGGCCAAAATGAAAGGTGAAAGGTTCAATGAAAGGTGGAGAACTCGAGGCCAGTGGGAAAGTAGGCTATGCGGTTATCGGAGGCTTTGCCACCATGAAGGACAGTGGTCTTCCTGAGGTAAGTGACATCCTGTCTTTCTCTGCTCACCTTTTCTTTTAATGTGAATAAAATGGCCGCCGTGCCTGTCTACCAACACAACCCTTAGGCCATTTCTATGGAAGAAAGTTTTTTCCATGTCAGTGTGGGCACAGCTGTAAATAATTCAATTACAGTAGTCCTAATAATGGCTGAATTCTGTTCAGCTGCTTTGGTCTTAGGGTCTCATATTGTTCATTGTCACACCTGTTGTATTAAGACACTTGAGTAGAATGGAGACATCATTAATATTATTGGTATCACCTGTGATTTGACAACTCAAACGGTGCAGTGAAAAAGGCCCGATTCTGATGTGGTTGCAGTTTCAATGCAATGTATCATGTCTGCCTAAATGTATACTGTGTGTTAAGGGCTGTGTGATGTCCAACCACAGACCCTCAGCACCATGGACAGGGCCTGCTGAGGCTTTGGATTTCAAATTTCCCAATTTGGTTTGGATTTTAAGCTGTGATGTATTTGACAGTTATTTTTGATAGGTAAGTTGCTGAGGAATACTGCATGAAGTCTAATTATATATCAAAAGATTGGACGGGTGTGTAAGTCATGTATTTGATACATGCATTTCTCCATTTCACTGTGATCCGTGAACTTCAGTCAGTTTTATTTATAAAGCCAAGTACATTCCACCACAAATCCATACTTAATATTTCAAATAGATAGGCTTTAAGACATGCACCATTTTTTATCTTGATAAAAACACAAAACTTTGTCTGTTGCAGTTAAAAAATGTGGTAGGCCCTGTCTGTGTATGTAGACGAAGAATGACAAAGTCAAACTGCTTTTCCCAGTATGCCATGCATTGTGATAAAGATTAACCGAGGCAAAGAAAGAAAGAATTGAAGCTTTGTTTTTGGTAAGCATTTTTTTGGCTGGCATTTATTATGGTAGGTTTTGAACCTGTAACTGGACCCTCTAGAGCTGCAGTGTCACAGAGACCCAATGACCAAATACTTGATGGAATCATTTTCATTGTTCAGTCACATAATCTAATCCAAGGCCAAAAAAAAGCACTTAATGAATTAGATCACCCGAATCCATATTGAATCTGCAGACAAAATGCTTGTTTTCATTCATAAACCCGATGATTTGGGACTGAAGACCATATGTGAAGGCTGAATAAAAGGTTTTGGATAGGCTTTAGACTCCAATGTTTTCCTTGTTTTGCAATGCTTATCCAACCCGGCAAACTAACTACACCAACAGTTGATACGTCACAGTTGATGTGTCACAACAAAGAATGTATTATATTGTTTTCAAGCACATACACACATGTACAGTTGACAAAAAGAAAGTGAGTGATTCTGGACAAGCAGGAATTGCAATATAATGGAAGTTAGTGGGCTTTAACTTTAAAGTATCTGTATCCCAAATCACATGTAACTCAATTCTTACGGGTTTGTGATCCATATGCATCACATGCTCAGCACAGATCACCATGTCATGAACAAATTGTGCTACTATAACCATTTTATTGTAATCACACGGATTAGGATTTAACAGTACAATTCACTGCTATAGGTTTAGAAAATGTGTGCTATTATATCCATTTTATTGGCTATATGTATGTTTCAACTCCACTTCTTTTTTTGGCATTTTGTGATACTTTTGGGCTTGGGCAATATCAAGGTATTATAGTATCCCATACCGTCAATAACAGAGACACTCCTCTTTCTTCTTTATATGGAGATGGGCCTAAAAAGAGGGTGGGGATAATGTTAAAGGACTTGTAAAAAGCAACAGCAAAGAAAGACATCAAGGAAAAAGAATGTCAGATCCAACATATTTTCACATCTAACGTTAGTGATTGTTGGAACAGTGGAGAGACTAACTGAGATGTTTCCTGTTTGTTCCTGTTGAGTTTGAATGAGTCTGTTTTTACAGTGAGTTAACAAGGCAATTAAGTCAATCTTAGTTTGGTGAAGAGAGAAACTTAAATTCAGAAGGTGTATGGTTGTATTGTGTTGTTTACTAAGGAGTATAGTGTAAGAATATTACCTTTCTTGACAGTAGAGCATGTAGAACTAGCAAACTTGTATTTCAAACACATCTCCCAGCTAATTTTCTAGGTATATAGTCTTCAGCAGAATCTCAGTACAACGTTAAACAGATGGAATCGAGATTTAACATGACTTGTGACATGAACCCAGTCTAGATAGACAGTGGAGTGATTTGGTCTCCCTAAGCAGCACCCCATCTTACGTATCTACTTTGTGATGAACAGTTTTGTCAAAAAACAACTTTATATCCTCCAGGTGTTCTGTAATTCCCCCTGGATGCCGCTCAATTACTAGAACTTACTGAGCACAGCTCCCACACCAGATGCCCTGGCTGAGACCATAAATTTGTCTGATAAGAAACCAGCTCAGATAACTATGCCCTATGTCTCTTCTCACACCCACTTAATGCACACGTTGTGTCTTATAGAGATGCGTTGGCAAAGCAGGATAACTCACCATGATGTGGAATATAGCATGTTAATAAAAACTGTTCAAAAAGAAGAGTCATATTAATAGCAAATGTGCCTTTTATCTTTTCTTGCTTTGTTAAACTAGTGCCACTCAAAGTCTGCTAACACAAACTTACTATTTTTGTACAATGCACACAGACACACACACACACACACACACACACACACAAACAAACACACAAACACAGAGAATCCTCTCAGGAAATCTACTGCTGATGGACATGATAACATCAGGACCATACTCCATCTGTGACAGATTGCAGACTAGGAACCAGCTCAAACTGGATTACAAATAAGAGCATAAAAGAGAAACAGAGAGATGAGGTAAAAAACGAAGAAAATGAGAGTGCAGATTTAAACTGAGAGGGAGCCAAGCACCGGGCATAAGAGGGGGTAGAGACATCACTCCATGGTTAGGTGAAAACAAACATTCTCCCCTCACTCACCACAGGACATGTTTGTTTTCTCTATCCTGCTCTGGTTTATCTCCGTAGATAGCCATTCCACATCATCGAACGTCTGTACTTTTAAGCATTGCATAAACAAAAATGTTGGCCAACACAATGTTGTTATAAACACATAAAGCTTGCGCGACAGTGGGGAGGTTCCACATTTTTCCCTTTGAACTTGAAGCAACTAACTGGCCTTGACCTCTGTCTTGTTTGTCTGCAACATGACAAGAGATGCCGATTAGCTGCCTGAATTCACTGAAAATATTGGAGCTCAGACTGAGTAAAGGAACAGGCTGGAACAGGAATGATAAAGGAACAGGTAGCATATTTCAGAATAGAAAAGTAGGTGTACCTCTGCACCTCAATATATGGATTGTATTGTACATGTATTTCATAGGGGCAATCATATTGTATATGCAGATTCAGATGTCAGTTTGTGTGAGTCCTTTTCTTAGAACTTCTAATTGCTAAAATAGCACTCATTTTTTTAGAGCACTCCCCATGAGGATGGATGGAAAGTGTTACACAAAGCTATGCCGCAAGCATAGGAACAAAGTGTAAAGCTTTGTTATGGTCATAGTGTTCAACTTGTTGAGATAATACATTACAGTTTGCTACTTTCAATAGAAGTGGTCTATCCTGCCATTATATAAAGAAATCTCCCCAACATTTTGTTTTCCCTAAAGATGCATAATAATTTTTGTTCACCGAAGGGAAATTACTTAAACGTTGAAACAAATACAGCAACAACATACCAGTAGCTGCTCAAGTAGGCAATGCCTACTCTTACACATCCAGCTTATATAGAGAAAATGGGCATCTTTATTTTGTTTGGCCAGATTAGTTAGTCTTTAGTTTGCTAGATGCTTGACTTTGATCGCTAACCACTGTTGTTTGGTGCAGTTACCATAGACTTTGACTGAGATGGATTTTGCCTATGTTTTTTTGTACAGGATAGTTAATGAGGGTGGTGAGATTCAAACATAAAATCTGTGCAGGCAAGACAACCTTAAAGCTAAAGTTGCCGTGTAGAGTTTTATGTCAGCAAACAAAAGTTTCTTGGTTCTGATCATATCATATGTGTGTGTTCTTGAGGTCAATCAAATGTGATTAATACAATTCCTTTCTCAGTAAACAGTTGCAGAGATGATTTTTTATCAGTCTTCTTCTTATGCCAGCATATTGCTGCAGGAATCTTCACCCACAAGACTAACCAAACTATGCCCCATTCATAAAAACGGCTCCATAGTAAAAAAAAACAAAAAAACCTATGTGTTATCTGTTACTTACCTATATTTTTTTTATTGTAATTAGCAACTCCCATGAAAAGGAAAAAAGTTGAGTTGTGTCAGAACAAACGTAATAAATTACTCTGGCTTCTTCCCTCTTTCTCTAAATGACTCTTGATAGGGAAATGTCACACCTTGGTTAAACCTGGAAATGTGTAGTTTTTGTATTGCTTGAGGCTGTGTAGTGAAACCTGTACATTAACAGAGCAACAGCAGCAGCGTCATGCCTCCGTCACAGGATGCTCAGAGTCCAATACACAATGTAAAAATGGAAGTAAACCATAGACTTATGGATATTCATGTAGCGCATGAGTGAAATGCAAGTCTGTGTAGACAGCTTCATTGTGTGTCATTCTTTATTACTTATTTTTTGAGGCCATCTCACTTGGTTTCTTTACTATTTTTTCTTCTCCCAAGCCGCTGTTATAATGAACACTCAGTTCATCACTTAGCTTCAGGGTTAATTTAACTGGCCCCTCTAAAAGAACAACTGGGCCCAGTCTGGCACCTGTACTATAAATGGGCCAGAACTGCCTCTGATTCTCGCTGGTGTAAAGACCTACGAAATATAAACCATATTACACTAACTCTTAATAAAGAAGGAATTATGTTTAGCACATGCACATGCATGCACACGTACACACCGACATGCTTCAATGAATATTTGTGTATACACCCCACTTGCATCAACATAAATGTACAAACATAAACAAACAGTCCCTACATGCACAGGAAGTAATGTAGCTGCACTGTGAGCCCTTGATGAAACCCCATACAGTATAAGAGACAAAATAATATAAAGCACTATCACATCATTGCTGCTTCATAAAATTGAAAAAAATGTCAGATTTACTAAGTGTACTTCCTCTCTGCACTTTGTTTTATTTGTCCCATTGGATCTTGCTTGAATTTATTCATTTTCATGAGAAGGCGAGGCGGATCTAGAACTGCATAACTGTTCCTGTTGATACTGATGTTTCAGAGATAAGCATGGATATGAACTGACATTTTAGGTCAGTATAACTCAATCTCATCTGTTCTTGTTTGTAATTCTTTTTTTTAATGATTGAATAAACACAAATGTCCTCAGTGTCAATAGTAAACATTTTGTTCTGCGATATCCATCATGGCAGACTGCACATTACAGTAGACTGAACCCCAGAGGTCTTATCCTTACTGGAAAGATTTAGAAAGACTAACTGTTAATTGCCCAATTGACTTGATCAAATTGTGAGGGTCACAAACATTAATTGGCCATCAATAGTGAGTTTATCACATGAAAGTTTGTTCAGTATTGACAAGGTGGATTATTATAGCCGCATCATGAGAAAAAACATAAAAGTGAAGCAAGAACAAAAAGTAAACAAATTCAGAAAAATCAAGGTCAGATGATTTCTAAATCAATGACATCACCACTAGAAATGTCATGAAATACAATGTTACATCAACAGTGAATCCTGTAGGATGTGATAATGACAGAATTCCTCACTGGTGTTTCAACATGTAAAATTAATGGAGAATTCATAGAGCAACTCTGTGTCTATTTTTAAAAGTCAACCTCCCACTAACCCTCCCTGAAGGATTTATATCGGATTTTTGTGGTCTGCAATGGAAATATTTGCGTATGTTAGTCTGTGTACACAGTTTGTGCAAGCACCTGTGTTCTTCTGAAAGTAAGAATGCTTGTTCTTAGGCAAGTGTACAAACCTTTCACACATACATTTGGCAGCTTTAAGAGTACCAAGAATTAAATATGAAGTAAAAACAGCTTTTTCATGTGTCGAAAGAAAAAAAAAACCAACTTGTATTGACTGTAGGCGGATCTAAGTAATAAATAATGGACATTTTGAATGTCTTAAACTTGACATGTGATGAATCACATAGTGGAAGGAGCACATATTATGGTAAACTACTCCAACAGCATATGCTTCTCTAAAATAATACTGTACATTGGTGGATACACATTTTGTGTTTCCTAGACATGGATCCATTTAAGCTTCCATGTCCAGGTTACACTCATGATCTGAGGTCACTAATGTTTACCAGGAGTTTCGAGAAGCTGTTGCCATATGAACCCATATCTTATGTGGAGATCACAATTTGACGTGTATTAGATTAATGTCTGCTTTTGCTTGGGAGACAGGAAACAGGCGCTACTTTTATGGAAACATTTGCTACTGGTATGGATGAATAATCACAAAGTGAAACCTCACATGTGGAGGGAAGGGTCACAAAGTCTTTACATTTCTCTGATTCTTGTGAAGATTATTTGGATTTGGTCCAGGTTCTTTGTGGTGTTCACAGTTACAGGGGTGGCCTAAGAAATAAACAGGAAATGCATCATCCACAGAGTGTGCCCATGGGAGGAGAAGAGTTTCCTGCCTGTGAGGAACACTTGCAATAATGCCATGCCCACAGCTACTCTGCAGTTGCTGAATGTCCAAGTTAGCCATGTGGTTACAAACTTCCCAGCTTTGAGAGACTCCATTTAAAGAAAGATTTAAATATGATTTATTGATAAATCACTGGCCCTTTTGTATTGTACATTAGTTGTGGTACAAAACAGCAGTAAAATCAAAATAATTTAATTATTTAAATTTGGCATCCTAAAATGGGAAACAGCAATTGGGACATACCATTCATTAAAACAGAAAAACAGCCACATGCTGAGGAACCACCAAGTATTTTTGTACCAGCAAATGTTTTTGTTAAACCTCAAGCACTAAAAAGATTGTTGTTGTCACAGTTGGGCATCATGGTGGAAAATTTCATCGCTTATTGAGCTTTCTTCATATTTCCAGCAAAAACAAGGGAATATTTTCTGTACCAAAGAGAGGCACTGATGTCTGAGATCGGTCCCACCGTCAGATTTAAACTCCACAGTAATCCTTACCTACTATCAGTCAACAGCTAATCAGCAGTAATGTAGTGTATCTGTGATGATATTTACTTCAAGCTGTGTACGTAACAGATGTATGAAAAAAGAAGTGCGCTCACATACTGTAAATACAGTAGATGGAGCTCAGGGGTACAGATTGTTGACACAAACAACTGATCTAGGGCTGCAGCTAACGATTATTTTAATAGTCGAGTATTCTATCGATTATTCTGACGATTAATCGAGTAATCGGATACTATTTTTTTTTTTATTTCATTAAATTACTTGAGCTTAATTTAATAGTAATACAAGACAGAGAAAATAATAGAAGTCAGTTAAATTAACAACCAATTCAATTCCTCTTAAGATAAACATTTTTATTGGCAGACTTAACATAACTGAACTGGTAGCTGCTTCTTTAAAGAAAGAACAGAGTGCATTTACGTGTCATTGGCACATTCTGGATTTTAAAGATGACAAAAAAAGTTGACAAAAAAACTTAAACATATTGCCACATTACACTCTTCTTGTTTTTTGTTTTTCTAAAGTGCAAAAATAAATAATAGTAACAGTAATTTCACATTACTTTTTAAGAAGGTATAAATAAAAATTAAAAGGTAAAACTGAGGCATAATAATAAACATTAAATGTCTTTCTCCACACTGATGTGTGTCTGTGTGTGTGTTCATCTCTTTAAAGGAGCCTGTGGTTGCAATGAAGGAAAGTAAGCATATCAACATGCTCAGAACTGAGGCTCGCCCTACGTTTTGATGCAATATTCCCTGCTGCAGAAAACAGGCGCTCTGATGGCGTAGATGTTGCCGGGATACACAGGAAGGACTGTGCTAGCTTTGACAGTGTTGGATAGCGTGGTGCATTCGCTTTCCACCATGACAGCGGATTCCCCTTCTTGGATAGAGGATGTTCTCCAAAGTACAACAAAACCTCCTTCTGGACAGTTTGACTCAACTGCTGCTCCTCATCCTCTTCATCACTGGTGCTTGAGTCTGATGACCCCAGTATCTTTTCGAGCAATGATTTAACATCCCCCTGATGTGTTACTGGCATGTCTTGTGCTGTGCTGGGAGACCCAATATCACTTGCATTCTTCTGCCTCGCTTCCTTTTTGGCAACAAGTGCCATGGTTTGTACTGTGCTTTGGACCTTGAAAACTTCATCAGGAGACAGGAACTTAAGTTTCCTAAACCTGGGATCTAAAGCAGCAGCAAGTAGGACATGGTTTGATTCAGGTTGAAATACAGATAGTCCTTGCCATCTTGCTGTGATCTGTTCTGTCACATCAGTTTGGTATGACTTGACTGGTGCAGTCTCAAAGGCTGGAGTCTGTATGGACTTCTTAAGACTTTGCACAAGCTGTGGAAGTGCAGAGAGGGTAACATATTCTTGCCCACTCAGAAACACAGTTGCTCCTTCAAATGGCTCAAGGGCCTGGTTCAGCTCCTGAATCACATCCCACTGTTCAGGCTTGAGATCAAGGTAGTGTTTTCCTCTTGGTGTCACTGCTGGGTCAGATAATGCAGCAGTTACTGGCCATCTCTGTTCCAGCAGCCTGAACAGCATGTGGAAAGTACTGTTCCAGCGAGTACTTACATCTTGCACCAGCATGTGTAATGGTGTGCCCATTTGCTGCTGCTTATCCTTTAGTTTGCTGCATGCTAGCTCGCTCTTCTTAAAGTGTTCAACAAGGCATCTTGCAGCAGCTACACACTTAGAGATAGCCTGGTTTTTCTTCAGAGCGCCCTGCACCACCAAGTTCAGCGTGTGTCCTGCACATCGCACTGATGCCCATCCATGTTTTTCTGCCAAAATCTTAGCTGCTGCTACAACATTAGCACCGTTGTCATGGACAACAGCTTTGATTTTCTCTGGTGGAATGTCAAATTTTGCAATCACATCCTCAATCCACTCTACAATATTTGCCGCTGTGTGTCTCTCTTCAAGGGGCATTGTTGTCAGGCTGTGGGACTCCATTCCCCAGTCCTCCCCAAGAAAGTGGCACGTCACACCCAGATATGCTTCTGTAGCAACGCTTGTCCAGATGTCGGCTGTGAGAGCGATGCTGTCAGTCTCTTTTAGCATGTTTTTTAACTTGCCTTTAATGTCCTCGTACTTTTTCTCCATCATTTTCATGAAATAGGTTCTTGAAGGAAGCGCATAGTTTGGATTGAAAGCGGAGATCATCTTCTGGAATCCTTCATCCTCCACCATGGACAGTGGGCGCATGTCTGTGACAATCATGTTCAGAATGCTGTCTGTGAACTCTGCAGCTTGCGCAGTTGAACATGATGGAGCCCTCTGTACGAAGCTGTCCAAAGTACCACTTTGCGATTTACTGGAAAAAAAAGTAGTAGAGTATAATTAATTTTGTTATTTATTCATTGATTACTAGGCCTAAATTAATGGTTAATGTACATATTATGGTGTGATCTACAACTGATGACCCTACTCTCTGCAATACAAATAACATTAATAAACCCAATATATTGTCGTTAATATAATATACCTAAACAAATAAATAACAGACAATGACCAGGTCTGACAACCTCTGGTGTGGTGTGTGTGTGTGAGACAGAAAGAGAGAGAGTGTATGCTATGTGGCACAATCATAATAATAACGTGAATGAAGCGTAAAGTAACTAGCATTTTATTTTCTGTGTAATCTTCTAACAACACTTCACTAATACACTTTTTCACATAATGCCTCCCTATGTGGCCACTACAATTATTTAAGTTAATCAGCCATTATTTAGCTACGTGTATGTTCTTTACGTGCCGTAATCTATACTAGCAATCACTGATCTAAATTAAATACTTTTGTGAACGTGACATTAGCATTAGACCTACCTGTTGGATCCGCTCGGCAAACTTGATGCGTACGGCAGGTGCTTTCGGTTCAGGTGCTGTAGCATTGAAGAAGTGCTATTATGGAAAGCTAATTCTGTTTTGCAGTGCACGCATTGTACTGTGTTTTTCGCCCGATTTAGTTTATAATGGTCCCACACTTTCGACAGTTTACATCGTTTTCTTTGCTCTCCCTGTCGCTCGTCTCCGTCGGTCTCCGTCTCCATTTTGCATTCCACAATTTGCGCGGATGTCGGCATCAAAAGCGGAAGTGGCTTAAACGAAGCATCGAGTCAGAAAATTTTGCCTCGACGCATTTTAGTAATCGAATTACTCGAATAACTCGAGGAATCGTTTCAGCCCTAAACTGATCCTTAGAAATTAGAGTGGATCTGAAATGTGACACAGTGCAGCATCTGTGCTAACTCATAACAGTTGTATTTCTTAAGAATTTTCATAAGCAAAACAGTTGTCTTTGACTATAGGTACGGGTAGCAAAATTATGTGTATAAATCTCTAACATTTGCCACAGATAATCTTATAACTAACCTCTCTGTAACTTCTCCTTTACTGATTTCCTCATGTCAGGATTCTCTGCACGAAACGCTCCTGCCAGCCACAGCAGGGTTTTACCTCTCAGTCACATGGATTATTCTCTGGCAATTGGATTATGAGTATATAACAAGTCCTCAGTCTAAAGAGGCGCATTAAAAAATGGCTCTCCCTTGCCCCAATCACATTAGTGCCGCACAGAGCTGCCAATTAAGAGGCAGTCTGTGGTGGTCCGTTCTTGACTTTTATTGGCTAAACAAATTCGATGAAAGTTTGTGGTTTTGACCTTTTTTGTTGCATTAAGGTAGAACTGGAGGCATTGAGAAGCAAGGCTGAGATGAGATGAGACGGAAGACGCAGACAATTCAAGCCCAACTTCAAAACAACAGATGAAAAGGAAAAAGCGTAATTTCCTTTTCTAGCTTTGGAAGTGTTCATTATCAAATTAGGTGAATATTATCAAAAATAGGTAAATGTCTAGTCTCAATAAACTGCTTTGCTCATTTTATAGCCATTACAGAAGAAATTATACAGTTTGTAGCTCAGGAGGAAACCTGGAGACACATAGTGCTACTTTTACTCCATTTTATATTTTATTAACCCTGACCTGCTCCATTCCATTGAAATGACAGACACAATCAAGGCCTATTGGGAAATGTGATGTTCTCAGTCAAAGTAATCAACCACATGTTTAACTCTTTTTTACACGCCATATTTGCTGCCGGTGTGAACACTGCTACACTGTAGGGCTCAGTTTGTAATGAAACAAAATGCCTTAACCTAATAATAATAATAACTGTTGGTGTAATTATGTTCCAGAATTAAACTCTTTGTACATATGGTAAATCCAATATATTTGACTATATTGTTTTACTTAACAGCTTGAATTCAAACCAGAAACTGAACTTTGGATTCATTTAGCACTTTTTAGAGTCCCAAAATATCCAGGTTTACTTCGCACCTTGCTGCGATGATGAAACGTCTACTCCAGGGTGTGTCAGTACTCTGTGACTTCAGTATTGGGTGTGTTCTGTGCAACAGAGCCCACTTCTTACCACACCCAAACCTACCACATGATTGACGCTGGGTCTGGTTGTAGGTTAAACAGACTTGAAACTTTTGTTTTGAGTTACTCTTTTTCATTTAGGTTCAGTTTTTTTGTTTCTGTCATTTTCTGAACTCTCGTAGTATTTCTCCTTCTTAGTACTTGTTCTTGCAGTGTATTGTAGAGTTACACCCCTCTGGGTCTCCTAAAAATTGCTCCGGGCTTTCCTTTTTTATTCTATAACTGAATAAACCAACACATTTTTTATGGATTCTCTCCAATTTGAACTTGCCTCAGTCTTTCTTGGTCTTGGCCATTGGTTTCGCCAATAACAGTCTTAAGTCTCCTTAGATCTTGGCCAAGACCAGTGTTTTGTTCTTTGGTCCAGCCAGCCCTCTGCTCCTGTGTGTGTCTTGAACGCTGCCAACAGGAAACTGCAAGCAGCTTTATCCCAGCACCTTCTTGCTGTGAGGCAACTATGCCAACTACTGCACCACCATCCCGGCACTTAGCCCTACCTTATGGGTGAAGTTAGAAAGAAATTTAGCGGCCTGAGATTGGGTCTTAGACCTCTCAGCCCCGCCTTATGTACAAGTGATGAAGTGCTTGTTGGGTGGTAAAACGGATAGAGTACCATCTATAAAAGAATTCCACAGGGTTAACATAGTGTTGGGATATCTCTGGCTTTTCCCTTAAGTTGTTAGTTGGTTGGGATCCATCTTATTTTACTCCCCATTGTGTCTCAGCTCTACACAGAGGCCAAAGTCAGGTCATGTCCACCAATAACTCTCTGTAAATGCTCGGATTCCATACAGCTTAAAAACTCCCTGGTCAATATACCGTGCCAACAATATCTCTTTGGCAGAAATTATTTCCTGACAGAGTACTGCAGAAAGACATTCTGTGTGTCCCAATCCCCCCTTCATGTGATAGTAAGTGATTTTCCGATTTATTAAGCGTTATCAAAACTCAGAATTGCAAATATAAAGAGTCATATTTTCATAAATACTGTGCCATTTATCCTAAAAAGATAATGTCAGTGTTTATTACTTTTTCAGTTAACATTTCGTTGCTTATCTGTTATGCTTGTTTCTGCAGTTAACACTGTTCCTTGTCTTTCAAGTTAGTAATTGAATCAAGTATGCAAGTAATACATAAAAACTTGTACTGTATTTTTAGTATTGTGTGTTCACAGTGGAAAATTAGTAATGAGTAGGCCTAACATTTAGGGATGTCCTGATCTGATCTCAAAGATCAGTGTTGGAGTCGATCAAGGCATTTTTTAACTGATCAGGATTACTATATTGAGCTATGCAGAGCCTGATCCCATTCTTTGTTAAACCTCAGTTGTCACAGGTGTTTTTTCTTGCAAAGCTTTCATGAACAGCAATGCGGACTGCAGCCCCCACCAACTTTCCACTGTCTGCCTCTCCTCTGCTCCGTGTGTGTAAGAGCAAATGCTTATCCTCCCACACCACACACCATGGACGACAGCAAAAAGCAGCATTAGACCGTTTAAATGTTTTTTTATGTAACTGATGTGAAATGTGGGTACAATAACAATCAGAAAATGTATTACTTTTAGTATGCTACAGTAGATTCTTCCCAGTAATGACCGACCCAGAGCTAGTGATTTTAAAAAAAGAGTATTATGTCAACGGCGTTGTATTGAAGATTATTAGCACAATGTGTTTTAGAAATGTGTTTCTTTAAGAATAACTGATGTGCGTGGAAATCTGGCATATGTGCAGCATGAACAGAAGAAGCTTAGCCAGCAAAGGTGCAAATAATGGACATTGAAGGCCTGTGTGCCAGTGGTACAGTGGGCTAACAAAGGGAGAGAGGGTGGAAAGGCACAGTCAGCCACTATGAGAAGCCCTCAGTCAGCAGTAAAACAAATAGAGTTAGACAAGAGGGGCCAATACCTGAAAACTGACATTAAATCAAAGCACTAGTCCTCAAGTGTGTGTAGAAGAAATTCTTTATTATCATAATGCGAATACTTCAGACTTCTTTATAGATAGTTGTCACTCACGTTCAACAGGACATTGGTATTGTACACAGTATTTTTGTAAACATAGTCCAGGAAAGCCAGGGTGCATTTGTTCACATTCACATGTGACACAGTAGCCCAGGGTTACACTGAAGAATATTTTCTCTAAATAGTTCGTCTTAGCTATACATCAAACACCATGTTATGACTGTGGACAGGTACGCTTAAAATACTTTACATTCACGTTTTGTTATAAACAATTTGATAAATACAAGATTATACATAACAAAAGAATATATTTATATATATATATTTTATATCTTCTTATATATTTCACATATATTTGTTTTTTTTTCTTTGTGGCTTTATTCCTTTCAATAACGGTCTGTTATGATTTATGGTTGAAACTAAACTTCATTCCAATAAATAAAATAAACATAATAAGATAATCAAAAAACATTCCTAAAGGAACACATTGGCACTTCTATGTTAAAAAAGTGGAACATCACAAGATATGTTTCAGATGAAAATATAATAGTTGTTATGCATTTAAGTTAATACACAGTGCAGTGAGAGTTGTCAGTCCTCCATGTACTATGCATGAACACCATAATGTATGGTTGGCAACAAAATCCCAATACACACACACACACACACACACACACACACACACAAACAACCAGACACTCAGACTCACTATCTCACTCTCTCTCATCTCTCTTGCGCTCTCTTTTGAGGAAAAGCCACATATATTCCTCAAAAGCACTGAACAGAAACAAAGTCAAGTAAAACTAACACAACAATGATACAAAACTGTAACAGTTACGCCATTTGTTTTGCTGAATTGTTCACCTTCAGTAAGTAGCCAGGCACTGACCAGATTCAGCCCTGGTCTTTGAGAATAAGGCCTGGTCATGAGACTGGCCTTTTAAAATACAAGAGGTGAATGAAGCCTGCCTCAGTTCTTTTAAAGCTTTGGAGTGATGAATGCATTCTTCCCTTTTCTGTAACAGAATGTGACACAAAAGCATTATATCAGGCCTGGTATAATATAATCTTTGCTAAGGAGCTTGACCTTGATGCACTGCTGACCCTCAGCTGTTTGACTTAAGTATTAAAGGACTGAATCAAATCGAGAGATGGCCATCCACAAACTGTGGCTTGATTTGGTGGGTTCCTGAGTCAACACAGTTTTATCATTTCTTCCTGTTCTTCCTGTACGGACTGTAAGAAACATGGAGTGTCTCACTTGATAAGGCACTGACACAGATAAGCCACTCTGCCAACAGAACGGCGAGAAAAGAGACTTTCTTCCAATATTAATCTAATACTAACCACTCATATGCCTAAAAAAAGTAAAAGGAAATTAAATTTAAGGGTCCCCTGTATAGTAAAACACAGGATAAAAGGATTGTTTTGGTTTTAATTTAAGTTTATGTCCCTTCCAGGAGATAATAGTCACATCGAAAAAAAATATAAAAATAACTAAAGTCATGATTAATTTAAAGAGTATATAAAAAACAACAACGTCTATGGTCAAATAACAGCACATCCTTCCCATGGGCTGAAGCTTTAGAATGGTTTCAAAATGTTAACAGGCATAACTCTAAAATCAAAGTGCTTGAAGCTACTGTTAACAAAGGCCTTTGCTGTAAATGTACAGGGAGAAGAGGCAGACTGCTGAGAGAGGTGGGAGCCTGTTGCTCTCATTGTCTGTCCGACCACTGTTGGCACAAAGGAAGTCCAAACACCACATGTGAGGATGGATGAGGGAATTCTTGATATTTGTCATCAGATGGCCAACCAATGCTTGAGCTGAAAAACAAGAGAAAGTCTTGGGTCTGTTCTGTGACTCATTGTGTGGTGTATTTACTTCAATTTTAACTACCTTGGTTGACACATTTGTTGTCTTGTTCACTCAGTGGTAACTGTTTTTCTCCTTGCTAAAAATGTTATTTACAGTAGTTGTTAAATCCTCATTTGTTGATTTGTAAGCCACATTTTAAAAGGCCTGCACCCCAAAGTACCGTCTGTCATTTTTCATCTGCTTTTCAGATTGTTAATACATCAAGCAGAATTCAGAACACAAGTCAATTCACGAGCACTTCAGTCTTTACAAATCCAGATTAAGTGTAGCCATTACGCCAAATGAAATTAACACTGTTTATAAATAGCACAAAAATTTGCCCTTACTGTGAACTGGCGTATATTTCCCTCAGCCACCAAATGATGTTCATGTTCTGGAGTGATGCAATAGGCTATCCTCTGCAAACAAAAAACAATTATAACACATCACTCTCAACATCACTCACAAAAAACTCAAATCTTCTTTGAGGCATATATGAATCACACTTTTCTTTTAAAGGTTCAGAAGATTACTTTTATAAAAAAATAACTTTTTGTCTATGTGCTGTAAATAAGCACACCCTGACAGCAGTGAGTGAGACAAATGACCTGTGTAAAAAAACAAAAACAAAAAAGAAATCAGGTTCTTCTGGCGTCTTTTAGTGCTCCTAATAACATTTGCAAGAATTCACTGCTCTGATGTTTGCTCTTGTTTTATCTCGGGCTTGGTTTAACTCTTAATTTTTTATTTGCTTTTCATCAACAGTCTTCTACTGTTTACTTGTCTAGCCATGTCCGAGGTTGTTAGCACTGCAGCGTGTACAAGAGCAGTGATTGAAACGTTTGAGATGCCTCCTGGCTCTGATTGGTTTCATTCAGGGGCACTAGAAGGAGCCAGAGGAACCTATAAAAAGTTACCAAATGAACCTTTAATATATATCAGTATATCTTATTTTTATTTCTTATTCTTGCATGCCTAAAGGGATAAATCTTTAAACGACTACTGACATGGACATTTTCTAAGAGAAGCCACAGTGTCCATGTACTACCTGGGATTTAAAAGGGGAATGCAATTGAAATTAAGGTCAGACATTAGTAACACTCATCATGGATTTTCTGACAAAAAATGCCAATGCCTTTAGGAATGTTTGAGGAATCCTGATCCAAACTTTAGAGATGTTTATTCTGCATATTATGAGGAGGAGACAACTAAAACTTGATAGGTGGTGACAAGAATTATCACAAAAAACATGTGTCCTGAGAACCTGAGGAGAATCTTAAACACTGAGTACCAATGGGAAATGCCAATGTGATGTGAGAAATGTTACAATAGAGTGAAGCACACACTGATTGGCTGCTGAAGAAAAAAAAAAAAGCTCTCCGGTGCTTTGATGTTTACAATCATAAACTCTCACGGCTTTGAAGCATCATCTGAAAGTGTTCTCACGGTGCCAGTGTCATCAAGTTAAGAGAGGAAAGTTGACTGCTAAATCAGGTTGAAGTTTTGTTTTAAAGAAGAGCACACTGTATGCCCTTTAGTCACTGTTGCACTGTTTACTAGTGATCACATTTGGCTTCTATTATGCAATGTCAATTTGCGTTGTTTGAGATCTTATTTTATTTGGGCATACGTACAAACTATTCCCACTAAGTTCTTGTGTCATGTGAAATAACGTTAATTATATCCCATTCTCTTCAGTGATGATCCTTTCAGTTATTTGCAGTCAGTGTGTAACTTTTTAATATCTACCAAACATGTCAAGCTTACAGAGTCTTTTTCAGCTCGTGTGACAGACGTGTTTTGATACTGACCTGTTTGATTGTTCCTGGTACGCTGCAGAATTTATATATGGCATAGCAAGGGACAAACAGCATGGATGACATGGCCACACCCCAGCCAACTATGTTAGACCAGTTAGGAAATACGTAGTCATCATACTTCAGGCCTGAAGATGTCACAGTGCTGGCTATTACAACAAACTGTTGAGAGAAGAGAAAGAAGGTGGAGTGTTACATCTATATGTATTGGTGCTGCTCATGATGTTGATGTCATTTTTTAAATATATGCATTGCACATCCAAGGATACTACAAGGAAATGGGTAAATGAAGTGGAATATAGTTGTTACGGTTTGGTTTTTTATCATTATTTTCACAATCACGTTACTTATCTCCTATGTTACTGGCACAAGTGTGCTTGATGAAAACACTCATCTAACTGAGAGAACACATGTAATTGTTTCACCCCATTAAGTTGGCAATTTTGGACAAGGGTATGTACTCTTAAAGAGAACAATAGTGAGTTTATTGCAGCAGTACTCCATATACCAAAATATATATGTATATAATGATAATACATTTTTGCATTGGTCCCTTTTTCTCACAATGTGGAATGATTAATTCTACAGCATAGCAGGCGTTATTACTACAACTTCCACAGTTGTCCAGGGGAGGGTGTAGACAGCCATTTGTATTAGAGAAAGCACTGTCTTACACCCTCCCCTGAAAAGCAGTGGACACAGCTGTGCGCTTCCTCTAATGCACGTGGAGTCACAGGCTCATTATTTTATCTCCCAGTGAAGAAGTCGCTAGGAGTTGCACCGAGGTTTAAACTGCCCTCCATGATCCCACCGTCCCTCTTGGTACAACCCAGAAGCACCTTTGCTTGCACCCTGAGGTGGTGGGTGAATGCTTTCTCCTGTGTGCCATCCAACTTATTACATTACTTCTACTTCAGCCATTAAACTAATAGGAATCCAATTTTGATTTGATGTTGCATAACTGTATCACTGACTCGCAACTAATTTACTGCATTCTGGATTGAAGAAGTGACTCAATACATCTTGCAGGAATTTGTGAATGACAGTTAGTGGAATCACAACATTTTAACAGGCTTAATTGTTCCAGGACCAGACATTGTTCAGGAAAAAAACAGATGAATGTAACCACTCCAATTTTTTTTATTCCTCTCACCAGCAGAAAAGCTGGGCTGACAAATTTCCAGCACAGCCTCCAGTAGAGACCTGGCTTAAAGCCCATCATCCGCTCTATGTCCTCGCTGAAGCGGTCCACACCTGGAGTGAGCATGAAAAGTTACACAGCAAAGGTTAATGTGGAGAGTAAAGTTACAACATTAAGTCATCATAAGCTTTAACAGGTTCTTTGTGCCAAGTATGTAGTCTCACTAGTCAGTTGGAGGGAACACTCGAGAATTTTTTGTGTAATTCTACCTTCCCTTTCCTAAGGGTCTACAGATGGTGAAAAGATAGAGATAAAATGCACTGTATAGGTTAACAGTCCTGCTACTGTACGTGTTTAAGTTGTGCTTTGTCTTCTCTTAGTTCCTTTTCATTATCTTATGTTGTGGTGTATCTTGCTTTCCTCCACTATACTGCATACAGAAACATACACAGAGATAAACTCAAGCGTCACAACTTGTTGACTGTTCCAGAAACGTGGCACTGAATCATATAAGTAACAATCACTGAGACAAATTTTCCTGATTATATTTCTGATCTTGTTGGGTTTTTTTTTACACTGAGATTATGGCAAGAAGGTGAGAATGGGTTAGCAGATAAAATGTTTCAGTTTTATTTTGCTAATTTTATTGTCATTTTGTATCATTATTACAAATGACTCATGTAATTTTGTTGTGGGTTATGATTACATTATATACATGAATGGAGTAAACGAGAAAGAGAGAAAGAGAAAAGAGAAAATTATTTAATGCCAGAGTACTGCAGAATTTCATACCGTAAAACCATGACACTCCAATGGCTTCGATCAACACACCAAACAGTATCGAAGTCCCTGCTGCATACTTATCTAACAGTGTCAGAACGTAGATCCCACCCTAGAGACGAGAAGAGGCAGAGAAAATTTAGTGTGTGTGTTTGTGTGTGTGTGTGTGTGTGGTATATAAATCTTGACCTTTGAAGATAAGTGGAACCTTGTGTGCAGTAAATAAGCAATGCCCTCCCTGCTGTAATACTGTATGCCTGTTTTGCCGTTTGGGGTGACGTAACATGCACTTAGACAGGCCTCACATGGATAAAGGAAGAATTCCATGTGTATTAGAAATAAATCTTTGATTTGTATCCAGAGTGGTACAAAGTGTATCTTGTGCTACGGAGCTAGCATGGGAAAGGCATCATTCACTACACAATAATTAATTGATAGGATAAATGGAAGAAAGTATGTGAATCACTAGCATAGTGTCCAAAGTCTGTGTTTCTGTAATCGGTAAGCATTTCTCATGGGCGCTTGTGCCATGTGAGTGAGTAGGGACTACAGAGAAAATAAAACTTTGTATTTTAGTTTTTGATCATGTTGCTCAAAGAGATCTGTGATATTTTTTTGAAACTGTCCTGTGATGACATATCACGAGACCTGAAAACTTCCTTCCAGGCAGCAGTCACATGCAGTTTAAAGTTCTCATTTATCATGTTTTTACACTACAGGCCATCCCAATTACCAAATTGAAACATTTAAAACATTTTTTCTTGCTGTGTGACAGCCAACTTGTACAGTGCAGTAATTGTGCATGGCTGGAAAGAATGCAAAGCTGGATTTTAAAAGATAAAGTGAAACATTACGTCAGCAGGCTTTATGTTGAAGGTGGGGTTTGTCAAAACAAGTACATCATTCAAGCATGTAAATGTAGTAAATGTATGGCACTTTGCAACCTCATACTGACGTTGGTAATGCAGAAGAGAGCAACCAAGAAGGTTCCAAAGGCTGTAGCAAAGGTGAAGATCTTCCTGTTTCTCTTGAGGATCTTAAAGTCATCTGTCAGACCCGTGATGACTGCCTCCATGCCTCCCATCTGGTGGACACAAGCAGAGAGAGAAATGAGACTCAGAAATCTACTGAAAGTGTCCGCTAATGGACACTTTGCAATTACAGTTGAATTTAAGATTTTGGTCAATTCTGCATGCTCAGAGTGGTTTAGCCAGAACAAATCCCTTTTAGAGAATTAACATAAAAAAATATATATTATTGATAATTTGAAGTACTGCACTTTAATGAAATGCTGATACTTACTGTACCCTAATGTCTTTATACTAGATTTGTATGGTGTACAGTGGTGTACGTAGTAATATCCAACCAAACCTATCATTTTACAATTACAACATCATGTATGCGTTAACACAAATTGATAGGTATTGCTTTCAATTTTGACAGAATTCAGGAGAATAAAACTTTATTATCCAACCAGGGTTGTAGATGTGCCTTTGGTCCTACCTCATCATAACAATAAAATAAAGCAAACAAATAAAATAGGATACAATAACATACATACCTAGAACATTACAGTATGTGTGTAGCCTAATATTGGGATGGTCTTCATCTGATTGACTTGATAAATGATTGAGAGGATATGTGAAATATTTAGGGGACATTTGATGACAGATAGGCGGTATTAAACTATCTTTTGTTTATTCAGCATCTGAGTGAGTCATTGGGCAGATGTTTTGTTAAGTTATTGTTGGCCCAGACTGTTTTACACTCACTTTAACGCTGACCACACTGAAATATAGTTTACTCTACACTGCTTTGCTCTTCTGGTCACATTTTGCTGCTTAACCACACAATCAGTCATAAAGAATCATACAGCAGTAACATAAACAGTTGTGTTATGTAATAAAATATATGTTTAAGTAATAAAGTCAGCCAAGTCAAATTTCCCAGAGATTAACTTGCACAGTGAGTATGAAATAACCATTATGTTCCAACAAATGTCAGGTTTATTGGGCAACTTGGCTAAGAAATTCCTCCAACATGATATATCAGTACTATCCCGAAGGGGTCTGTTCTGTTCTGCTCTGTACCTGCACAAGAAAGGGAGCTCTGTTTTTCTTGCAATAAGTCAAACATGGGGAAAACCATGCCATGTTTAAAATGAAGAAGTCTTTTCCCAAGAATTTTATCAATTTCTGCACCTTTGGTACAGGCTAAAGCACCATGTAAACCTATAGTATATTCAGCATTTTAAAAGCACTGTATGTATGCATCAATAATATTCACCACAATATTCACAGGACTGTCATCCTGCTAAAACTATTTCTAATTCTGGTCATATGAATATGGCTGAGTTCAACAAAGCAGTCATAGTGGTCTTTGGGACTAACCGAGCTGTCAATACCCAGAGTCAGCAACATGATGAAGAACACGATAGCCCAAAATGTTGAGCCAGGCAGTGTAGAAATTGCCTCAGGGTAGATGATGAACACCAACCCTGCCCCTGTACGTACAAACACAGGTACATGCACGCACAAAAGTTACAACTTTCATAAAAAATGTAAAAGTAAAAGTAAAAGTATTACGAAATAATTCTATAGCAAATGAGAAAAGATACTGCTCATGTGATGCACAGACTTACAGCAATATACAGTTTGAAGCCAGTCACTGTTGGTGTAGTGCAGGAGTGTTACTGATATATTTTAGTGTTTCTATGTATGGTACCAGCAGCACTTACCCTCTGTTGCCACATCCTCTATTTTCACCTTATGTTTGTAAGCCATGTATCCAAGCACAGAGAAGATGGCAAACCCTGAGAAGAAACTGGTGACGCAGTTCACAGTGCTGGTCAAGAGAGCATCCCTAGAGAAACAAAGGCACAACAACAAAACTGGGTTCAAAAGAAATCTGGGTTTCTTTAGCTGTACATTTTTGCCATTTCTTAACACCATTACTGTCCAACCCTGGTGGTCCTCATACAAGTAATCTACGTTTGTGTTTTCTGTTGTAGTTTGGCTAAAGAATCACCAACTTTGTTTATTAAGAGGGCCGAACTGTCTCTTATGAAAAGCAACATTAAACCAGTATCATTCTTTTGACCTGAACATGCAAAGTCAAAATGAGGCCATGTGTTCTTTCAAATCTTCCAAATTTTGTATGGGTTGATCGCCTGCCAAATGTGTTTTAGATGGGATATTCAGGTTAATAAGAACTTTTTGTTCTCTACTCCTGTTGCGGTTTGATCGGTAGGCCTAATGAGAGTGCTCTTTTGTGGCCACCAACCTGCCTTATTTGACAAACTGAACACGCTCAACTTGACCAGGGCCACCACCTGGGCTGAGGGGCCAGAAATCTCTCAATGAGGCATTTTATTTCCACCAACTTTCCCTGTATTTTTGTTTTTTTAACTTTTCATAGTTTTTGTTTAGCGTGGAGACTGACAGAATTTCAATATCGTTTTAAGTCCTACTCACACACACATATTACATTGTGAACACAAAGATGATCAGAAAAATTAGTATTAAGACTAGGAAGACGGAATCTGTGTCCATTTTAGGACTAGAAGCTGTCCAGTTAAAAAAACAAGGCTTTGGCAATGTTATTTTAACAAGGATGCTCCAATTATCTGCAGGCTGCAGGCATGCAGGCTGAGTTCTTTGCAGCGGCCTGGGTTCGATTCCGGCTTGTGGCCCTTTGCTGTGTGTCATCACCATTCTCTCTCCCCCCTTTCCTGTCACTCTATAACTGTGCTATAATAAAGGCATGAAAAGTCAAAAAATAATAATCATAAAAGTATTTCAAGATTTAGATTTCAAGTCTTTATCTTTGTCTGACATCTAGTTTTTCAGTTTAGCTACATTTTAGCTCAAGCTGGAAATTATTGTAGCAATAAATCAGAGGAGGCATTTTGAATTTAATCCGTCAGGCCACAAGACGTTTTGAAAGCAGGCCTTTAACATATTCTAGCTGACATAACTAACAAAGAATGGCAGCACTGCCGCATCCCGATCTCGCACTCTTCTGATTGCTTTGACGTCAGGGAAAAAAAACATTTAAACCTAATGTTTGTTCTTCAGTTTTTGAGGTAATATTTTTATTTCAGGTAGTTGTGATGGGGAATACACTACTACTCACTTGCTGCACTTTACTATATGCAGATTTCTACCATCTGTGTGGGTATTCAAACAAACATTGATGTCAGGTGCTTGTTTTTTTTAACAGCTCCTGCTCTCCCTTGCTGCTGCCTTTCACCTAGTTCAGATTTGCTCATTTGCTGTTAAGGGCATAAAGCAAACCCCACCTGCGAGCAGTACAAAAACATCTCTGAATAGGACATGAAAGGGGAGGAAGGCAGGAGGCCCTGTTTGGGGTTGAAAAGGGTGGAGGAAATGAGAGTGGACAGTAGAGGAGGGGTCCATAATGCTTATAACTTACAGTACAGCACCGCTCTTGCTTGGAAGCCTCTGTGATGACACTTTGCATTATATTCTACCCATTAGGAGGTAATGTATTTAATGAACCTTTGTATTTTATAGATAGTTGTACTGCAGCGGCACCATCATGTCAGTTTATGTTGCTCCAGAAAGATATGTTTTGTCTGCTGGGTATTTACCACTGTGATAGGTTAGACTGCTGTTTACCCACCAGCCTCCAACAGCACCACTGCAACTTATTAATGTGGAAAAAGATAAGTCAAGCTCAAACATCATGTCTGCTCTTTTTCTGAAGGAGAGCAGCACTATGACAAATCAGTCAACATACAGCCTTTGGCTATTATCTGGCAACCCTTCCTGGCCTGTACTTTATCTGTCCTGTTAACACCTGGCCATTCGGGTCAGCTGAACAGATTAACATCACCTCTGCTGCTTCGTCATCCACTTACACGCTGGAAAACGCTGGCTGCTTAAAAGCAGCAGGATATTATAATGCTATGGGCGTGTTTTGGACTATCAAAAATCACAAACTGCAAGCCCTTACCTGTAGCAGTTGTTGTCAAATTTGTTATAACTGGCAAATGCAATGAGCACCCCAAATCCTGCTCCCAGTGAGTAGAATATCTGGGTGGCTGCATCAATCCACACCTATGGCAAAAATAAAAGACAAACAAAGCATGATTACTAAAAAAAAAAGAGACTTTCAGACTAAAATACTACACAGACAGGACCAAACTTTAATGTAAAAGCTGATTTTCATTATGTAGGCCAGAGGTCAACAACCTTTTTGATATAAAGTGCCATTTTTAAATTTCTCAGTTTTCCAAATCAGTGTAATTCGCTTGTTCCTCTAAATGCTCCATAAAAACATTTGCTATGTCCTCACCTTTTGTAGTGTGCCCAAGGTTGCTGACCCCTGATGTAGGCCATTATTTTCATTATTTAGACCAAGCATTGTGAATTGCATAGGAATACATGTGGCTCTGGTTTGTAAAAGGTGAAATAAGTCTAAAAGTAAGTGCCACTTAATCTAATCTGTATAATCTGCAAAGCAGCTGCGCTTTTTCTCAACCATGACACATACCCTATACATCAGCTTAGCTTGTGGAAAGTGTTATCTTAAGTATGTGAGCATGGAGCAGATTAATTTATATATTGTACATATATAGCAGTATGTATAGTATGGGAGGCACCACTTAGAATCAATCATTTAACCCTGAGAGTTTGAGATGCTCCACTCAATGAACTATAGTAACCCTGAAAGAAAGCTTGTTAAATCACACGTAGACTGACGTAAGTGTTACTCATAGAGACTAACATAGATAATATATCTCAAAGTCCCACAAGTTAACATAAAACCAGATGTCGACAAATAAAAACTGATGGTCTGTCCACCATTTAAACCTGGGATTTTATAATGGCAGAATTATAATGAAGAATTATTCCTTTTTGTTAATAGTGATAGCAAACCATTCAAAACCTCACCAAAACCCACGGGTGTGTTTTGACCAACAAACACTGTCTCTAACCTCTAGATTGTTGAGCCGCTTGAAGTCGATGTGGAGGTAGGCCCTGATACCATCCATAGACCCCGGCAGAGTTATGCCTCGGATTAGCAAAACGAAAAGAACCACGTAGGGCATGGTAGCTGTGATGTACACCACCTGAAAACACATATAAGCAGGTAAAAGGGGAAAAAAAGTACATCATGTAGACCTTAATGCAATGAACCATTTTATCAGTAAACACACAGAATTTGGCCGACCATATGTATTAACAAAAAAGAAAAAAAAATCTCCCTGCCCCTATCTTATTTATAGTTTATGGTCATCTTGTCTTTTTAACTTATGTACCGTATGTTCAATCATTATTCATCCCCCAGTCTGTCTGTGAGCTGCAGATTCCTGTGGGGCTGACATGAAAACTATTTTGGTTCAGTAAATATCTGCTGTCAGTCAGGCTGGCGAAGGCAATTTGACTAACCATGGTCCTCTAAGCTTTCCAGGAGCTATTGCTGACCTGCTGCTGCTCATATGGACAGAGATGCTGAACACAGGTCAGTCGGTGTCGACAACATAAAATTCTCTCGGTGCGCAATATTTTTTAAAAAAAAGTGTCGCTCAACACTTTTTTTTCTAAATCCCTCAAAAATACATCATTTCTTTTCTCTTCAAATCAACGTAGTCGTCCTTGTCATGGCCACTCTATCACCCACTTTATCAAAGTAACAAATGTACCTGAGCCCATCTGTTTGCCTATGGGTGTGTAGGTCTTAACAGTAGGTGTGGTCAGGCACATTGCTATTTTAGGGAGCAGAAAGTGATTGGGCCATTGACCCACAAAATCCTGCTTTAAAGTCAATGGCACAGTATATTCCTGTTGTTTGTAGGGGGCATTATTCAGATAGTAAGACACACCTACATAGGTGGGATCACAACATGAATGAAATCTGCTTATTAAACACATAGGGAGTGGGAAGCTTTTGTTTTCCCTGTCCCTGATATCATAACACTTTCAGGATTGTGTGGATTTTCTGATGATGCCAGAAAATGATTACATGCTCACTGTTACCTCCTCCCATGCCTGCCTCACCAAAGGGAGCTTTGGTGGATTCCTGCTGTGCCTCAAGGTGGTCCACTTGCGTGCTTTCACTTTTTGCACGAGCAGATCTGTTTCCTTAGCAAAATATGCCAGGAGCAGGTGCACTTGGCTTTCAGTGGGAGATGACACCTTGATTGGATGAATTAATCTTAAAACACACCTATAATCAATAAGGGACTAAATACAACCCCATTGCCTCTTGCACCTTACCTAGTGCCCAGACTATGCACCATGTAACTAGCAAAAGTGGAGTTGGACATGCCCTAAATGGAGTTGAACCATAAACTCTAGACCAAGCCTAGACCATTTAAAGTGGGCCCTTAATGGGCTTTCACACAGGAGTGCGATAACTTGCTGCCACCAGTCATTTCAATGAGGAGAATGTGGTAGAATGGGAAGCAGTTTCCAACACGGCAGTAGGGGTACGAAGCGATGCCTCCCACATGCATGTGCACAGATTTTGCTCTGCCCCGCAGAGTTTCCAGTATTGAACTTCTTGCCACCTGGCTTTGATCAAAAACTGTAGCTGGCCACAAAGCAGAAAGGAGACAAGATGGAGGAGATGATAATGTTGGACTCCCGAATACCCAGAGTCAGGGCTGTTGGGGCGCAAGCAACCTAAAAGAACAACCACAAGAGACACAGGGCCTGGGAAAACATTTCAACCAAACTTCAAATGATGACTAAAGTTGTCTGAATATGTAAAAATCTAATTTCAGTGATTTGTGTTGTCTTGCTACAGTATACAGCTACAAGCTAGCTTGCACTGCTTTTGGGTGGAAACCCTCTTGAAGGTTGGCAGTTGTCGAAGCAGTTACTGTGCAGCTTTAGAGTTAAAAGGTGTTGTGCAATGCTAAGAGAGCATGTCAAAATACTGGACATTTGATATGTAGTGCGATATGTAGTGGGGATAACTTAAACACTTAGTGCAACTTAAAAATAATAATAACTGCTACGGTTTGTAGCTTAAATGCAGGTAACAACAGTATAGTATAAAGCACTGAATGCAAATGGGATAATAATCTCTGGTCCCTGACAATGTCTATCTCTGCCTCTTGACTTTTTTGACCCAGTACAAACAGTTTATACTGAGCTGCTTTACAAGATGCCTGCAAAATGTCTGTTGCAGTTACAGCTGCAAATTTTGTGTAGATATTGTATTTGGTATACGAGAATTTGGGTTCTAATTTCTTCTAAATTAAAAAAAAAAAAAAAAAAAAAGCAAATTGAGAATGCAACAATTGTTGTTGCTGTTTGGCGGTCCAAGCCTGTACCTTTCCTGAGGACTTGACACCTTTCCACAGGCTGAAGTACAGGATGAAGACCACCACGACCAGACACAGGGTCAGCTCCCAGCGAGGCAGGCCCAGGTCGTGGATACCCCTACTCTCATGGAGATGCAGCACACCCCGTCTGTAGAAAGACACACACACACACGCACACGCACACACACACACACGCATGCACACACACAGAAAATTATAGAAAATATATATATAATGCATCATGATATTAAGAGGACTTTCTTTAATTCCCATATACCATATATTATCATCGGTGAAAAATCCACAATTGCTTTATTTTATTAATGGATAACATTTGTCAGTGATGCATTTCCAAGCAAAACTGCTCTAAACACTACTCATAATGTGATGGCATTGTTCTATTCTATGGTATTTAGTTTCTTTTGGCCAGAGATAGAGATGTTTTTGTCTATCAGGCCCATCAGGCTTGAGTCCAAGCAAAACAGCCTACACTACAGGTGTCTGAGGTGAAGATGGGAGGAAATGAAGTATAGAACAGAGGTTCTCTTAGGACATGCAGTACATCAGTCTACCTGCAATCAGAATTTCTAATCTGTGACTGTCACCCCACTTCATCATTGGCCAGAATATTCAGTTAAATAACTAATACAAATGATTTCAACACTCGTAGTGAAAGCTTAGTGAAGCTGGAGCACCATTCTGTTGAATGGCTCTCAAAGTGAATTATCACTTTACTCTTTCGCTCTCTTCCAACCACACACAAAACGCTTTTGAATACTGTGGTATTGTTTCGCTATTATTGGCCATTGTCCTTGAGCCAAACACTTACTGTCAGATCAAGGATCAAGTGTTTTATTGTGCTATAATGAAATAAACGGAGAAAAATGGTTTCTCTTCTATTCCTATCTAAATATTGTTTCCAGCTGCAGGCTCATTCTTTGAATTTCTGCTCAGAGTAGGAAGGAAGTGCAAATTGGTATCACAGTTGGAAATCTTTCTTTTGTTTTTACTGTAAACAAATACTGGGCAAGACTGTTCAAATGCATTAAAATCTTTGGGAAATGACATTAAACACTGTATTCACAAGCAGACTAAAACATCTGTTTGTCCAAATGAGGCCTTGTTAAGGGTAAACAAGAAACCAACAACAAGGGACAGTGGCAGACTCACACTGTCTGATGGACAGGGACTGAGAACTGTTCATCATAGTCAGTCACCTGCACCTTCTAGCACAGGGCAGGAATATCTAGCTGCAGCACACCAGTGATAGACCACACACAATGTCCCTTACAACCAGGAACAACTTGTACTTAATTTGGCCATCAGTATCCTGCTGTAAAACATTTAAAAGCACCTTTGTTCCCTTCACATTTGTTCTCTTTGCATCTGTCCTAAAACTTTCATCAAAAAAGATCCAATGAAGTCGGAATGTGATGTTATGGTCTGATAAACAGCATAACTGGATTTGGATCTGATGCACAGTTTGCTTACACAACAGCCTGAGATGAAACACCCTCAGGAACACGCAAACTGAAATATGTCCAGACATACAATCTGAAGGGACCAAAGGATCTGTGAAACTCCTCTCCAGCATTTACTTATCTCAGGCTGATAATAAATTCAAAGCTATAAGGTCTTTGGGGACGTAGATAGCGACCTGAAGCCATTAGTTCATTTAGGGAGGAAAATTTAGAGTCTATGCTGTGACCTGCGGCTTGTACTAGTAAGGAAGATTAGGGATTAGCTGGGTAACACAAGGGTTAACCTTGAGTTTTCAGTTCTACAGAGTTAGTTCACTTTTTACTAGGGATGTAAATAGTAAAAGATTTAACCAGCAATATGAATTTTGACCGTTAATACTGTCAGTTAAAAGTTAAAAACAAATTAAATATGAAATACTGGCACTCCAGGGGGAGGTGATGAGACAGCAGAGGCTGCTGCTGCCCAGGATAGAGATGTATGCCGCTGCCGTGGCAATGACATGATGTTGCTCCTCGAAGACGAGCACCTCTAAACAAGCTAATGACCCACAGGCAGAGGTGGACACCTACATGAGAGACAGTTGCCCCCTTATTGGATAGCCACTAATCCTCGTCACTGGTGAAAATGATCAGAGAACTTTCTGTTGCTGCAATTACACATAGTTGTCAGTTTAGTGTATGCCCGCTTAACACTACTTAACAAAGCTGTGGCAGCTAGCATCTGTGAGGGAGCCCTTTAACGCTCCCAACAAAGTCACACTGACAATGAAACTGCTCAACCCTCTTGAAAAAACCTGTTGGGTAACGTTAGCTATGTGATGCTAACAGTTGGCTCTGTCACTGTGTGTGTGTTTGTGTGTAGGCAATAGTAGGGCTGTACAATTAATCGGATTTCAATTTCACTTGCAATCTTGGCTCCTAACAATTATTTTTTCCACATTCCGTTCTGCAAGTGTATCCTTATTTTGTCTTATGCCATGAATGCCACGCGCATGCACATTTTCGCCATACAGCCTAAGCTCAACACTTGCAGCCGATACTACCAGCAAGGCAAGTTGTATAAGCGCAAAGAATGATTGAAGAAAAGCAACAGCGTTTGGTAAGCATATTAGGCAGAACAAATTCCGTTGTGTAAAACCACTTTGGATACAAGGTATTCGTCATGGAGCACAAAAGGATAAAATGCAAGATTTGCTACAGGGTGGTGTCTGCACCACATAGCAACGTGTCAGATCTTTATAATCATCTTAAGTTTAAACGCAAAGTGGCCTATGACCAAATAATAAAAAAACAAAAGGAGAAAAGGACAACTTCATCAACATCCACCACAACACAGTCATCAGTTGAGGACACAATATAAAAAGCAACTTCATAGTAATTAAGTGAAGAATTTAAATAAGCTCAATGGGAAAAGAGTTCAGCTGTTTATAGAAGTTTTTTATGTTCAATAAATGCAACAGGTTTACAAAGTCAATGAGTAATCGTAGTAAATAAGTGATTTCAATGTTGACCAAAATAATCGCTATTATGATTGTTGCCATAATCAAGCAGCCCTATAGGGAATAGGATTTTAACACCCCACTCACTCCAACACTCCACTCTGGTTTTAAAACAGAGCTTCAAACAAACAGAAAGATCGTTTGCAACATTGAACACATGAATGCACTCGTGGCTGAATAGGAAAACCCAGAGTTGACTGAGCAAGTTGATAACCAGCTTCATGGTAGCAGGTATCCAGATGGCCAATCTTAGGGATCCTGAAACAGGTTAACAAAAAGATATCCTGGGTATGCCAAAGTTGCTTGGTGGTACAGGCCTCTGGATGCATCATGTCAGTGTTATGCTGTAAAGCCTCAAGGCCTCCTTGTTTATCTGATAGCATCAATAGGGCACTGCCAGTAAATACTCACTATAGCATCAATCCAGGTCCCTTTGGCCCAGTTACTTTAAACACATTTACTCTTATCATCGCTCAGTGTTTTACTGCTATTCTAACACTCAGTGTTACCATTAGTTGGTCTCCGTGTACTGTGGGTTGGCACACTACTGCATGCAGCCTGGTCTTGATGTTGGTTACAGAATGAGAAATGGGGCACGCAAAAAATATATAAATAATACCAACCTAAGTATCAAAACACAGCTGAGTGGTTCTATCTCATTTCACCCTGAGTTGTTGAATTAATTGTAAATGTACTGTACTTGTTATTTTGAATGTACTTTTTTAAACAAATATGTTCATTTGCATGTGAGATTGAAGTGGAAGCAATCTTGTCAAGTGTCTTTGTAATTACACCTTTTTTTGTTTAAATGAGGGCTGTTCATCAAGTCTAATAATCCTGGAAAATGAAATGAGATGTGTTTGCTTCAGGCTAGATCTAAATGGAAGCGATATGGCAGTGTGGTAATGAAACGATGTGGTGATGGTGTTGCTATCTTTTTTTTTTAATTTTTTTTTTCTATTTCTGAAAAGTTGGCATTGAGTGACTGAATCTGACATGCCGATTATGCCTAGCAGCAGGGAGAGTTATACAAAAAGCCCAGTGTTTGTCTATAGATATAATACTGTCCATTGTAAAATAATGGTGTGCATAAACAAAACACTCACAACTCAAGCAGATTAAATATATATCTTAAATATGCACATCCATCTCCCCATTGCATATACCTAATTTGATTACTTTTCCAGTGTAAACACAAAACATAAAAGCCTAGTTAGTATGGATTATTGAATTGATGCTTGCTAGAGTGTTGACTTTTACAATCGACTGTAAGGCTAAAAAGACTTACTTCGTACTACGTGTTGTTTGACCACATCTGAAGGCAAAAGAATATGTAGCTATTCTACATGCCAATTTTAAAAGTAGAAGTGAAAAGGACAAGATGTAATAATAATTTAATTTAAATTTAGAATCACTGCTCATCCTTGACATGGATGCCAGATTGTGGGTTTTGGAAAGTTGCAGAATTGATGGACACAACCCTCCCCTGTCGGAAAGGTGTTCAACCATCCAACAAGCACTTCTGATGAAGGATACTGACCGCTTAAGAACTCTGTGAAAGCCAATTCCAACTGCTGCATGATTTGTATCTCTTAAAGCAATGGGACATCACTGGTTAGTTAAATATCTAGTGGTGTCTTTGATCTCTTAAGGCTACACAAGTTATCAAATTAATCACAGAGAAATGCCCAGAGCTCATTTTTCCAGGTCAGTTTTTTGGCAGAGGCCATGTTTTTGGCTTTCTTCACATGGCCCTTTCCACTCCACAGCATTAAGCCCTGTCTCATGATGATGGTGAAGTCACACCAGCTTTGTTCTTCTCAGCTAAAGTAAATTTGCCTGTAATCAATTTTCAGTGCTACATATAGCAGTGCGGTGTAAACTTGTATTGGATAACTTTTGGTAAATACAATGGAGGGTTATCTATTCCTCTTAATACTTAGTAAAGAAGTAGCCTTTTTAAAAATACTAACCCCATTTCTATAGAGTTTGGTGATACAGTGATAATACAATCTGATGATGTTATAATGGATGACTATCTAGCTGATAGCTCATATTCTTGTGAATGAACCACCCAAAAGTTACTCAGGAGGATTCCCTATGATGAAATATGATGAGTTACAGGAAAGATGAAAAAATTTATGCAAATCAGAAAATGGTTATCCTTAACACATAACAATTAAGTGTTATGTGTTGCCTGTTCTTATAGTTTTTTGTATTTAGTTATGTTTAATGGTCTTGTCAATTCTTTCCACAACAGGCCGCTCTAATCAACATTTTTTATCTCACTAAACCAAGGACTCTAGGACTGTATGTCTGTCTGTCCTTTGCATATCTTGAGATCCATTCATCAGATCTACTTCACACTTGGTGGATGTATTGCCGGGGACGCAAGGATGTGCATTTTCAAATTTGGTGCAATATGGACACATGACATGTTCAGTATTAAGAGACTTTGAATAGACATGCAAAGATCATTCTGTGCATCAGCAGAGATGGGGTTTCATGGCTCTGCATGACTGAGTCAAGCGTGTCTTCACCTATGTGAACTCAGACTCTATGTTTGTCCATCTGTCTGCATGTATGTCCTATGTGTATCTCTAGAACTGTTCATCTGTTCTACTTTACACATGAGCATTTCACAAGGAGGCTAACCATAATACTAACCATAGTAACCATAGTAATTCACGCCTACCTGCATATGTGCAGTGGGAGAGGAGATGGAGGTGGGCAAAGATCTAACTAAGTTTATTCTGAGCAGCAAATGGCTAAAAGGTTCTTAAAAGTTGGTGTCTGGCGGGAAAGCTGCCATATTGGTAACACTAATTGTGTGTGTGTGTGTGTGTGTGTGTGTGTGTGTGTATGTCTCCGTGTTTGTTTGTGTGTGTCAGATGCACATGTGAATAAGGAGGTTTGGGATTGCTATGTTTGTCACAGAAGATTCAGAGGTTGTATGAGCTCATAATTCATATCCATATTAAATATTTTGGCAGTAATACAAGAACTATGGCTAAGGGCAAATAGCCAGGCAACAAACATGCCCCTGTTATGCCTGCTAAATAAACTCCCCTTTGCTACATTTTATAAAAATCTATTTTTTAATGAAACAAATTGACAAGGGACAATGGGAAGAATGGTAGCTTTGTGGGCAGGCTGTGCTGGGACGCTAGGTCTTCGAAAGGGCCAAGCAATCAGCCCGTTCTGAACAGACACTTGCCAGTGTAGTGACGAATCTACAGAATTATCAACTCCCCTCAGCCAGCAAGTGGCCAATGCAATGTTTGTCCTCCTGTACAATGCCATTATCTGCAGTGACAGTAAACTGATGAAATTGCATGTACTTTATACAGTTGTGTGTGATCATGAATAACCTACTGCGCTGTAATTCTTAGGCAATAAATCAGATAAAATATGGCTTAATAGGTATACTGTATACTTTGTAAAGCACCTTGATTAGCAAGCCTAAATACAACACCAGCTCTGGTGTTAACTAAGTCTGAAAGAATGAGCTATTTTAAATCTGTCTTACTTTTGAATTTTTCTGCAAACTAGGTTTATGATAGCAGAAGACAGTAGGCTCAAGAGTGTTTGTGGATGTAGATGAATGTTAAGAGGTGAAGCAAGAGAATTGTTGACTCAGTTGGCCTCACTCTCTCATGCTGTGCCTTGGCATTGCTCCTGTGCTCAAAGCTAGCTGTAAGCAGGAAGATTTATTGTCCCCTACAGAGACTAACCTCATGCAAGATCTGTCTAGAAGTATCCTATTGGTGTCAGTCTTTCTATGTGAATCTACAGACTTTTTTTTCCCAGTGACTGAAGTGTAATTGTCTACTGGGAACGTACAGTGTGCCTTCTGACTTCATGCACCATGTCTACTCTTTGAAGGACTTTGCATCACTTTATTGAAAGTCTGTAGTAATTCATGAGCCTGGAGTTTTCATGCAAAAGCTGACCTCCTTGTGTTTGTGTTTCACTCACTTCAAAACATGTAGAGTTTGAGGGTTCCTGGAAGTCTCAGAAATATCCAAGGATACTGTAAAATAAACATACAGTACCAGACAGTACAGCCCTGCAGAATGGGAGTGGGACTTTACCAAGCTCAATTACTTGCCGGGATGCATGCTCAATGTATTCTGTGCGTCACGCCTAGCATGTGTCCCTTGTACTGTCCAAGTGACTTCACAGACTTCCTCTGGGCTGCACAGTCAGTCTTCACAGAAGCTGGGGAAGAACTGGCTGTCTTTGAAGTATAAACAGATGGAGCTTTTTTTTCTTGCGCTTCAAAGAGTGCATTTGAACTTTTTATGTATACAATTTTTTACAGTGCAAACATTTATAGCTGGTTAATTTTGGAGTCCTCTACTTGTGTTTCAGTGACTGCTCACCATCTTCATGTGGACACTGGTTAACTTTCTTCATGGGGATGCTCATACTATATTATTAGACAACACTGCCAAAACAAGAACGCATCACTTCCACATGACGTTTCTTTTTGGGTGGACTGTATTCAGTGTACTGACTCAGCAAAATTTTATCAGTTGTAAGTGACTAAGACAAACCGACATCGACAAACACAAAATTAACAAAAAATGCAAACATAGATTGAGTAATAAAGACAGTGGATGCATTTATATGCAGGCTAAAACTTTGACTAAATTGTGTGATGTTTTGATTTTTAGTTGATCTCAGAATAGATTCAGCCTTCCTGTCTTAATCACAGTGTCACCAGAGGGTTGCATGAGAGCAACAGCAATTAGACGGCAGTGTGACTGTGTATTATTTGATTTGATGTGTTTTGTAGCTCATGATTTTGCACAATATGTGGTAAGGTAATCTGGGTCTGGCACTTGAAAAGGTGTGACGAAAAGCAGCATTTAAATTAATCCGTGCAGTTACCTACACAGGCTACTTTCTGATACATGAATGAATGAATTAGAATTTCAGAGTTCACTTACTCATAGTACTCTGCCGCTGGAGTAATCTTGTACTTGGCGTAAGACGTTCCATTGCCGATGATGGATCCGTTGATAGCTTTGGGGTCAGTGCAGTTCTCACTGTTCCAGATGTTGCCACATTTGAGCCACGGCAGCTCAGTGGTCATGGAGGAGAACAGATAGTGGAGGGACCAGGCGATGATGACATTGTAGTAGAATCCAACATACAGGGCTATGATGATCACAGTGTAGCCCACACCTGAGGAACACACAGTTATTAGTTAGGAGAAAAAATGATGTTATTACTCACACTATGCCCAGTGCAGTTGCAGCCTAGTTAAAAATTACTTAAGGGAGTTGTATGAGACATTCACAGCCTATCTATGATTCAGAGTCTGGGTTCGGATTGTCTGCACAAAGTTGTCAACATGGAGATCGCTGAGTAGGTGGCTAACAGCTAATGGTGCTAACTCAATTAACAGAGCTTGTAACAGCAACAGTGGACTCATGCATTTGAACAGACGGTCTACCAGAACAGAGAAGCTCAGAAAACAACACACAGATAGGTAGCGTGACTTCATTCTCTGCCCAGGGTGCCATACTCCACTATATTTTTACAAAGCAATTAGTGATTTCTGCTATATTAATAATGTTTGGTTTATTTCCTGTTATTAATTTAGGCTTCATTTTGTGAATTCCAAATAATTTGTATAGCTATGCTGCATCTTAGTATTGCTGATATGTGCAGATACATTTACTGTATTATGTGTCATAATATTGAGTAACTATATTTGTTTTACTCCAATCTCAAGACCCCAAATATCAAAGGAATATATGCATTTCAGTTATTACAAAGCAAAACAAAAAAGCAACAAATTATGGATACATGGTAAACATTTTGTATTTGAAGCAATATTGACATTAATCATATCAGTTGATGCCCAGTCTCTAAGAACATCTCCCACCACCATTAATGTGCTACGTAGATAAAAAGTCGCCTATGTAATAAAGTTCTGTTGATAAACGTTTGTGATGTTTGCCTAATATCTGAGACTTGTGCACCTCAAAATATTCCAGCCCCAATCACCATCTTATCACTATGAGATACACATATCCTAACCTCAGCCGTGTAGTGGAGGGTACACTACAGTCATTATTTGTCAAACCAAAACTGAACTTAAACTAACTTAATTTTCTCTTTAGTAAATTCTGGGATGACTTGTTTGTTTTGGAATATCATATCCTTTCATAAAAACAGAGAAGCCATACATTTGTTAACCACTCATTCTAAGCAGGAAAGAAAACGAACCCTTCCTGTAGCCAAAGTGTGCAGGGACTGGTGCTGATTTAGTAGTGCCGACTGAGGTTTCTTGTCTGACAGTATTTGAGAGATGCTCCTTCAAATAATAGTCTGTTGTATGAAAGAGCACAGCGCAAGTAGAAGTCTGGCTTATCTGTAGCTTTGGATTTTCAAATGCTTGTTGTTTGATCTCTTTCTCGATGATCTATGCAAGCAAGATAGGAAGCATCTTCAACAATTTGACAACACATTTGCAGCATTTAGGAAAAGAACTGCTGGATTGGCAATAAACAAGCATAGATTGCCAAGTAATGGACTACTTCCAGAGAGTGGCAGCAATGCAAAATAACATATGCCAGCTGCTATAAAACCTCTAAGAGACAGGACAACAACAAAAATTAGGGCTCTTCTCATTTCTGTTTTGTGACCCAAAAACCTATCTCAGCACCCCATTATAAAGGATGTCTTAATTCTTTAAATGCATCTTGATGGAAGGTTTGTTGGAGAAGCTATGTGCAAGGATGCCCAGATACATCCTTTGTATTAGTCTTTTCAGCACCCATGACATATAAAAGAGGTGTGACGCACCCCGCTGATAAAGCAGCTGTGCAACACGTCATATTTAATTGATGTTGCTTTAAAATGACGTCTCCGAAGCACAGAGGTCTCCTTTTTTTAAGTACCTGTTGTCTTGACTCCTCCACTCACATAGAAGATTGGAGGGACTAAGACACGAAGAGAGGAGGCAAGGAAAGAAATTGGGAATGTATAAACTGAGAAAAAATGAGAAGAGGGGCAAGGTATTCCCAGCCATGTACATAACTTTTCAGTTTACCTGGAAACAGTTTCTGTTGTGTTGTGAGCTTCTTGCAGTGCTTTTCTAAATAGTTTGCATCTATCATCAAATTGCTGGTGTTGTCTTTTGGCTTCCCTTTTTTTTAATCTTGTGTGCATCCTTTTTTATCATTCTGTGTCACCTCTCTAAATCTGGACATTTTTGTGGGTACTTGATTGCAGTGCAGGCAAAACTCGATTTGATTTCTTTTATCATTCAGCAGCAGTTTTAGAAGTTTTAGAGCCATGGAGTGTATAATTGATCTTTTGATCCAGTCAGAGCTGAGTAGATCAGATCGATGGATGAGAGGAGCAGCTTCTGCAAAGAGAAACTTTTAGTAGCCTATAAATGATTAATTTTCACTCTCACCGCACCTGGCATTCTGCTGCTCTGTCTGAGCCCAGAGTATGTGCTGCACTCCGACAATGTGGGGCAATCAATAACCAAACGCTTTTTATATTTCAACAGTGCTCCTAGTGAACAGTCCAGCTACAAAAATAACAAACCAGAACTTGGCAGCAGATGTTCTAAATGTGTCTGGCCGCCACGGATAAATGAATGTATAGAGAAACCATGTGTGGTTATCCAAGTTTCCTCTGTGGTTTGCTGTGCAGTCTTGGTTTGGCCACCATGCATGTTAGTGCATGTGTGTTGTGTATCCCACTGGCCAGCTCATTACCACTACTTTACACTGCATTCATATGGCGGTAACAGATGATATTAGGATGGCATCATTGTGGAAGCGTAGTGCCCATCCTCCAGTTCGCCCCTGGTTAGCACCATTACCTTTGTCAGCACCGCTGCCATTGTTTAGCACTGTTTATGGAGTTAGCACTGTAGGCTGCTTACCTCCGACTCAGCCATGTCCATGTTGAGAATGATGTGCAAACAACCGATACACTCTGAATTTCACATAGGGCCCTTTTAAGTTAACACAACATACATCTATGCAAGTCTGTTTTTCTTGTATGTGTCCAAAACTTTATAATAATATGTAATAGGTTCCTTTTGATTTGAGCTTTCTGGTTGTATCTCAGACTAATTTAATCAGTTGACCTGTAATTGCATTGACCCCAACTGTGTTCCCCAGCATGCCATGGACACTAGCCTGGTTTGAATTTGCTTCGCTCATTTGAAATCGACATTTGAAAAAAGACAGACGAGGGTAAAAGGTTAGAAGCACAAGCGGAAAGATTTTAAAAAATACAGAGCGGTGAAAGGTAATGTGACAGAGGGAGATTAGTTACAAGTGACATTTATGAACCTATGAGGGTTAAGGGACAAGAACAAAGGGATGAAATTAAAGGGCAAGACACTGAAGAGAAACAAAAAAAGAGCACGTCTGAGCTGTAAGTAGCACAGTTTAAGGGGTTAGAAGGAAATGGATGAGAATGGACATGCAGGTTCATGTGGATGCATAATAGGTGTGTTTGTTTTAAAGCTCACCTTTAAAGACAGGGCAAATTTTCCAAACTGTAGCTGCCCCTTCCCTGTTGTACTGGCCCAAGGCAAGTTCCATGTAGAACAATGGCATCCCCGCAATGACCAAGAAAAGAATGTATGGGATCAAAAAGGCTCCTGGAAAGAGAAACAATTACATGTCATGCTAATATCCTGCTGTGACTCATATTTTGATGTTGTAGGATAGGTGCTAAATGGGGAAATAAGTGCTAGACAAAACACATGAAAAAAAGTGGCAGTCGGGGGTCCTGACATTGTTGGAAAAAACAACACACCATAACATGCAAGCAGGAAGCCTCATAGCTATTTTCACGCTGTGCGTCGGTAGCACACATCCACCAACAAGGAAATGATCTCCCATAATTGAATTGTTGTTGACATTGTCCATCACAAATGACACATTATCTACGGTAATGAATACATTTTGCTGAGGGCCATTATGATTGACAGGCCAGCGGTGGAGTTGACCCTTGGGGCACTGAGCACAACATGTTGATTTTCGCCACGTGAATGGACACAGAGGCAAACAGGGGACAGGGCACATGTTCTAGTGAGCACTCTGTTGATGAGTGTTGAGAGTAAAACAACACTTTGTTTAAAACACATCCTTTGTTGATTCAACTACACACACTGTACTTTCTTTTCTCTCTCTCACTACAGCGCAGCCTTAGTGTACAGTAGTTGTGAAAACAACGAAAGTTGTCCATCTTTTACACTTATGTTCAGAATTACTGTAAATCTCAGCTAAGACACTTGTTTAATTTAACATTAGACCAGGCAAAGACATTAAACATTACACTCAATAAAGCAGATATTCATAAAATGTATAAGTAGATGCTGAAATGTTTTATAATTCATCTAAAAATATTGAACTTCAGAGCAGCTCAGTGTGTGCCTTTTTTTTTTTTTTTTTTTAAAAAGAGACGTTTTCTTCACTGTGTGAGCCAAAACAGTTTCTGATGAACTATTAATGAATATTAAGAATTCAAAGAGGCACGATATTAAAGCGATTTAAAATCCATCTATCCAGTGTCTGTAACCACATATTCTTTACAGGGTAGTGGTGGGCTGAAGCCAAGCTTACACTTTTTTAAATTTAAAATTGCAGTGTAATTATTTTGTTAACATAAATTTCCTCTACTTTGCAAAAAATGAAAGGAAAACTGACATTTATTTAAGATAAAATACTGTTGAAAACAACCTGTTCTTTGTGATTGAACAACACAAACTACTTTGTCCCCCCTGCTTTCTTAATTGCACCTTCAGTTACAAATAGTAAAACGGGTGCTTGTTTTGTATTCAGACTGGCTACATAACCAGGAGCCTGGATTATTATTATATCTTGTTATCATAAATTGTATACTCAACACCGGTAACAAAAATTATCATGAATTTGGCAGGAGACATAGTGACTTTTCTTGCGACAGTCTCTCATGATACAGTTTACACTGTACTTTTTCCATTTGCATGCCTTGATGAAATGAGGTATTTCCTTCATCATGTAAGCTACAGTAATTCACTTCCCCATGAATAGGCATGGGACTATTAAAAAGTTAATTGAAGGAGATTAAAGGAAAAATTACAACAACAAAGAAAAATCACTGAAATCTAATCTAAATCTTATCTGAAATAACACATGCAGTAATTGCTCTGTATGACAGTGTCAACAACATTTTTTGAAAAACTTGAAAGTAGAAATAGAGACTATTTGGCACCTGAAAGCTGAATGAAAGAAGGACATCAATGAAGAAAAAACTACTATAATTGTACTATAGAGATTCATTATAACTTGCAGTGTATCTTGTCGACCCCATCACGCCTTTTATTCTTTATTTTTACTGCAATAAGTTACCTGAGCCCGGCGGTGCGCCGTGATAAGTTTCCTGATTTCTTCTAAATATTGAAACATGCGTGCACGCGCTGTAATAGATCAGACATACATAGTTTACTCACCTCCTCCATTTTTGTAACACAAGTAAGGGAATCTCCAAACATTGGCCAGGTCCACCGCGAAGCCAATGACCGACAGGAGAAAGTCTATTTTCTTGCCCCAAGTTTCTCGGTCGTCCTCGCCGGATCCTGGAGGACCTGCGAGGCGGCCAGGGGTGGGAATGATGTTGGAACTGGTGTACTGAACGCCATTCTGGTCCTTCACCAGTATCAGTTCTACCTCTTTTTTCTCCACATTGCACTGTTTCAGCGGGGCCACCGACGAGAGCTTGTGTTCTGGCAGAACCTGGATATTCATCTTCTCTGCGGTGCGTACGAAGCCCACGCTGGCCCGGTGCTCTCACGGCGCCCTGCGGGTTCTGGTGGAGCTGATGGTCTGAGTCGGTGCGCTTGAGGACGCCAATCCCGCGGACAAAAACCGGACAAGCGAGTGTTCTCCACCGAAAGAAGCTGCTACCTCCGCGTACATGTGCTGGAGAGGAGGGAAGAGAGAGAAGAATAGTTTGGAGAGGTTTTGTGTTTGTGCGTAAAGTTTCAGTACAGTTACGCATAGCGAGAAATACAGGTTAGGGGGGTGACAGGTGACATTATTCCCCCTACAGCTGTCAGACCTAATGTCTGTGTGCTACCTACACCACTACAGTATTAACATAAACCACATTATCTGTAGTCAGATGCCCAGCAATAGCAGGTGAAAGACACTTCGGAGCGAATTCCTCCCCACGTCACCGCGCACTGAGCGTATTGCGCGAGAAATAGTCAACCTCATTAAAATCACCTAAAAACGTCCTTCATAAGGATAATAAGAAACAAATCATTTCAATATGTCACCGTTAGTAAAGTAAATTAAAGGTCTGCAGCTGAAAGGCTGTCCTCCGTACTTGGTAAAGCTAGGGACACTTCTCCATGACCCGATGCTGCTGTTGTCCAGATGCATCTGAGGGGAGACTGCCCATTCTGAAGGAACTATAAGACTCGCCTTCTCCAGCAGAGACGATATAAAATGCGTGCTTTTAAATCGGTTTCCTCTCTCTCTTCCACGTGATATTTTATAATTGAACACTTTCTCTCCAGTTTGATGTGGACTTGGCATGATCGCTTTTTGCCTGAGTTCTCATAAACTTCTGGCTTATCAGTGCAGCAAGCAGTCGGGAGCACAGCGGAATTAAGATTAATCCAAGTAGAGTGGAAGATAATATGACTCATTACCTTATTTTTAAATCAAATATCCTGTTTAGAAAACCTTCATGTGAACTTTATGCTATTTTTTTAAAAAAAAGAAGAGTCCTCCATGTCAAGAGTAGAATGAAAACACCAAATCATATTTTGGTTTTGACATTAGCACCTGCATTTAAGGTTTTTCAAGAGACATAAGATTGCTTTACCTTCAGCTTTATATTAGTGCTTGAATTTCACATGCAACAAAACTTTTTTTAATGTTTTAATTTGGACTTTATCTGTTTCTTCTCTGTACTAAACAGATTGAATTACAGTTTTCTAAGAAGCCATGAAAGCATTGTGTTCCATGTGTAATTCAATTCTACAGCAGCTTTAGCCTGGGGCAATGATTTTTATTAGATATGGTTGATCAGTTCATCCTATTAAAGTCAATGAATGTCCTCTTTGCTCTCCAGTGCTTGTTTTATAAAACTCTAATAGGGCTGGTTTTGGGCGTTTTGTTTGTGAAGATTGAATAACTGCAGTGATGGTAAAGCAAAAGACCAGGTAACAAGGAAGAGTAATGTGTTATTACTGTTGTTTTCTCCAGAATTACTTCTATTCTTTTGCACTTTGTCTTGTGTTGTCAGGTGTCTCTTGCCAAGAATTACCAAAGGTTTTGTTTTACATCATGAGAGTGTTTGATGGGAAGTGCATTTCTAAATAAGTAGTGTACATTTGATAACTGGGTTTCTTAAAATTTAAGATTTCACAAATGATGCACAGTAGCATGGCTTGATGGAAACTGTCCTTCATGATGTGACTTAAAGATGTACAGCAGGTGTATATATAGAAAATTGACAAACACAAGTGGGACCTAAACTCATAGTCATGCTGCTCCCATTACAAGTGAATGGGACTGCTAAAGGCAAAATTATATCATCCTTCACCTGTTGCCTCGATCATCCTGTATCCCAGCTTCTGGCTGCGAACAATTGTTGAGACCTGACTTCTCTTCCTTAATGTTCGGGCTCTCCAATGATGACCTGAGGATGAGAAGCTAATGAAACAAGACGCAGCAGTCACAGTCTGACCCTCTGTATTTAACCTGAGCATTTAGTTAGGGTCACAGCAAAGAGCACTACTTCTGTTCCTTTCTGTCTTAAGGTGTCAGTGCTTACTTTTGAAAAAAATGCACTGTTACTTGTTTCATATACATAGTATAAACATTTCTAAAGTGAAGCTGTTGTGTTTACGTCTATAAAGCTGACTTTATTGTTGGAAGGTGGAGAGTATAACATGACACCTAGGCAAGAAGGCTGCGTGTGTGTTTTTTGTGCCTAAATATAACCACGCATTAACCACAGTGTTGTTGAAATGTAAAGAAATGTAAATTTCAACATATCCTCAACATAATAATGTACAAATGTTACATATTCGTGGTTTGCAGAGATGTAAAATGCCAACATTTATTCTGCCGATTGGCTTGCTCTGAGTATTTAGATGACCCCACAGTGTCAGTTACAGTAGTTCCCACCAACCATCTATTTATTCAGTGTTATTAAATATTATTGATGTTATTGCTGCTTACTGTTTGCATGGTGGTACTTTAGCACTTGCATTTTTGTGTTTGAATCCTATCCTGTTCTACCAATCCTATCCTACCCTATCCTATCAACTCTGTCATTAGTGTCAATCCTGCATCATAAAAAGTGCCTCAATTAAACAGTACAAATACGAATGACTCAGAATGGCCATTTCTGGATCTTTGATGACATAACTTAACTGAGACTTTCCCGGTTGTGCTGTGTGAGTCAGATTTTCGAATCTAGAAAATGCCCATTGATTCTTGACCTTTTTCCTCACAAAAAATTGCATTTCTTGTTTAGTCATTCCATAGACTTTAAGTACCAGGTCATTACAACATGGTAATCAGGTCATGGTATTTGTGTTGAGTGGAGTTTTTTTTGTTCTGCACCCCATTAAAACACTCTGGATTAAATCTCTGCGGGCCTCACAGAAGAAGGAGTGTCATTAGGCCTCTCTCTCTGAGCTTTACTAGTATCTGCAAAGATTTAAGCACCTCAGCAATGTTAAGTCTCATTCCCTATGTGCACTATATATTCAGTGAGAAGAAATAGCAGTTTGACTTAGATGTCCAGTCACAGAGTGCAACATTTGACAGTACCACATCTGGAAAATGTTGCCAACAAAAGGCAGAGTGCACTAAAGCCAGTCCCTTAGCAGCAACTCATCTCATGCTTCAGCCAACATCTATACTCTAAAATATATCTCAGAGGATGTAGTGCCATTGTCCTCAAAATGCTTAAAAAAATAACTCATTTTTTGGCAGTCCCTATCTAAATATCGCGTATATATAAAGAGTTTGATCTTTCAGCAGTCACATTCCTTAAATGTCCAAGCCACTGGTGAATGAAGAACACAGTAGGGGGCACATGCATGTTGAGTGTGATTAGTGGGTAGTAATTAGGGGGCACACAAAGGGAGGCTTGACAGCAGGAGGATGGCATTGTTGCTGTTTGAAGTGTGAGAGTGCTTTGGGAAAAAAAGTGGGGAAAAAAGCTGTGATTGACTGGCAAGTCTCACAGTAAGATTCAGACTAAATGTACATCTCTCAGAGGAGACATTTTTATTTTCTTCTCTTATGTAATTGTTGCATCAGCCATGTTGTTGTACTGTTATACACACTGTAACACATTGTACTTTCTGTCACTTGGTTCCTAGAAAGAAAAAGAGAGACATTGGTAACAGTGATTGAAATTGTTTTTCCTTGTCTCTCAGAGTGTAGAGGGATGAGCTTGAGTTTGTTTGGAACATATAAACACTTCAACACCTTATTTGGTAAGTCTCACTGAAAAGTAAAAGACAAATGTCTTTTCCACAACCTCATGCTGACCCATCCTCTAAAATTACACAGGAAAAGTTGTAGCCTGTCGTCCAAAAAACATCTGGAAAAGAATCAAATGCCGAGATGTGTAACACCCAAAACAACAGAGCAAGAGAACAAACCTGGGCTGCAGATACCGGTGATGGACGGCTGATGTTTTATACGATTCCCCAAACCTTGCCCTCACCAGGACCTTCACTGTTCCTATAAACCATCACACAGGAAATGAGGAACAATCACTTTCCTGAGAGAATAATAGGAGAGAAAGTCAACAAGGTGTCATCTAGTGTGATAAGGAAACGTAACAATGAGGTTTGGAGGAACTCCCTGAAGGGCTGAAAGGAGACAGCTTGCCAGGCTCGAGACTGCAGGAGTCAAAGGTGGTGCAAGATGTTTGTGCTGTGTGAGCGTGTGTTTGTGAGTGCATGACTCACATCAAAAATGTGTAGAAAATCACACTATGCCAGCCCCTATAGAAGCTAACACCCTTCAGAGTCCAATGAACTCTATGCACTCAGTAGCTGCACAGAAGTCAGTTATGAGTGGACAAAGCAGTGGGTCGGTCCATCTTTACAAAGGTTTGTCATGCTGCCAAACATTGTTCAGATTTCAGAGAATTCTCTTGGAAATTATACTGGACACCCCAAAGTATGCCAAAATAACCAATACCAGTGCCTCATAAAGATAAATGTATTTAAATGATGCATAAGATATGGGTTGGACTATTTCAGTCATTGTAAGCATCAGATGCTCTTTCATTACCTATCAAAGGCATTGTTTCAGTCATGTGTACAGAATAGGCAAGAATACCTTTAACTATTCCTTATTCCCTCACCTTTACGGTATTTTCACTCACTCAGTAGTTCTTGTGCTGAATGTTTGAAGCCATACATCCAAGTTTGTCATGCAGGACAAAGGAGGGGTCACAGGAGTGTATATACACACCCAGGACAGGTATCCTGTTGTTATAAGCAGGAAGTCCTGAGGGACATAAAATAACTTTGATTTCTCCCTCTTATGTAACACTCCTAAAATGTCCATGTGCTAAAGAGGCCCATCCCTCTTCACTTTCTTCAGAAAATTGTTGAACTATCACAGTGACATTGTACCATTAGTTGCATTGTAGTCCGGCAGGTAAAGCGTGCATCTTAAAATCTGCATATTCTGAATTTATGGAGATGTAAAAAGAATGTGATCATACCATACCATATATAAACTGACGTTAATCTTTGGTTTGTGGACTGCAGTTTTTAAGCCTCGATTTTGAAACTTCGTTCATCACCATCTTTTTGTTGGAGCAAGAAGTGACCATATATAGATGAAAGGGTGGAGCCGGGGAGGAGTGAGGGGTCGCTCTGACTCATGTGCAGCAACACCTCACAGATAGCCTGTCATTCAAGCTGCCCTGCCCCTGAATATGTGGAACGTTAAGCCTAAAAAAAATGTTTTTTTCTTTGTTCAATAAAATAGAATAGAATATCTTTATCGTAATTGTACATGTACAACGAAATTGGATGCAATCCTATCAAGTGCAAACAGTAAAGTGCAAGCATCAGTAAAGGTATATAAATAAGTAAATAAAAGAAAAATCCTCCTAAAACTAACTATAAAAAAATATATTAAAAAAAAAAAAAATTCTCAAAAGGAAAAAAACACCCACATCATACCTTGAATACAAGACATTTTTATATTTTGCTGGTGTACATTGCACAATTCATTTCCTTGATATTGCATAGTTCATGTTTTGGCATTGTTAAGCGCAGTTATGGATTTTGGGTAAAAACTGTCTTTTAGTCTGTTTCTTCATGTTTTTATTGTCCTGAAACGTCTGCCCGAAGGCAGCAGTTCATACAGAAAGTGTCTGGGATGGGAAGGATCTTTTTTTATGCTCTGGGCTTTATTTAGGCAGCGGAAACTGTAAAGATCTACCGGGGAGGGGGGAGGGCAGCCGATGATCTTCTGGGCGGTGGTAAGAAACAACATACCCTCAAAGTTTTTGATATGAATGTCAGACTGGGTCTGAACTTGTGGAGTGGGACTCAGCTGGGACTCATTCCCATTTGAACTGAGAAAGACGGGTTACTTGGTTCAATCTAGGCACACAGTAGTGTCGCATCAATTTAACAGCGAGGCCTGTCGGTTCTGACCTTTCCTTCCAGCGTGGCACAGTGAGTCCCTCCATCCGTATGAGGTCTGTGTCCAGCTTGTGTCCACCAACAGAAGCTGCTCACTCACTCAGGTCCCGAAGAGACCAAATCAAATTACCGACACATATCTCCCACAATCTACAGCGACAGGATCACCCCCCGGGCAGGGCTGAAATGGATACAGCAATATACAACAGCACATGCAGAGGAAAGAGGGGGGAGGGGGGGCATAAAGGAAGAGCGAGGAGCTGTGGGTAGGGATGGTCACACTGTTGTAAGTGCAGCAACAGTGTCACTTAATTGATTCCATGCCATCTCATCAATTTTGATTAAAATGAAATGAGCCTCTGTACGTTTGAAAAGGTTAAAACAAATTGAAGGGGGAAATCACAGCTGGTAATCACCGTTTGTCTAACAGCGGGCTTTTAATGAAGCGACCTGCTCGCCATCATTCATTTCAGCCTTCTCTGTGTGTATGGAGCAAGACTGCATTTATTGTGTGGATGTGAGCACATTTCACATTGGTTGTATTTACAACAGCATATATTAGGTTTGTATTAGCATCATGGCCTTCTTACAGATGAACTACTCTCTTGACAGCAGTTGAGCTAGAATATGTATTTGCGCCAAAATCTTTTCATTGTTTTAGCACTTTAAAGTAGTTCTTCAGCCAAAAAAGGGACTATATGATAAAAATGTTTATTTTTTTCACAGATTTACATGTGATTTACACAAATTTTCCATCTGAGAAATCTTATTGACAGAACAGACAAACACATGCAGTATAAGACAACAGAAACAAACTTTCACATGGACTTCACGGTACATTGTTGAGTGTCCATTCTTGTGTTTCTTTAATGATAAAATGTTCCATTAAAACAAAAATACTGCATCTGTTCATGATTATATCTTCTTCCCACCTCACAAAAAAACATGCTGGGTCATAGAAAGCCCAAATGAAGAAATACATCGCAGACAAAATGAGCAATTATAGCACGTAAGTCACAGTAACGCAATTGTTTTCTTTAAGATATTGCTCCATTAAATAAAAAAAAGGAGATAGATTTCTTGAAATGTTTATACTGAAATGTATTTTCTGCTGGGTTGAAAGTTTAAAGGTGATAACAGAACTCATTATTATCACACCTTATCCTTTGATTCAGTGCCTCGTGATAAAATGTGACATTTGTACACATGCGCTCACTTGTGAATTCTCTTCCCAATCCATGCCACAAAATAACTGATACTAACTTCAACCTCAGCTCTACCATTTATTATTAGGACAGGCCAAAATGATAAAAGATTTAAAACTCAAGCAGAGCAAAAACAAACTCACACAATTAAATTGTAGTAGGTAACTACTGGCACCTGGTGGTGGTTTAGAGAACCAGAGGAGCAGCTGTAGCCCCATTCATTGCACCTATGCCTCTTTAGAAACAACAGACGTCATTACAAGTTCCCTCAGCTTTGAATATAAAAACACAGGCAAAGATTAAAATTGTATTCTTGTTTTATTTTAAAAAGCAAACTTTGCAGTGTTAACAAAAAAAATCATATTATTGTAATGCACCTTGCTAAATAAATAACAGTGCCACTAGTTAATCTGAAAGCATACCCCGCTGGGATATGCTGTTGTGAAGAAGCACTGTTGCCTTTTTGCTCACAAATTGCCCTATTTTCAGTGGTTCATTTGCTTTAGTAAACTTAAAGCCGCGCAGACGTGCTGCTGTCTCAGCAACAACAATCTTCAGTAGAAATGCAAATAGATACACATGCAAAGCAAACCTCTGGCTAATTATACAGCCGTCTTACAAGGTCTGTGTCCCTGAGCACTGGAAAAAAGTGTAATGCGCAGCATGAATGCTCTTCGTAGACATAGCTTTAATACAGAACATCTGCGGGTTGCCAGGCTGGAGAAATCCTAATAAAGCTTACTGTACACTAATTATACTGCAACACAGAAGTACACGGACTCTTTGCTTATTTAAAAAGGTGTTGGTTTGGCAATTTTTTTCCCACTCATTTACAGAAGATCACAAAGACAAAGGAGAAGGAACACAACGCTATGTTCATCTAAGTCCACGCAAGGGTAAGCTCAGGCTACAGAGAATAATTTATCCAAGACAAAACCATGGTGAGGCAGTTTAAGTATATCGTAAAACACTTTCACTAACATTAAAACTCTAAAGATTGCAGGGTTTAGAAATTTTAAACACTGAGTGACATATTTTCATCCTATGACTAGCTTTTCATTTTTTTTTTCTTCTGATGAACACATAACCAAAACACACGCACACACAGAACTTTAGTGATGGAAATAGTCTGCATTGAGACATTTCTTGTGCAGTGACTTGGGGGAGTGGTTCTTTGAAATCTCTATAAGGCACTAAAATTGAAGAAAGAAGCACTCTAAAAACCATCTATAAAAAGGCAAGCACATGACCTATAATATGGCTCTGCTGTGGCAAATGATTTGAATCTGCTTAAATTCGTTGGAGCAGATGACTCTTTTGCGTGTTCTGTCTCTCAGTGCATACAAGGAGAGTTCACGGTCAGTCTCAGTCATCTTTTTTGTCAGAGGTGCTGTCTTCCTGTTTTTCCACTGAACTGGTTGGACTGGACAGTTCCAGATCACCTGGACTTGCCTCCTGGATTGCTTGGTATCTCTGAAGCTCCAGATAGGTGGTAAAGAGCTTGGCATACTCTGGGTGGGTCATAGCAAAGCTCTGAAATTCACCTGAATCACAGGCACAGAGAAAAGCTTTAGAATAAAGTGTAGCTCAGGACAAGAGAAGTACAAATAATAATACTACAATATTGTACATGTTCATTGCACATACTCCCTTTCCATAATATCCTGGCCGAAATGCAAACTGAAATTGGAAGGCCAAAATGTAGCTTGGTGTTGAAATCTACTCACTGAAGGTGATGAAACCAGAACCATCAGCATCGATCTCCTTGAAGAGCTTGACCATGTTTAGGTCGGACACACCCAGAGCAGAGCGCAGCAGAGCAGTAAACTCCTCTCGGGTGATTTTCTCATCCTCATCTGTATCAAACAGCTGCGCAAGAAATAGGACAGAAACACAGATAAAATGTTTTTCACTTGAGATTCTTGCATGTTCAGGAAAAGTAGAGCTAACTAAGGTGGGATAATAGCTGGGTGAGTTTGAAAAAACAAAAAAACACTACATTGGGGTCATCAGTTTTTGCAAAGTTAGTAGGACAAAAATAACTTTCACTTCACATTGGATAAGCACTTGAACTGTTTGTCCAAAACCACATTTGACCTTCAGGTCAGCAAAATGACTCCATGCTCTCCACAACAGACACACATTGTTAACTTGACATTATCCAATCCTCTCTGAATGCTGCCTCTGTTCTTTCTACTGTACTGACTGCTGTGCTCTAATGTCAACTCAAGGCAGGGACAAGTGATTTAGCTCAGATTTAATACAGCTTTTGCATTTGGCTTTTCTTTATTGTATATTAGTGAATGTTTACTTTTCATCTTTCGTATACAAAGTCAACATCATACTGTACTCTGTAAAAATACACACAGAATTTGTCACAGGTTATAGTTACAGCATCTCAGAGATGTCTGCTTTACTTTATTCTGCAACTAAGGTATACCATGTATAGAGTAAAACAATTTGAATCAGCATGATCAATGGGGAACATTTTGAACCCTTTTCCCACCAATATTCACACATATATGCAGGGTTTTTTTAATGTGGGAAAATCCACTGAACTCCTTTCCCTGCTCTCAGTAGACCAGAGCTACATGAGTATGCCTTTCTATTTCTTTTTTCTTTCTGGTGTGTCATGTTGGATGTCACGAACATGCCAGAAAACAGTAAAAAAAAAAAACAGAAGAAAGCTGCATGGAGGCCGGTGAAACTGTTACAGTGATTTCTGCTTTTTTTATCTGTTACTTATTCAGTCTCTCTTATAAACTCAGTGCTGACTAATGTCAAATAATGTCGTGAGCACTGCTTGGACAGAGACAGACAGGATATGTGGCAGTGCACCATTGCATGGGGCCACAGAAGAGGCGAAAATGTGTATGTCCACCTGGGTGTCATATTTCCATCACTGCCTTGCTGGTCAGAGCCAATAAATACCTTTGAATACTGCAAAGGCATTTGTCCTAAGAAAGAATGATGATAGTTACCTTTCACACGATAGTCAAAAGTTAGACGTAAGTGGATTTTTCTGTTTTTTTTGTCCAGTGGGAAAGGGGGTTATACAGTGTTGATTAGTTGCGTTGAAGAATTTGCTCTGTTTGCACATACATAAACAGTCTGTAGGAGCATTAGCTTGGATGACCCAATGAAGTAGACATACACATTTCTGAGTAATTTTATTCAATGTCTGCTGCGGACAAACTCCTGCACACTGTCTAACTTGAAAAAATAATTATTTTATTGCAGTATTTTGGGAACTAGACCTACATTAGGGATAAATCTTTCTTTCAGTGTATGCTACAGTAACATCAGAGCACATTCTCCAAACCCTTGAAGCAGAATATTTCTGTTGTACCTGGAAAGCCATTCGAAGAACTTCTTCTGTGTTAGCTGGTCGACACAAGATGGTCACACCGATAACATATTCTCTGAAGTCTATCGTGCCATCTCCGTTCTAGACAGGGTCAAAGAGACAGCAGAGAAAGTACTTGGGGTCAGTTAAATGCACAGATTATTATGATGGATAGTATGTTATGCTTGATGGTCTAGAAACAGACTTCTGTCTCGCATCAACAGTTTTTGATTTTAAAGGGTAATATGCAGGTATAATATCTTATGTGATTTCTATAAATCACAGATCTTTATTACTGGAACATTATGAGGCCTTGATTTTCTGAGGAAGAAGGATGCTCATTGAACTGGATGTGAGAGGCTGTTTTTGTGCTTCCAACTCAAACCTCTGGTAGACATACCAGGGAAAGAGGCCAGACTACTTTGATCATAGTTTTCTCCTCCGGGCTGTTTAAATCCTGAACCCACACCATGATGTCCTCATCAGCATCACATTATACACAGTGATGTAATATTTACGCAAATCTTTACATTGGAAATTAAAATTGTTGCACATTATGTTGTATAGCATTATATTTATGGTGTGTTTTATGCAGGATGTGTCAGGGCCAATATTTCTACACCAACAATTACTTCAACACGCTGGCTTTGTGTCAACAAAAGCAACTTCAGTATTTACTAGTTTCTGTGGTTGCATACAAAAACTCAGTATTTGATACACATGTCTCTTACCCTGTCAAAGAGTGCAAACAGCTCTTCCAGGGCTGTGCTGACAGGTAGTTTTAGGAATCTGGCAAACTCCTCAATGGTGATCCGTCCTCCTTTACAAGAAGTGGCCATAGCTGCAAAGCCCTCCAGCTCCTTCTTCACATTGTCCCACTTCAGACTAAGGGAATAGGACACAAGGAAGAGGAACCAGTGTACATTATACTACATACTTGCATTTTTACATAATTTATTAAAAAAAAGTCTTTAGAGCCATATTTTTGATTGTTATTGTCCCTTCCCGGTGATGCCAACAGTACTTAAGTGAGATGTTCTTACTTGAGTTTACGGCTAATTTTGGTGAACTCAACCAAGCCGGCCTCCATGGGCAGCGTTAGCTCACCAGCTGAGATCATCAGGCGACAGTCTTCATATGTGTGGTCTGTCACTGGGACTCCCAAAGCCCTGAAAGCAGACAGTTTGTGCATACAGTGGTCAGCTGAAATGCTCATGATGCTTGTGAAGAACTGGTTGCAGCAGGCCAGGAAGATATGCAAAGGTCAGACAGTTAGCCAACTTATTGTACACTCATGTAATCATGTAAGCATAACATCATGGCTGTCTTAAAAAGAATACTCTCCACCACTCACACCTTCTTTAATTGTCTCCGCAGGCACTCCCTTTATGTTTGATGTTGTATGTATTACTTGTATAAGCATGTTCCTTTGCTTTTTTTTTTTAATTGCACTTTCTTGCACTGTGTTCTTGAGCAACACATGGTGGAATGTGCACCTGAGGCCGTTTAACACTTACCGTGCCATAGTTTCTCGCACTCTGTTTGCAAACAGAGGAGGGCTTTTCTTCTCCTCCTCTGAGGGGATATATGCTGGCAGAAACTGAAAAACAGAAAAAAAACACAGACAAAAAAGGAACATTGAGCATAAAGTAAACTCTTAAACCTTTGTATGGAACCAAAATGCAGAAAACAATGTGTTGTGGTTGATATAGTATCTTTGAGTACAGCATAAAATCCAACAACTAATTTAAGCAAATTAAAGTTACACACCCAGCTTCCTTTAGTTTTATTTGATAGCACAGAGTGGCACTGATACTACTAGTAAAGCTGAAACGGTTTGTAGCATCTTTATTTTCGGGTGCACACTTGGGGAGTGTCTGTTACCTCTATTTCTACTGTGGTGTACAGCTGGCACAGAGTTAGAAGCAGCAGCGTCCTCCTGCACACAACACATGCAGAACAGTCAGTTACCTATGTTGATTCAGCAATTGTTTCAGTACATGGCAATGATGTTGCTGACACTGTGTTGTTAATATTGTGTTTACCAATGAAGAGCAAGTAAACACCACTTTCAGGAAACATGCATGCTATAGGTGAAACATGAGAAACTTTAGAAAGCATACTTACGAGCTGAAACCCTGCCAAGTCCAAGACACTGTGTCCTGGAGGGAAAATTAAAGTAAAGCATAAAGCTTATTAAAACATTAACACTGAGAAAAAACTGTGTATACATTATTGTGTGATACAGACTAGCTTATAGTGTTGCCATCAGATTAAGTGTATGGACTTTCCCATTGCATTACATCTTTGGCTCTGCCTCTACAGAATGAACTTCTATTATAAAGCTGATACAGTACGGTGGGCCCCTATGATTTGTTATTCAAAATGTGAGGGTAAATATGTAATAGAGGACCTATTATGCTCGTTCCCATGTTCATACCAGTATTTTTGGTTTCTGGCTGGAACATGTTTACATGCTTTTATTCTTAAAAACACTTTTTCCCTCATGTACTGTCAGTGCTGGAACACCTGGACTCACCCTCTGTCTGAGAAGGATCTCTTTTAGCGCCTGTCTCTAACCCCCCAGTCTGCTCTCATTGGTGAGCATTTCCGTGTTTTTAGAATCTGTGTTCTCGTGTCTCTTTACCATTCAGTCCATGCTTTGCAATGTCACTGAAACTGGGAAATAACTTAAATGGAGCACAGCTGCACTTTCTACGATGAAAATTCACCAATAAAAGCTTCTAAACCAAAAGTTTCACTACAAGACATGTTCCAGAAGGACTATGATTCAAAATGGAGGAGACATTAACAACATCAGCAACCAAGATTACATGTTTCCCTGACATTAGTATGAAGCTATAAATAGCAGTGTATTTTCAGTAGGGGAATGATTGTGTATAGAGGCACTTCATTGTATTAAAATTCACCTATAGGAACTTAAAGACACAACCGGACATATTCCAGCAGGAATATGATCTGAAATCTGGGAGGATATAACATCAACACACAAGATCACATCAATCATATGGTAGCATGTAGCTACATGTAGCATTGTAGGCTACATAATTCAGTGAAATTCTGTTTTATTTATTTGGTCCGATACCATAAATCACAGTTTGCCTCAGAGGGCTTTACAGTGTATGACACCCTCTGTCCTTGGACCCTCACAGTGGATGAGGAAAACTCCCCCCCATAATAGTGTTAACACTTGCAGGGACATGCCTGAAGCAGATGCCCAAATAAAAAGGCTTGTTTGAAAGTAGAAAACACTTGTATTCTTAACTGTCAGAAGCCTGAGATTTGTGCTCACAAGATCATTACTTATGGTCATTATGTGAAACTTCGGCCATGTTACATATGAACATATGACACTGTAACATTATATATATATATGACAGGAAATAAGGACAAGCATAATAGGTCCCCTTTAATGTTGTATAACATTCACAACTGCTCACCAGTTTGTTGGGATACCTCATAATTACAGGCTGCACAGGGACTCCTGGGATGAAGGCACCTAGAGGTGGCAAACACACAGCGTGACAGACTTCTCATTAGGAATGAAAGCTATATCGTTGTTAACATAATGGACATCCTTATTTTTCCATTTCCATCAGTCATTCACATCATATAATGAATGAATGGAGATATGTAGTATCAAGTGTTCATTCTGTTGTGTAGCCTTCCCACTCATTTGATTGGACTTAAGTCAAAATGTTGGATGTGCTTTAAGCAACAAATGGAACTGTTAGTAAATAGTTGTTTTGCTTTTTCTCATTTGTCTGTTATTGTTTTCCTTTTCAATTAACAGAGTTTGTTGCAAAAAAAACCCTTTACATTTACATTGCATTCAGTTTACATCTTATATCTTACCTTGTTTAAAAGTGATGAGACATGAGCGATTTGTACATGTTCCCTCTGGAAATATCAGGACCTGAGGAACAAAGCATCATTACTTTTATTAAGTAATGTTATGCTACTGCTTCTCACAACATGGGAAGTATGTAGTACACACAGTGGTACTTGTAATTGAGTAAACACTGTATGTGCTTGTTCTAGTTATCTGATGTTAAAAAAAAAAGAAATAGTGGTTCTCCAAAGGAAACTGTGACACCAAATCAACATCCTGCGTTACAGTTTCTTTGCTTTTCTGAGCTAACAGGCTTTGACTTTCCTCTGTAGCTTTAGTGAGTGCTAATTCCAGGTTAATATTTAAGCAATGTGTGCTTGCAGGTGTTAATTTTGATGTGACAAACCTGTGGCCAGTGGCCCCCTGACTTGGCTCTGCTGTCAATCTCCTGGATTGTGTTCTTCCTTGAGTCGGGGTCCTTTCTGGACACCAGCACTGGTTGAAGACAGCGCACAAACCCTGCAGAAAATGTATACATTAACATACACATTTAGAAAGAGAAAATATTTACTGTTTTTTGTTATATTTTTTTCACTGATTATTTTCAAGCCTTGGTTAATTGCATGACTTTATTAAGAGTATAGGGCAGGGCCATTTCATTAAATGGCCACTTGGTGATCATATCACCATCATGTGACAGGTATTAAGTGATAAAAGCTATCAAGAGTGTGGTGTCACGGCTATCAAGAAGATGGATGTAACGGCAATTTATCAAGTCCACAACACACTCTTACACAAAGCACATCTGTGATTGTTATTTGTGATATCTTAGTGACCAGGGTCTGTGTCAGTGGGTCTCTTTTATGGACTAATATCTCACCAGGAGTAAAAGATCTTTGAATTACATATATTACAATCCTCTTGTAATTAAGAGCCATGTAAAAGGAGGTCTGAAATTGTGCAGTCAGATGAAGATAAAAAAGATATTAACTGAATGACTAACATGTTTCACACATCTGTATATTTTCACACGTTCACACACACATACTTGAGGTTGAGCAACATAACAGCTCACACATACTGCCTTTCCTGCACTGAAACAGCAAAGCAAATGACAAGCATCTCACTGCCAAAGATGGGTGTAGCCAGGTTCTCAACACGGGAGACAGTGGAGGGCAGGCCTGCAACGATGCACACAATCCCATCAAAAAAGGAGGAGTGGGGCGCCACAGCCAGGATGGGGGCCTCGCTGCTGTCGACCTGCTTGCCTTTAACCACCACTCTGAAGCCCATGCAGAAGTAGTAAGCTCTCCCCAGAGCAGCCATCACTCTCTGACACATGAACCTGGAGATGAGCAGAAAAAGCTTTGGATTATTGAAGGAGATAATTTTTGAAAACTGTTGAATGACAAAATAAGTGTGTAGCTCAAAAGGCACTACTTTGTTACACTTTGGGATCAGCCAAGTTCAAATGTTTCCTTTTTAATTATTGTCAATGTCACACAGGGAGAGGTCATCTGGGTTTTTTTTTTTAAACAAACGGACAGCTTTTTGTAACAGGAAGAGTTGCACCATTTTGTATGTTTCTAACTGAGACTTTTACCACCACCAGTTACTTCCTCATAATTTAGAGTAAGGGAAGGAAGTCAAAGTATATAGGTTGTGTCATAAAGACAAAGTGACAACAATGTGATTTGGAACTTTGAAGACTTTTGTCCACTGTATCAAGCCTACGAATATTTAAAGCTGCTTTAATATTACCACTCAATGGGACATGAAGCTTAAGGTAATGTAATGCAGAAATGCACAAATACAAAGCATCAGCAACACCTTGATATACTATCAGCTGATCAAGTTAATGGCTAACATGTTGCCAACTTAAATATACAGAGGGCCTAGAGCAACAAAGAGCGATGCAGGCTTGCATTTAGAGTTTTGTTTTGATCCAGCGGTAACATCACAAACACCATTTATCTGAGCTTTAAGTTTTCAATAAAAACGTATTCAAATTTACTATTAGTACTATTTACTAATCTTGTTATTTTACTGTAAAAGCTTCAACTGTGAAAATATCTGAGCCTGTTTACAGCAAGGCATAAAGTAGGTGAGCAAGATAAGCTTCTCTCTTGTTTCCATCATCTACACCATGTTTGGTCATAACCATATAAAAAGCTGTGGTCTAAGGTCAAAAGAATTTCCCTTTTAACTGTGGAACTGCACACTTTGTTTATATGGCAGCTACTCTCTGCACAACTGAACAGTTTTAAAAGACACACCCTGTTTAGTACTCTAAAATACTATCACCCAACCACTAGATATTTCACATTTATAAGTCAATATATTAATTATGACGTTAGGTACCTTAAAGAAGCTCTACACCACATTTAGGGCGTATTTCTGTTTCTGAGATTCCGAGTCTGGATTGTCTGCACATGGCTCACAACATGGAGATGGCTGAGCCGACAGCTAGCAGCTAACAGTGCTAACAGTGTGAATAGCACTAACAGGGGCAACGGTGCTAGGAGAACAAACAGTGTAATACTGAGGGGGAACCCACGACAATGCCAGTGCCATTTTAGCAGAAACTGCCGCATGAATGCAGTGCAGAGTGGCTGTGATTACACACATAGGGACTCAGATGCGCTAATATGAACACGTGGCCGGACTGTTTACCACTACAACGAACAGAGAAATTTATTTTACCACACACAGAGATGTTGCGTGATGTCATTCTCTGCTCAGGACACCATTACTCCACTATATCATTACATAACAAATAGTTGTTTGCTTCTGTGTTAATGCTCTAAATGTCATATAGTGAACCATTAAAGGATACTCACAAACTGTAATTATACTATGTGGACATACATGCTGTCCAATTTAGATGACCCATCTTAATAATTTACACAATAAAAACAATTACATGGTGGCTTATATTTGTAAAAAGAAAATGTAAACAATCACTCTTTTAGTAACTTCTATTAAGACTCTCTGATACCACTGACTCTTTCCTTTCTGAGAACTGAGGGGAACTGAGCTCGAGTAATGCTTGTGTTGCAGATATGATCTAGAGAAGGATGATTCGGCAGTAATTCAAGCTGCTGCACATTCTTCAAGTGATGTCATGAGCTATTATTTTGAGAATATGCTGCCGTCTGTGTTTCCTGTCCAGTTTATGAACCCAGGAAATGCACTGCTTCTGCCACTTCTTGCTTTAGTAAAATGCATTATTTCAGTGTAGTGAACTCCAGTGTATTTTTGTTAAATCTCAATGTATTCCTACGCCATCGGCTATCTTTAAATATGCTGAATAGGGTGGCTCACCTTAATAAACAAACAGTAGAAGGAAAACTCCTACTATGTAGGCTAAGGTGACAAACTGATGAAAGCAATGTTAGTTTTTGAAGTTGCTTTGCAGACACAAATATTAGCCTGCTACTGTACCAGTAAAGTGCATTTCTGACACCATACCCTGGGTAACTGTACATGCAAGCTCAATGTAATTGAGTAACCAAGTACTAATAATGTAATATTATGTACATGTAACCAAAACTGATGTCAGTAAGGCAGCTGTGCTGTGCAATAAGTATGTTTTAAAGTGATTTAAGATTCATAAGTGATTAAGTGAGTCTGATATCTATACAGCCAGGACTTCTGATGCCAGTCTGGTGAGCCTTAGGGATCTGGTGCTTGTGAGGCATTGGTAGCTCCTTGGGAAGCTGTGTTGCAGTAGGATGGTGTTTGTAGTTACCGTCTCCAGCCTGTCATTGGTTCCACGGCTCCTTTCAGAGGATGGTTGAGGGTTATTATGACAGCCACTGGCCATGTCACCATGAGAACCAGAGACAGAAGGATGGCGCGAACAGGGACCAGGAAAGTTCCCAGGAGGACACACTGCATGGAGAAGGAACACACACATCATATATGACAGGCCTACAGCCATACAGGGAAGACTGCTGAAAGGGTTAACTACACCCTGACTGTTGACATTCCTCAGAGCAGGCATATGCACGAGTATGGAAATCCACATCACTGGACAGCTTTCCAGAAAAGCACACAACGGCTCTCATTGTTAGTGCTTTACAAGCCGATTGTCAAAGCCTCGTTGGAGAAGATTATAGGCCCTGGTTACACAGCAGCCTGTGTGTGTAATCTCACACATCAGATGTATGTGTGTGTGTGTGTGTGTGTGTGGGAGCCGTGTTGCCAAAATCGATGACCGTATTCTACAAAAGCTTTCCCTTGCATGACCATTAAAGTAAACGCAATACTCACTTTGATTATGGTAGCTTTGGTTAGTTTGGTGTCTTGGACAAACGGGTTGATGACCGCAGGCAGCAGCAGTGATTGTTGCCTCGGCAGGGCGAATACTCGCTGTGGCGGCATTGCAGTCCAGTGAACGAAGAACCAGCAAATGTTGTAGTCGAGGCGACCGTTATGTTATCATTTCACTTCCTCAAGGGGGACCATGCTGTCTCATTTCTCCCCATATCAGGCGATCATACGGGCGAACGCGATCCCGCAGCAGCGCGGGCGGAACCAGACAGACAAGCGTTTTTCAGGCTCCACCTCCAACGTGGTCGCAGAGGGGTCCGTGTCCTCAGTTTGCTTTCTTTTAAGCTTGTAGGCCGATTTGCATGCATTTCTGCAATATGCAAACCCTTACTTTGAATGTTTGCATTATGTAATTATCGCATTCGACGTGTCTGTAATAGATATTACAATTCAGATGAAAAGCAAAAAGCCAAGGTGGTGCTGTCTGTGATTTTGCGGTGACCTTGCTTTCTGCAAATACTGATAAGAAACCGGCAATTTTTCAAACAGTTCATGTGTGTCAAACGACAGTGGAAGTTATGCACCGATTTCAGGGGAAAATATGACGTATTAACATTTGTTTACAAGCTATCATAAATGTCCACAGGGTGGCGCAGTTTCATAAACAATTTTCTTCTGGTGCTGCCCTAAAAAAAGTCCTGCCTTCTCTTCAAAGAGATTTTGCTTCGCAGTAGTGGAGGAGGGCTAAAAATGACCCCTCTGCCCAACAATAGTAGGGCAAGATGTCCCAGTACAATAGGTATGTCTTCATTTTTGTGCAATTACAACAAAATTAGAGAATGTGGCTTTGATGTGGGTATTATTATGGGTATTATTTTGGATACTATTATCTCCAGCTTACCCTACCGTGCTGCAATTGTAAGGTCTTTTAAGACAACTTTATGAAGTATTTTTTATTTTATGCCACTTCATTGGCTACTTAGGCTTCATTACACTTAACGAGGATTTTTGTACTTTTTGTTCCATTACATGTATTTTATGGCTACATTAGTTAATCCCCCCCCCCCATTTAAACATACAATGCACTCATAAAATTGGCGATACTAAATTGTTTGTAGTAATACAGCAGTAAAGATTTGCTTCAACAGCTACAGCATCACAGCACTGAAGTGTTGTGTACCCATTATTAAGAATCAAGAAATTCTTGCGTACGTTTACTGTGAAATAACAAAAGGGAAAATGTGTATTCTAACACTTTACTTTTGAAACACATACATTGTGCTGATAATTATTTTGAGGTTTTTTTTTTTTTGCTTTAGATATATTTTGAATGCAGGGAAAGCAGGCCTTTTTATTGTAGGAGTATTTTTGCATATAAGTATTGCTACATCTGCTCAAGTAAATGATTTGAAAACCACTTCCACCATTATTACTTGGCAGCTAAATTCTCAAGCTAAATGATGAAGGCCCATAATTGCATCAATCACCCTCTTGAATTCTTTTTGCAAGTATATGGAGTTGTTAATCTGTTTATCATTGATCAACATTATAATGACCATCTTTATTGATGACAGTAACAAAGTGCACAAGCATTAAAACAACACAAAACACAATGACTGTATTGTTAAAACACAAGAAAGAAAAGAGAATATAAAAAAGATCATGAAACAATACTACTGCGGTACTCTTGTCATGATTCCATCATGCAGCAAACCTATACAGCCTCTAGAGGCAACCTGTGCCTTTGATCTTTCTGTACCATTAGTGAAGGGAAATGCAGCATGGAGTTCCCATGACAATAATTTGGTCTCCAAAAAGAGCAATTCCCTTATATAGTCCTATACAAAGTGCTAACCAAATGAAGAATAATGTGTGCCTGCGAATACTACTAACATCCAAAGGATACAAAGTACTCAGACATAGTTACACATAATATGAATTGTATATACTGTATATATAGGACTATAGGCAAAAAGCAATCTCTAAAGCACCATTTTCGGTCAAATACATTGTGCAAATTCATTTTGTCAAATGTATTGCACAACACTGAGAAAATTAATTAAAAAAAGTGATACATTTATAAAAAATGCACTTAGTACACTGGACATAGAAGTAATTCCAAGCCAACATGAATTCCTCATATGGTGTAAAACAGCCTTTCAGGATTAAATTTGCATAAAACGGCAATATCTCACAGCACAGTATAGCACTGCGTTCAATGCAGTGTTGACATACCTGATGTCTGAGTTTTTCAAAAACAACAAAAAAAACAACTATAAAACAATGAAACGGGGGGTACATATTGAATTAAATCTGCATCAGCATAACAAATAACATGTCAACATCACACAGTAATAAAGCAAATATCCAGTTGCCTATGTTTAGCCTGTGTAGAAAGGTCCCGAGGTGCCTGTCTACAAAGCTGGAGGCCCATTGTACAGGCTGGAAGGGATAAGTCTTCCACAGAAGCGTGCAGAGTTGCCAGGATAAAAACTTACAACAGTGTACACTGCAGCGACCTCAAGTTGTGTGTGATACTTTGACAATGTCCTCATGAGGCCCGATGTCATTACAGGAATTAGCCAGTTGTGAGACATTTTGGAAATACTCAACAACCGAGCCAGTCCTTTGTGATTTCACCTAACTTGACAATCTTCAAGCTGCTGTCTTCAAGTTTGAAATAGTGGCTGCCTTTGAAGAAGTAGCTGTAATCTGTTAAAGACAAGCACAACACACAATCATTTGCTGAAGTTATGATTACCACATTAAATTGCTTGTAAATAAAAAGTAAAACTACCTTGTAATAACAGTCAAACAATCAAGTTTATATTAAAAGACTAATAGTATTATCTGTTTCAATTAACGTGACAAGGATTAAAACATCCAGTCAGGCTCAGCTGAAGCCAGTTTTAAACCTCTCTCTATGAATCATGCTAATCAGGAAGCATACAGAAGCACCTCTGTAGAGGGGCACAGACTTGCTTTATATAAATATGTTTGTCCACTGTGTGGGAAAGGGGCATGGTGATGCTTACAGTAATGTGTGCATGTTAGGGGAGCAGTAATGGAAAAATCCCCGGTTGCTTACTATAGACAAAAATCTGCATAACCTCAAGGACACATGGCTTACTTTGTCTCAGAGGAAGCTTAGTGGTGGTGTCATGACGTACATTAACTATTATACATTTCTTGCACTCGAGTTGCAATGCGCTGCAGCTAACATAAACCTTCATGAGGTATTTGCTTACAGCAAATTAAAAGAGAGACATTAAGCACTCCCTGTGACTGTCTTTTATCAACATCAGGCCACAGATGACTCACTAGCTTTAGAGCTACTCCCTTTGGCCTTCCCCGCTTCCTCATTTTCAGTCAGTTCCTCAGAACTATTCATTTTTGGCAAGATGGCATCATTGCTTACTTGGGTTGTGGTACAGTATATGAGGTTTTATTGACATAGGCACAGAGCCAGACTCACTGATAGAGCTGACTGGATTTGCCTGCTATCTAACCAGAAGGAATGCCAGCCTGAATGCTGTAAACTAACAAACGAAGCACTAGCTCTAATCCAGTTCTAATCAAAGCACCACAACCACCACAAAATCATTTTCCCTTAGGTCTTCTTAAAGACTCAACTTTCATTTACTAGGAATACATTGCTCATTGCTGTTTTATTTCATCATATTTTTTGGTAGCCCTTCTGAGAGTGATTGGTACATTAGTGTAGTATGGGTTTCATGTTGTAAAAGATTAGTTTATGTTTGTAGTATTCAAACCAACTGGCAGTGATTGATTTTTAGCCATGCTATGCCATGGGACTATGGATGGAAATGTCTCTTTTGGTCTGTCCACCTTTTGTAGAGGTTGACATTTTTGATATAGAGTGAAATGCCTCAACAACTATTGGATGGATTACCATGACATTTGGCACAGATAGTCATGGTCCTCAGAGGATGAATCCAAATTAGTTCAATTAGACTTTTCATGTAGTCATATCACTAGGTTGACATTGTGGTTTTGAGAGAAATGTCTCAACCGCTATTTGATGGACTCTCTTGGAATTTGGTACAGACATTCAGACAGTTAACTGTTATCAATTAATAACTTTGGTGTTCCTTAACATTTATTTGACATCCTTGATTATGTCGAAATGTAATGCATCTGATCCTTTGGTTTGCACTTGCAAAACTAATTCCAATCATCCTCAGTTGTACTTTTTGTTTAGTACAAATTAGCCAATGATAGTATGCTAAAAAGAAAAATGGCAACACCTGTAGCTATAGTTAACATTATACCTGCCATATATCAGCATGTTAGCATTGTCATTGTGAGCATGTTAGCTCGGGGAACCACTGTGCAGTCTCACAGAGCCGCTAGCATTGCTCTAGACACTTTGTCTTGTTATATTGCAATAACTTGGGGTGAAACCAGTGCTGTTTAGAAGACGAAGAATAAAAAATCTGATTGAAGTGTATGGTATACTTTGGAAAATGGTTTCCAGTAACATTAAGTACTGTATAATAAATCTTGATTCAAAGGATCACGCTACAAAACCTCCACTATGGTCCTTTCATTTTCTAACAGGTTTGGTTTATCCATGCATAACTGGTGCTGCCAGCTCGTCATCAAATTTTCCATCTTCAAATCATATAGATTCACACTGTAATTTCACAAAATATAAAAAAGTAATATTATTATTATTTTTTTTTTTTACCAATGTCATTAAGACTGAAGGAAGAGTCTATGTCATCTGGGATGCCATTCCAGGAGTCAGCAATAAGTTTTGGGAAGCCAGGGTCCATTCTCTTCTGACTTTCATCGTATCTGTACACATAAAAAAAGTTCATTTGTAAAGTATATTCCTTAAGTTAGCACTTCACATTTCCAACGCACGCACGCACGCACGCACGCACGCTGTTTTCCATAAAACAGTTAGTTGTCAACACTATGAATTCCCAAGTTGTGCAAGGACTTACAGAGCTGTTGTGGTTTAAAGTGCAGCTTAGGTCACACCAAACACTAACTAGATCCAGACGTAGCCCAGCATTGCAACAAGAGGCGATGACACCAACAGCACAAGCAAGGGTGTGTTACACAAGGGCTTTAGGCTCAAGAATGGTTGCATCATCTTTGCCTGTCCTCACCTCCAGAATTTATCCCCAGCAAACAGGTAAGTCTTCCTGTTCTTCCTAAAGTTGAAGGCAGCATCAATATGCTGCAGGTCAGTGGGAAGTTCAAGGCTGGAGAGCCTCTTGGGATAGCCTGACTCCAATGCATCCGCTTTGTAGACCCACATCTCATTGCCTGGGAAGAAGGAATTGTTAAATTAAAAGTAGAAGTAAGGATAAAATAACACTGAAGACATATGTTTTGTTAATATTAGGCTATTTGTTTAACACAGAACTGTCTGATCAAGGTATTATCCTGTATTCCTGCATATCTACCAACCAAATATATTATATGGTCAATATGAGATCATCGCTTAATCATTCAGAGAGGTTAAGTCTCTCTGTAAGCCAAACCAGCCCTGCTGTTAATGTCTTTAAAACTGATGGACACATTATGTAACTTTCATCAGTATTCAGGAAGTTTGTCATATTAGTGAAATGCAAAGAATGAATTATAAACCACTAATAACTATGGTGGAATATCTCAAATGTCCCAAGAGTGCACACCGCACACAGGAGTGCTCAGCCAACATTCCTGCTTCTCCTAATGTTTCAGTTCGTAGAAACGCCTGACCGTTAAGGGAATCCAAATTCTAAAGGAGTGAATACACCTCTCCATTACTCATGGAAGAACTGTCTGTTGCTCTGATCACCACAGAGGTACAGGGAGGATATGAACAGGGTGACCAGTTCATGCAGCATGACCTCGATATTCAGAGAGGTCTAAAATGTTTCTCCACTGTTTGTTTTCTCCAGCATACCTGCAAAGAACACTGTCTTTTCCTCCACTGGGTTTTCATAGGCAGCGTCTATCTTGGCAGGCAGGTCTGGCCAGTAGGTGGCCACCAGCATAGGGCCGTTGGGCTTGCTTCTGAAGTTGACTGACCTGAACAGGAATCTGGCAGAAAGAGAATAGGTGGGTGAGTGGTCATAAGGTAGATGAGCTGGGGATGAAATGAGAGTAAGAGTGAAAGAAGGGCAGAGGGGGGTGATGAGGAGGTGGGGGAAGTGTGTGTGTGTGTGTGTGTGTGTGTGTGTGTGTGTTTAAGAAGAGGCTTTAGTGCAAGTGCTTCACTGGCCGAGCCAGCCACAATGGCCTGATTCATGAGCATCTGGTTCTCGTTAGGACTAAGGCTGCAGACGCCAGCGGAACAAGACCTATCTTGCCCGGATTTCCAATACACAGCTGCACAACAACTGCAGCTTCCCAAACTCTTTTCCACTGACCTATTTTTAAAAAGAAAAAGAAATGCAGATTGCAAAGATGAGTGGCAATGATGATCAAAATGGGGATGAAAATATAACTTCACTAACATACAGACATATCTTAAGTTTTGTATACATTTGTCAGGAAGAATAAGGAGACATATTTGAACCTCAACTAACAATCTATAAATTGCATCATTTTAGCAGAGTTCTTGTGGATCAATTTGTCAAGTTCATGTGGTGCAGCAACAATATCCTAAGGGCTTTACTGTCTTTTATTCCTGTCTCTATTTAATTATCAACAAAAACATACATAAATGATCTGTCTGGTGGCTGGTTAGAGGACAAACTACCAGGATATTGCGTAGCATATATTGTTCTGCAGACCTTCAAGTAGGTCATTCATTCATCCACATTTGTCGCTATCAAAGTTATAATTATGTGGTGATGCAGGTTTATGTTTAAGGTCTGTAATTCATTATGATGCTGCCAGTTTTAAGTTTGTTAGAAATTTAATATTAAGCAGTGATTTGCTGTATTTGCTGTCTCAAATCTGCAAGCAGACTGTACTAAGTCATTAAAAATACTGTTTGCAGCCTACAAATAATTCTTATTGTTCTCCGGTGGAAACAGATTTAGTAGAGGGGCCAACAGGCAGTTAAAGGGGTGTTCATAGGCCACGTTCAGACGAGAATGACCCTACTAAAAATGTAAAAAGTCTTTACTTTGCGTAAAAAAAAAAAAAAAAAAAATCTGCATTCATATGATAACATTGTCAGAACAATCCTTGTGTACGTGGATCCGCAACACAACCAAAAACACTTTAGTATGCATGCCAGGTCAGAAGTTGGCGATGTATCTTTGTAATGCCACGGCATACAAAAACACCGCACCTGTGACGTCTCTGTTCTTACAGAATCTGCACATTGCCAGTTTACACGGTGAGAGAAGGGGTTGCATTTTCAAAAGATTACAATCTGGAACCTGGTTTCAAAAGTTTGTAATTTGAAGTCCCCAAAATGCCATTGCCCCGAGAAGGAAAGGCCAAACCGCAACAAAAGTTTAACATTTCATGCAAAAACCGTTGCTGTGTAAACACACCCTTAGGATGCCATTTATGGTCAGCTTTTTTCTGTAATAGCCACATACAGTAATTGCCTTTCTTTAATGGTCATTTTTATTGGTAGTGGCAGAGTCTGCCATTTCTGTTCATATTGCCAACCTATGAGGGATTCACAGTAAAGCCATCTGTGTAATCCAGTGCACTTTTATCTAATTGATATCAGCCTTGCTGTTTAGTATTTGCTGTCTTTACAGAATTGTCAGAGCTGTAATAAGTTACTTCCAATGTAAATGAAACATAGCCTACTGGCACTGATTGAAACTGTTCAACTGTTGAAACACAGGGTGTCTTTTAGTTTGAAGCAGCCACAGAAAACACGCTGTGTTTGTCACAGCTGTTCATTAAAAATGCAAAAGTCAGTCTTTTTGGGCATTGTTCGTCAGCAATAATAATTATGCTTTCACGCTCATTGAGAAATTTGCTTGTGGTAAGTTTATGCTTTCAGCTTCGTGCAGCACTGCTCGTGATTGGGTGACCGGTGAAAGAACAGTGCACATCAAGATGGTTAAAGTTAGTATTAGAGGAAACATCAGAGATTCAGCCAGAAATGTCTGAATCTCAGTCAGAGAGATTCATATGAGGAGTCTGTTGTGTACCAAAATCTGTAACTAACAGATGTGTCAGAATGTTAAGTGTAGTTAGCATCCTTTATGTTTTTGGTTAGTGTGCTAACTTGTAGGCTAACTGGCAACAGCTGGCGCAGCATTTGTGTTTGCAGAACATACAATATCTTCTACAACATGGTTTTGGTAGATAGTAGGAGGCAGCTCCAAGGTCTGGTTTACATCCAGAAACTGCACTCTCTAACATGCTGTCAAAACATTTACTATGCTAATGCAAACTCTCACTCTCTGTACTGCTATTAAGTCTGCTCTGTGCTGGAAATTTCTTTTTTTTTTTGCTTGTGTGTGTTTTTTGCTTCCCCGTTTATATATAAAACTTTTGATATTTGTGACATATCTTACAAACTTTGCACAGATACTCGGTACAGTCAAGGTCATTCATTTCAGGGAAGACAATCATATATATATATATATATATATATATATATATATATATTATATATATATATATATATGAGCTCTACAGCTCACAAACCTATATATATAAATTGGTTTTGAGTGGAGGGGGACTTTAAGGATTACAACCTTAAATAAATACTGTACATTGCAAAAAGCTGTTGTTGGTTACATGCTAGGATACAAGCACATGACCGTAGCTTACTTGCAGTAGACCTAGTCAGAAGGTTGGCCAAACTGTGTGTATGAGACAGACATTATAATTGCCTCCCCTTAAGCCTCCAGACAGACACAGTTTTATGCTGAGCTCAGGGAGTGCTATATGTATTACTCATTGCATCGTGTCAGGATTTGTCCTACATCATAAATATGCTGAGGCAGAAGAAAAAAGGGGGGATCCTACTTTAAAATGGGAGAGTCAAGAGGGCATTAGCCCTGAAACCCAGAGGGCAACATGTTTTCTTTGAAGCTATAAAACTTTACTTGTACCAGAGCTCTACAGCTCACAAACCTGACATGGCCTCCAGGCAACTCATTAAGTCTCTGTGAAGGTCAGAACAACAGGCCCGTACTGAAACTTTACTAATCTCAAACTTCAGAGAGAAGTACTGTACTGTGCGATCACATCCGTGCCTTGAGATTATTCTGTCCTCAATTTCTCCCCTTCACATCAGTTCTCAGTCTGTTGGTGCTCGGTAACATTTACACTTAGCCACTGAAAATTATTTTTCAAATCAAGAATTGTTCTTAAATAAGTTAAATGATTTAAGTAAATGCAATTTTTCTGTATGCAGCTTTAGAATTCTTGACATACTTAGGCAATTGCACATGGCAGACCAATGTGATAGTTTATACATCTGTAAAAATTGGCCCAGCTGCAAATACTTAAACAATGATGTAGCCCCTTGACTCAAATAGAAAATAAGGAATATAATGAATATCATTGCTACCAATTCCCTGCAAATATCTAAATGGCATTTTGGCATCTGTGTGCTACAATTAATAATCATAGGATTGCAATGCTAAAGTCATCTAATGGGATCATACAATCATAAGCAGTTCAGATGATGTCGGGTACAACTCTCTGTTGGTCTGATATCTCGTCCTTGTGAATCTTTAGAAAGCATTACCTGAAGTTAAAGCAGCTGAGAATTAAGTCTCAGCCCAGCTTGATTTCCATAAAACAGGCTAAGTATGTCTGTGCTGCTCTGATGATTACTGCAACTGTGTGGAAGGGAGCCACGGCAAGGTGAAAAGTCATTCTGTATTAAAGCAGGATTTGTGAGCAGGATTGTGGCTTGTTTCTCACAGTTTCTAACTCTAGGTTCTCAGAGCAGAAAGCCAGCCTAAATGAAAGACTACACTCTTTGGTACAGAGGTATGCTGGCCTGTTTGCTTTGGACACATTTATGGCCATGACAGGTATATAGCTCTGTTAACCTTAAAATTGCAAGGAGTCAATGTTTCTGCACTGCTACAGTAGAAGCATGAGGACATCATACCTAACAAGAACGCCCTTTGTGTTTTCTATTATTTCTATTATTTCCTTCCGATTACTGCATTTGTTCTTAGTGACTCTTTAGAATTTGTAATGAACTTCAGCTGTTGTAATGAAAATGTTCGCCTCCCTACGGGAATATACACTGACTCACAAAGACTGTTGACAAAACCACAGCACTTGGTGAACCTCCTCTTCCACACAGGATCAGCCAGTTGACAAAGTGAGCTTACAACGTTTTGCATTCACTGGCGCCGGTAGAGGAGAGAACTGTAAGACAGTGTTTATGGCTGATGACTATTTTGGTTGTCACTGCATGAGTGAAGGAATAGTGTTTTTCCTTCTTACTTATTGTCACATCATGAAACAAGCATCTAAACCACAGTCTTCAAGTGGCACAAGATTGCAACATGAGAAACAGTAATTAACAAGAAACCTCATGTCCAACCCATTGTTTGCAGGGAAACTATAATGAAATCTGACTCACTTATTTCACTTGCACAAGTCATGGAGCCAGAAATAGGCTATTGGATTTTGATTCAGGATATTCAACAAGTTTCATGGGAGTTAAACATGGACTTCATATGGCATGACTCACAGAGCTCATGAAAACTGTGCAGCTAACATATTCAAACAACACAGTCAAGAACACTGACTTTGGTCAAATTGGGTCTACCGTCATATAGATGCACTTGCTGAAGTCTGGTTTAGGTCAAACAAAATTATGACTTCTTGTTTAATTGTATTACCTGTCCTTGAAGAAGAAGGTCTCTCCTCTGATCTGTGCTACAGCATCAAACACAACTGGCTCTTTACAGATGTCCATTGGAGTGACTGGACCCTGGGTTGGAGGCAAAGGTTTGTCTGTTGGCACACCTGATTAGAAGAGATTTACAAGAATATTTCATATTTAAGGGAGTGGTTACACACGTACTGTACATGAATCCTTCATGGTTTCTAATAAGACACTTTTTTTGTTGTGGTTGACTTAATTTAGTAGGCTTAATCCCTATGAAGGAAACTTGCCACATATGACATTTCATCTCACCGTAGAGCTCCTGGATGCCTTTGATGTCATCATTAGAAAGTCTGAAGTCTTTGGTGAAAGTATAAACGGGGGCCATCAGCGCTCCGGGGTCCTGAGAGTGCTCCAAGCCAAGGGCATGACCAAACTCATGGGCTGCCACCAGGAACAAACTGTAGCCTGGAAACATGCAACACAATGAAGAAACTTCACTGTAAAGTGTGAAAACTAGGGCTGGCTATTGTTTAAGAAATTATGATACCAGTGCCAATACCAGTACTCTTAAACCTTTTTACCTCTACCTTGTTCTATACCTGTCATGTAAAAGGAAGCATTCAGTTGCATAAAATACGACCAGACACCATGGGTGTGTAGTATAGCCACACTATTTAATGTTTTGGTAGCATTGTGGCATGCTGAACCTATAACCTATACACCACAGACTGTATAGGTTTTAGCTGCTGAGGTAGCGGGCCACACACGTGTCGCATTAATTCCAAGAACGCTTCTGATGATTGGCTGTCAGGATTGAATGCAGGTCTTGTTTGAGTGAAGAAGTTCTGATACTACTTGCTACTGGACTATTTAAAATGATACCTTTAAGGTATTCAGTGCACATACCTAGCCCTAGTGAATATCCCTTCATAAAATACTGATTCTGTGCAATAGAAAATGGTAATTGGATAATATAAATAGGTCTTTCAGTTGCAACAGTCTACCAGTAGTGGTGCATCATAGAACATGAGGGTGGGGCACATGAATAAGATATGATGTTTATTGGGAGTGCCAAATAACTAATAATTTTTTTCTCATCAGGACAATTCAGACGAAAAATCTTAACCAGACCTTTTCCTTTATTTTCCTGTTTATTAATGTGCCAGTCACAAAATGACTAATCCATATGACAACATATCCACAAATACTATTCATACCTTGGTCAGGACAGAAACCCCATTTTCGGTCATCATCATAGCTCTTGGTGGTAGAGCACCACATCTTGCCGTCACTGCGTCCAGATGAGGTACAGGCCTCATAGGTGTCACCCAAGAAGGTGAAAGGGAAGACACAGGGACCTCCCTCTGAGTTTCCTCCCACTGTTGACATGGGGGGGGGGGGGGGGGATAAAAGGTAAAACTGTAAAAGTGAAATATGTAATGAACTTCAAAGTTCATTAATGAACTTCAAAGTTCATTCCTATGCCAATTTTCTAATGTCTTCAGAACAGTTTGTATTGTATTGTGAAGCAAAAACAGATGATATTGAAAGCAGCATCATGAAAGAACTGGCACACTGCACATGACATCAATAACTAATCCACTAGGCACAAAACCAAAAAGCACCCACCCAAATTGATTTTCTTTCAAAGAGAGATCATTTTCGATCTGGCAAACACTAGTTTAGTGTTGTTTTATTTTATAATAATAATTTCTTCTTCAACACAAGGTATTGCAAAAAGCTTTCCAAAAATGTTACTTTCCTAATCTATTACAACCAGATGAACGCTCCAGTGGCTGTACCTCTCTCTGTCTTTCTCCCTCCCTACTACACTACCTCAACCCTTAAATCCAGTCCCACTGACAGAATGGAAAATAAGCCCTGCCAGTGCACATTAAAATACTTTCACAGCCATTCAGCAGACCACAAGCAAGACCGAAAACCTCAGCTGGAGCATTCCTGCAGACCAGCACACGGCAGGGCACCGTACACTGCACAAACACTGCACATCAAAAAACACACACAGCCAGCGAAACGCACTGTATGCATCTAAGCAACCACATAACAGGCCTAAGGTTGCAAAATTCTGGGAATATGCAAGGTGGAAACTTTCCATGGGGATTAGTGGGAATTAATGAAAAATAATGGGAAATAAGGGAAATATAACATATATATAGGGGTTACTTGCTCAGGCTGTATTTACCATGTCATATGCAGATGGAAACCAACCTTTTACCATATCATAAGCAAACACAATACATTCGTTTGCCAAATAAATCCATTAATTTGTCAAATACATACACTGTGAGATGTGACATTTGGTGATGTAGCTAGCTGCAAGTTAACTAATGGAGAAATTCAAGCCAACAGTGTGGGCTGTATGCAAACTTAGGGTTTAAATCAAGCAACTCCTTTTTACAGTAAATGTTTTACTTTCAGGAAAGAATGAAAATACACTCATTAAAATTCCTCAATTAACATGCTCAATCAAGCTACTGTACATCCCACAAGGTAACAATTAACTAGTAAAAACTAGCAGAAGGCATTAACTGTGTACTTTCCTTTTAGCTAATATCTGCTTGTTTGCTGAAATATCATAAAAATATAAAATATATCCAGTCCACTAATAAAATCAGAACTTAACTGAAAATATACAGCCATTTAGCTCAGATGGGGCTGTTATGGAAGAATGCACAGAAGATTGTAATTTTATAGAATTTGCTATTGCCAAATCATCTATGCATGAGATGAAAGAGTGCACAGCATACATACATACATTTTTTAAATGTTTCTCCCCAAATAAGTTTACTAAAGTTTTTTTTTCTATTATGTAGTCAGGTTAACAGGCAGTAGATGACACCACCTACCAGTTTCAGGGCAGAACCCAAAGGTTTTGTCCTGGTCATAGTCGTCAGTGGTGGCACACCAGCGGTAACCATCATCCCTTCCTTGAGTGGTGCATCCGTCATACTTCTCTCCCATAAAGGTGAAGGGGAATTTACATGGGGCGCCCTCTGCGTTTCCACCAATGGTGAAAAGTACTGTAAAACAAATATCAAACTAATAAAATCGTGCATGATAGATTTTCACATTTTTTCAGTGTTTATAAAGAATAAGCAATAAGCATTGCAAGCAACTAAGACCCTTAGAACCCTGAGCGATGATGTCAGACGAAGGTGTTCAGAGAAAAAGAGAAATCTGAATTAAGAAAAAAGGTGGAATGAAACTATTTGACATCATGCTAAACAGAGCAGACATTTCCAGTACAAACAGGCATTACTTGTGTTCTCATATAAAACAACTTTGTACATGTGTAGTTTGGCACTTAGTTGTTATGGGCATGTGATCATGTTAGTACCATGGACAGCAATATAACACAGATAAACAAAATGTTTAACAAAGCCCAGTGTTCTAAAGTGGGGCAATGACTTGGAAAAGAAATGTTCCATAATCCACTCCAAACAAAAAAAAAAACATCACTTTCCTGGCATACTGTTTAGCCTACTTTCTTTCTGTCCAAAATCAGCAGAACAGCTTGGAATATAGCAAAAAATCTGATATGTGGTATTTTGCCAGTACAGAAGACTGTGCTTCAATTTTGGGTTCTGAGGCAAGTAGGGCATGACACCAATGCTGCTGAGGTCAAGTTGGGTCACAGAATGACAAATTTATGACTACACTACAACAAAATGAGTTAAGAGACATACCAATACCATATTGTTGCGTCAACAGAAGGAAATAGAAACACAGGACAAACTTACATTCGTGGGGGCAGAAACCGTATTTGCCGTCTTCGTCAAAGTTGTAAGTGGTTGAACACCACAGGAAGCCATCATCACGGCCCTGAGGTGTACAGCTGTTGTACTCAGTGCCCATGAACAGGAAGGGGAATTTACAGAACTCCCCATCAGCACTGCCATATTTCACCTTCACCACTGTTGAAAAGATTAAGGATCATATTGTCACTTTGCCAAACTGTAACAATCTTTTATTTAACAACATTTCTACACATTATATTACTAGCATCCAATTTCCCACACTGATGCAAGTTGATATGATGTTCAATAGACTGCATATTTCAAGCAAGTAACTGAAATGTTGTTTTGAACTTAATAAAAACAAGTAGCTACCTAAACTATGGGATAATTTGAAAAGTAGATTCTCAATGACAAGCAGCAGAGAAGTATGGTGCAAATTAGTTGCAGTAAATGAGATAAAACTTGATTTAACTGTTATAATAATAATAATGATTAAAAAAAAAACACAATTCATTCTAAGTGTTGTGAGACTTCTATGCCCCAGGGGACAGACAGACCGGGAAATAGGTTTATAGATTACCTCTGCACAAATTATGAATTCAGACAAGAGGATCAGAATAATGGGAAATACATGAAACTAACTGGGTCAATGCGTGCAACTGCAAGAGCATGCAACAAAGATTTTTTTTTTCCATTCAGCTTCCAGATGGCTGAGGTTTGTCATATCCAGTGCCAGAAAGTTCAGACAAAGTTAAGAAAATCAAAACAAAGTATTCAAAAGTCAAAAGTATGATCGATGTCAGAAGTTATGTGTCATGTCACCAATGTTACTTATACAATGTTTTGAATAAAATACTGGGTTTTGACAGGCAAAATCCCCCTATTTGGCACATAGTACATTTTGAGACAAATTCATAGAAATTATAAACCAGTACTGCAAAAATCACTAACAGCTGAAGTGGGGCTTTTGCAATAGTGTTTCTCCATTACCTTGGCCCTCTCCCAGCGTCCACTGCTCATCATCATCAAAGTGGGAGTCTCCCCCAATTCCTGGCCCTGGAGCAAAGGCATGAGCCAAGAGGCCATCTTTGCCGTCAAAGGGGTAACCATCTCCGTGCTCTGTTGACGACACCATTCAATATTAATTCTTCCATGCAAATATCAGAAGTCAATTGGTATTGCTACAAGCTATTACCTAGCCAATAAGTGGAAAGAGAAATTATAAGAAAGAGGAAACATTTCTTCTTCTTTTTTTTTTTTTTTTACATAATGTGACATTTGTGTGTGTTTCATTACATCAAAATATTGTTTCATAGTTATACATCTTCTTAAGTGGGTGTTTTTAGTTTGTGTTCTGCTATAATTATCAGATTCTTTCTTGACACGGTCTGCTATGGCGAGACAGACAGACATTATGACACTGTGCCTAAATATTAAATGGTTGTTTTAGCTGGAATGACCTGCATGACGAGGTATTCCTAAAATGTAGGTTGGCAGTGCACAGTTGTTATAATAACCACATTGCTCCTTCACCATTAGTTGACAAGGCAGTCAACTTCTGCACTGTTTTCTAACTTGGGTTATGACTTGACATTGCTGAATTTTTGCAGTTGGAAGTGCAATGCAACTTCATTTAATTATATATTTGTTATTAAGAGTGCATAAATCTTAGAATTTTAACCTGCAATGCCATCTGTTCGCCTCATTTAGGCAACTAAGCACGCACTACTTTTTCTCATATCTCAAGAGATGAAAACTGAGGCAAAGATGACAAATGTTGCAGCTGCAGTCAGCAGGGTTTTTTGAGCTTGTATGGGGACAAAATGTGATGGGATCAGAGTTGCAGACGCATGATACAAATCCTCTGAGTGATGTCAGGGTTCTAAAACAACAGAGTTTAAGCATAAAGATAACCTGCAAATAGTTAAGCTGACTATAGATGTCTTTATGAATATAGTATCTATATACTACATTGTCAATATACATTGCATACCATTGCGGCCAAAATTAATCATGATGTCAGCCTCTCCATCGAAGATGCGGGCAAATGTAAGTGGGGTGACATCACTCCATACTTTGAAGGCTCTGAAGAAAGCATCATTTATGACTTCCTCATCCAGGTCAGGACTGTATCCAAGGATTCTACAGAGTTAACGGAGAGTCAGTTTCATTCTACAATAAAGACAAGGAAAGACAAAACACTGTGCATGTATATCATAAAGACAAAAAGCGTTTGTCATCAGCACAGTGACCCCAACTTTTCGAGTGTCGTGTTTGAAAACCAGCAGAAATATCACAAGATCTGTTTCTCAACCTCAGATCATGGAAAAGCAGCTAAACAGCGCCAATGTCAGTCTATGAATCATCTGGTGAAAATGATCCCTGAAGCTGCACAGCCACAGGCCCTGTTATATGCCTGTCTACACAGTGCTTTCTTAAAAACAGTCTAAGATCTCTGTCGCTGTTGTCTTTGGCTTGCAGTCTTCCTTTCAAACACACAGACAGGCTGGAATGATCAGGGCACACAAAACCGCTGATATAAATAAACCCATTCCACATTGTTGTAAACCTCAAACAGAACAAAAACAAAAGACCTGACACACACTGTGTAGGAATGCTGGTGTAAGCAAGACACAAGATGCAAGCGCTCAACGGCTGCGTGGATGGGGGCTGGGTGGATAGGAGGTTGAGGGGAGGGCTGTGGGGGGGGGGGATCAGACTGGGCCAAGCTGTGGTCCATCTCTCCAAGCAAACAGACTCAGATTTATACTTTGTGCACTCATCAAATACTTGGAGAATTACAGTCAAACTGCAGTGTTGTTGAGTGACTCAGACTTATTCAAAGTACTGTTTCTCAATATTTAGGGTTGGATTTACGGGCAACAGTTGGGTGGGGTCAAATTATTTTACCTTTCTGTCATTGGTTAACATAAAATATGATGTCCCGATGTGATACATGCAATGCATCTCAAGTAACTTTAGTATTAGGCTGAGTTGTAATGTTAGTACCCTTCATATGGGCCTTGCTGCTTTAAAACTTCCATGATGTCATTATTTGAGTGTAACTAATTCGGAGTCAGAATGAATTTGGGACCCACTCCCATTTTAACGTACCACTTGCAGTTAAAGTGTAGGATCACCCAATGCTTCTTCAGCAAACGTATAAGTAGAGTAAATTCCCTGACCTGTAAGTGATGTCTTTCTTCTGCCACATGGGTTTCCTGTGGAAGAAGTTGTAATTGGCCACATCTGGGACGCCACAGCGGGGCTTTTTCATGATATCCACCGTCTTGGCATCAATCTCTCCAGTTTCTTGCAGAGCGAAGAACTTTTGCATTTTCTTCAGGGTGTCCTTGAGCACCATAAGGTTGCATCTGTCTTGTGGGCATCCATAAAACTTATTCAGATAGTGCTTAAGAAGGAAAAAAAAAACAGACATACAAATGGTTTAACTTTAGTGGATAAGGTGATACTTTTGATTTATTGCCATTTATAAATAATTAAACAACATGCAACAACAGTTCCGTTGTTCTAGTTAATGAGAAAACACAGTTATTTCAAAAAGGACTGATCCACTTAGACTTAAGGCAAACACAACAAAAAAACTTACCAGAGCAACTTCTTTGTCTGTTTTGGGAGTATCGTCTCCAGGAAACCTGATTATAGGCGAAGGGGCAGCATAAGTTGCTTGAAATGCGATGAACTGAACCAAAAACACTTTCAGAAGAATCCGACGACAACTAAATATCGTCGGAAAGCCCATTTTGCTCAGTTAAATGATATCTTCGGTGCGGTGAATGCCGTTCGCTCTGAGTTGCACTCCTTTCACCCCGTCAGCTTGTGTTGCTTCTGCTCCTCTGCAGGATTTTTTTCCCTCTTCTCCTTAACGGGACATCCTGCACCCCGGCTCTATGAACTTTCTCAGTTCTGCTTGCACATGCACTTTTCTCCGACAGCTTTCTGCGCAGTCTCCAGGTTGAGAAATAGGAGCGGGGAGCTCGCAAAAACACTGGGCTGATTTGATGCTTAGTCGCTGAACTTCTCACTCGGCCTTGTTTTTGCAAACCTGGAATGACTAAGAGGGTTCCAGCTCGGGATGACAAACATAATGTCCCAAAATGAGAGCCAGTTTTCTGATGAACGGACAATTCATGGCAATTGGCTATTTCCATATTAGACCTCTTATATGACCAGCTGTAAATGTGGACTAAGTATGGAAAAATATATATTATTATTATTATTATTATTATATTATTATTATTATTATTATTATTGTTATTGTTATTATTATTTGTAGTGGTAGTAGTATATTTATTACTATTATTATTGGCAATTTACACCTTTTCTTTTTTTTTTTTTTTACATTTTATTTTATTTTTACCATGCTTAGGATATTTTTTGACTTTTTGATCTTGGATTTAAAGACGATCTTTTAAATATTTACCACCCATCATTCCTGATGCTTATTAGTTCAGATGATCATTTCATAATTTACATGCATCATTATTAACATACTGTCTGTTGATTTCTAAGACTAGCTTTTAGGCATATCTTATTTCACTTGGTTATGTCAGTACATAAGGATTCTGCATTAATGTTGTATCAGATTGACTGTTAAAATTACTTGTTAAAATTTATTCAATGTCAGCCTCCCACTGGTTGCATTACAAGTGGGTTGAATAATGGGATTATGTGCAAGTGGAGGGGGTCAGGTATGCTCCACCTAGCATCAAGCATTAGTGAGAGGCCAGTCTTTCTGCCAGTCTGTCTCTTTTGATCTTTTAGTGCTTTTTCTCTGAGAGGGCATGCTGCACAGTGATTAGCTTCATATTAATTAATAAGCAAGGTTGAAAAGAAAAAAAAGTTGTCTTGTGCAAATGTGCCCTGTTCAACTCATGCCCCACTAAACAAAATGTTTCTGGTTTCTTGACAGTGCCTGCCCACAACTGTTTGCACATAACTTTGTATGATCCAGAAGTGGGTGTTTACGTGTGTCAGTGTCCCCACTTCACCCTTAAGTCCTTATCACTTCTTTCCACATCAGGAAAACATTTTCTCCCCGCAGTAACAATGTTTTCTTTAGATAACAATAACATTTACCAAAGAGACTAGAGATTATTATTGCTCAAAAAGGGACCCATGTCATTTCTTCTACTAGGACTGTATTATCTATTTCATTTTAACGGATTCGTTAAACAGACACAAGGCTGTTATTTTCTTTAAGTAAGTGACATCACAAAGAATGTTACTTTTTCAGCAGAGAAACAGAGACACCCAGCTGCAGACAGACCAAATGTTATTTAAAGTGATATAATGACATCTGGTGGCGGGATGCGAAATCTCACCTCTGTGTTCTGCTGTAAAGGCCTGTGTGCCTTATGTAATATTCTGGGAACACTGATTCATCCTTTTCTCAATTTGAGTTTTTGTACCATGATTTTTGGCCTGTCTTTGTTGAGATTGTTTAATATTGATTTTCTAGTCATTGACTTGTTATCTAATAAATTACTATTCACATACACTAAAAATGGTGCATGGTCAAGTAATTTCCAATGTAATTGATTTAACTGGAGATATCTCTAATGTTACCAAAATTTTTCTAGTGCATTGGAAGATTAGCATCCAGAAGGGCAGGCTAACTGTACTTAAAATGTATTTTCTATATTGTTTTTCTTTCTTTTCTTTCTTTCATTTTCATTATTATTATTATTATTTAATAATGATTTGAAACACATGTGAAGATACCTCCTTGAGAATTAAATTAATTAGAAAAGTATTGTTCTAAGCCCATGTAAGGCAGTTTTATTTATAAAGTATTTATAAAGTTCATACACAGAGGTAGGCTGAAGGTGCTGCACAGAGCGGTTAAAAAGAACAAAACAAAAAACATTCAATGAAGTTAAAACAACACAATTTAAAGTTAAACAATGCAATTGAAAGTACATAACAAATAAAAGATTAATAATAAATAATAATAATAATAATGAATAAATCCATTGATTTTTACTATTTGGTTAAATGCACTTGAGAATGAGGTTTTCAGTCTAGATTTAAATCAACAATTACAGCCAGTTTGAATCATTTGTTTCACTGTACCTAACTTCATTATCTTGTGCTGCACTGAAAAGATGCTGCAGATTACTGACTCATCATAGTATGAATAATATAATAAGTTCCCAATCAATACCAGAAAGTCAGATGACAATGTGGTGACTCAAACACACAGAAACTGTGCAGTTAGTTGGTTGCAGCAAAGAACCGTCAGTCTCACTGCCCTCCAGTGGCTGACGTACGCCTTACATCTTTGTCTGCTCTGAGGCCCATGGAGCCAGTCTCCTTTACTGACGTGGTCTATGCTATAGATTAAGGATTTACTCTAACTCTCTTTGACATCTCTTTGTTTCCGCTCTCATAGTGGATTACTCTGAACAGCATATGAGAGCAGACTCTTTAATAGAGAGAGCTGAAGGACTTTTTTTTTTGCAAAGAGATCTGACAGATGGATAGCTCACAAACAGGATTTTGTGGTATATCTAGCGAAGCAATTTCCCTTCCCTTTAGCCAGAGTACAGTTAATTTTTCATAGCCGGGGCTGCTGTTAGTGGTTGCAGAGTGAATTTAACATCCATTTTCCAACAATATCCAGGGCCTGTCACTTTGGAGCAGGAGCTTTATTTCATGCACTGATACATGCTGCCATCTCCTCTAACTGACACACTCGCAGTGATCTCTGGCAGAGCTGGGGAAACAGAATGGCTACCTATTAAATGTACATGGGCCTGCCTCTCCAAATAGAAAACGCTGAGATGTGAAAAGCTGAGCCACAGCTACAGTAATTGAATGCCTTTGTGCATATGAATGCAATTTTGCAGGCGAAAGTGGCATAAAGAGATTGAGATGATAAGGTTTGATTTGCATGTAAATTGTTTTCTTTTTTCTGCATCCATTGAATGCTTAAGCTTAGTCTAGATTGAAGCACACATTGTGTGTGTTTGTGTCTGTGTGTTTTGATGAAATACCGTTAGCTTAAAAAAAAAAAGTATGTCTTGTTGCTGTTGATTGCTAGTGCATCTCTTCCATTCGTATTTGTTTGTTGCCAAGATTGCTGATTTAAACACAAACGTGGTTGTATCCAACGCTTTACACAAGTAGAGCTGATTTGTACTTCAGCGTTTACACCTCAACTATAAATCACACATGTCACCTTCATTACGGACAATTTCTTTTCTGCTTGAGTGACTTTTGAGGATTTCTACATGCAATCCACATGCAACTTCATGCAATTTGCTTGCTCTGGTCCTACACCGTACTAACTCATGTCATTAATTATGAGGATGAGTGGCTTCCTCCAGCATGCCAGCATGGCCTCCTCTTGCGATTGGGAATGGGACATTCTGGACATGAAGGCCAGGCGTATCATGGCTCTCCAGCTGGCTCTGCATCTTCAGATCCACTGATTGACCCCAGTCCAGCTGAACAGACCGCAGCCCTGGATGTCACCCTTTTCCCTGAACCCCGGTCCACTGGCTCTTGCAAGGACCCAGGCAGATTCTCTGATGGGTCATCAAACCAAACTGTCTGTATGGTTGGCTTGCACCAAGGTCATGAATGACAAATATCACAGTCCCACTGCTGCTCCATCCGCCTCTCTCCTCTCACTCCAACTCAGAGTGCTTGAGAGGATCGAGTGTTCAGTACTGTTGGTCCTGGCTTGAATACATAGTTAGCCTGGGTGTGTAGTTAATACTGACACTGAGTGGTTTAGAATCAGTCTATTGGCATTGTTTGTTTTATGAGCTTTGCAGGAGTAATTAAGCAATGGTTGCTGAGTAAATGAATGCAGCAACAGCCCTGTCAATAAATCTGTTTCAAGATAACTTAATTTGGCTAAGCACTGTGTTACAGAGGACTGTGACACATATTATATCACTCGGTTTGAAACATTCCGATGATGAATTATTGAACATAAATCCATTATCTTGAACATATTTTATTTATGAATGCACCAAGACACTAGAGGACTTTAACACTGCAGGGTAATTATTGTTCCACATTGTGTCACCACTCTTCTCTCCGATGCAACTGCCAGAGCAAACTGCAATGAATCAAAGAATTTCCAGTTTTGATTGACATTTTGTGTGTGTGCACAAGGCCCAAAGCGACATTAGCCGAATTGCTTTATTTAATGCTTTCTCCCACATTCTGTTTCTCTTTTAGCACGCCTTGTAAACACTGATGCAATAATGCATTCCATTATACAGAGGAGAGGAGATGAGTGTCTCTCGTGGCTCCTCTCCATCTCAATAATAGGTCAACAGCTGTATTTAAAAAATTAATCACATTCTTGGCAGTTGCAAAGGTTAGCCGCGACGCTCTGAGATGCAATATTGGAGGCTCAGATCAGCAGCAAATCTCGGCGGAGATGAGGAAGAGTTGCCTTTGATGAGTACAGCATGTAAATGATTTGTGTGTGTTTATAGGACACGGGGCTGGCCCTGCCTCACTCCAAGACAGCGGTGCTGGCACCACTCTGTGGCAGAGGCTGGCAACAGCAGATAGAAATAAGCAAGAGAGGGGAGGGCTGACCTCGGAACAGCACTTCACAGTTTATACTCTCTTTTAGCAGAATACTTCTCTTTCTTTACCACTGCCTTTTAACCTTTTGACTAATAACTTCTTAATTCTGGTACCTGTTTTCATATTTTTCCTGCCTTGTTTCTTGTTCCTTGAGGAGTCTGCTTATATTTAAGTCAAGGGTTTAGGTTTCATTTCAACTTTGGGGCACAAACATATGAAATTTTGTAATAATTTTCTGGGGGAGAACCCCAAGAAATTTTGCGCTGTAAAATATTGGTCACTTTAATTGTGGTTGTTGTGTGTTTTGTGCCGATTTCTGCATTGTGAAGTGCATATTGTTTGCACATGTTAAAGATGTGGTTATTATGTTCATCATGTTGTGTTTTGTGCTGTAGGGTGTGTGTCTATTGTCTTTTTTGGGGGGCATTTGCTTTTCGTGTAGCCTGTATTGTAACTGTATGTATTGTGTGTCAGTCTGTCAGTTGTATGACTACAGATGGAAATTAGCGTCTTGCCAAATCTGGTGCAACCATGTTTTAATGTATTGTAAATGATTAGTGTCATTGCATGTTGTCATTTTGATAAATTAAATAGACTCAAGTCTTATTGGGAGGGGTATACAGATGCACATATTGCTAAACATTGAGGGGGACTGCTTTGTCTTTTATCACAACTCAGGACAGCTAAACTGCTTGTTTGCTAATGCTGTGTTTCCTCATGGAGACATTATCTTTTAAGAAATTCAAATATTGATGCCTTTCTCACATCAAAAACAAATTACTCTCAAAGATATCTTGAGGTACACGGACATGCAAATGAAATATGAATGTCTACCTTAGATTGCTTTTAGTAACTGTGAAATATTCACAGTGGTAATTTCAGAGTGCAGTCCGTGGCTCTTGCTTGTTGTGCGCAGGCTGACCCTCTGGGATGAATTTTTCAACAGTGATCTGATTTGTCCGTCACAGTAAATGGATAGCCTTGATAAGTCAGGAACACTGCTACCTGGATTGTTGGATGAAAATGAAATACTGCATGATGCAAGTGAGTGAAAGAAGTGTTGAAAGGCTCCCGTCTGTCTGATGCTCTTGACAGTTCAGAGAGCTGCGCCGCAGATGAGCTATTATGTTGTTTGCATATGTCGACTTGGGAAGCTTCTGTCTGCCTACTAGTAGCTTTAAGCATATGAATTAGTTAAATAATAATGACTTCACCCCGATGTTCATCGTTAGGTGTGACAATTTATTTGTTAAGAGTTTGGTTTATAATCCGAGGGTCCCACCTCAGCCAGAGTTCATACATTAATACCATCTTTTTATGCTGATGGTGATTTATTTCCCTCCAAGTGTAATTAGGAATGAGAAAACAATGAGAAGATAAGTAATCGTCCATTAGAAGAGAATGAGAATAGTGTTTCCAGAACAACAGAGACCCTTCGGGAAATCAGATTCACTATCATTTCCTTTCACTCATTAGAAGAAGACGATGACCAGGCCTGGCAACTCCTTCCTGGCTCCATCAGCTTTTAAACTGCCGAGCCTCCTTTTCACATATTTCATTGCCATGCACTTTGTTGACAGGTGAGGATAGTTTCAAACCTAGGTCATTTCATTTTGATAAATACATCAGTTTTGTAAAGATTCTGCACAGTAAGTCAGGTTAGGTCTGGAGAAACCTGGCCCTCAGGCCTCTATTCAGGTAAGCAGCTTTAATCTGATTTGAGCTTGCAAAAACACTAACAGGATTTGATTTGATGTGTATATTTTGGCATGCCTACATTACGTAAAACAGCAAATTTCAACAGCTGGATTTCATTCTTTTTTTCTTTTGTTTTTGTCCGCTCCTAAATTCAAACATCAGTCACATCACATTTGAAGTGGCTCAAACAAATCCCCACAGTCACCTTACCAAACCTGCTTCCTGGAAGATAACAGTAATGCCTTTAAAGCTCAATAGGCCATTCATTATTATGGTTTGGGCCCACCGTCACAAATTCCAGACCAAAGTGAATTTCCTATTCCCTGTCAATAACAAGCTCCAAGTCACCTTTGAAGGTGAGGGAGCATGATTCAATAAAGTTTTCTCTTTTTTTTCTCTTTGACCCCTAGTCACCTTGTTAGTAAGAGGGAGTTGAATTACTTTTTTTTTCACCTGCAAGCACCCTGCAGGCTTCCAAGAAACACACAACTCTGACTATCCTCTGATAACACAGCTCAACCAGTAAGAGGTTTTTCCACTGTTGAAAGATGTGTTTTAGGTTCTTGCGCTTTTTTAAGGTAGGATGTAGGGGGATATACTGGCAGAAACTGAATATAATATAACAAGTGTGTTTTCTTTAGTGTATAGTCGGCTGAAAATAAGATTTGTTGTGTTTTAATTGCCTTAGAATGAGTCGTTTACATCTACACAGGGAGCAGGTCCTCGTCTATGCATGTTGCTCCGCCATGTTTCTACAGTAGCCCCGAACAGACAAACCCAAACACTGGCTCTAGTTAGTCACCATAGTGAGCAGCATTTGTTTGCTTGCTTTGTGTTTGTTTTTTACAATCAATAATCACACTGCTTTGTTCAGTTTTATTATTGATTTAAATCAACCGGTCCAATGGTTTTGTAGAGAAGGAGACCTCTGTAGATAATTCATGTGGAAGAAGGTGAGCACACATTTATGGCTGCTGATCCTGTTCGGTTTATCTGCAACAAGCTGGATAGGGTCAGAGAAACACTGATTTGTGACTTAAAGCTGATTGGTCAGTGTTTTTACCAGTTTCAATTCCCACCTCCATTTGTTTTGGAGAGGAAGAGACCTCTGCGTATAACTCAGCTCCCAGTAAAAACCTCCTGAACAGCAATTGCTGAAGGACTCCTAAACAGGAATTTACATTTGCACATAGGATGAGTTCAGCTGGTTGCAATATGCAATCCTGACCACTAGACGCCACTAAATTCCATGAATCCTACACACTGCTGGTTTAAAAAGGGAGAATAAATATTCATTTTATTTCCACACAGCAAACAATAACCATAACATATTTGCAAGAGTTGAGACCATATAACTTAAATGGACTTTGTATTTGTGATTTCACAATCTTAGCATTAGTAATGGCTCGTTTAAACATGAGTCCAGTGTCTAGACTGCTGCATGAAAACAGCTTTGTTATGTGTGATGAAGTGGCAGAAGTGTGCCGATGTATGAGCCAGTGTTCTGACCCTGGAAGCCATGCCTCCTCTTATTGCTGCTACCTGTGATCTGAGTCTTGTAGGGCTGTGTCTGCAGCCCATAGGCCCCCTGTGTTTTAAGTAGTGGATAGCATGCACGCTGCCACCGTCCATGTTTTCAGGATATTGAAAAAGACCTTTGTGAGGAAGCTGAGGCCCACTGGCCGTTGGGGAGCAGCGATCGTGCTGCTCCAAATTACCATATCACCTTTCTCTATTCATCCTAATAAACAACAGTCAGATGTCTGACAGGGGACACTCAACAGGCTCGTTGCGTTGAAAGAAGTAGCAAAAGACAAGTAATCTCCTGGTCTCTGTTTGATTTTCCACCAGAGTGTATTTATTGCTGTATAGATTAATATATAACATATGGCAGGCAGTCACATATCTTCCTGAGTGCATTGTGTTTGCAGCATTGAAATGTGGCCAGAAATGAATCAATGCACAAGGTAGCGCTGTTGCTATTACTATTCAAACCAGATAGATGGCTTACATTTAATTTATATAATATAATAATATGGGGATCTTGGTAGGAAAATTTGGCCTATAAAGAAATTAACTTTGTCTCTTTGCTAAGTACACCAATGCATCAAGCCATTATCTCCATGATAGATGAATCATATTTGATATTACACAAGACAAATGTATTCATATTGCATATTTTTCTAATTTTTTTCCTGTCTGACCATCTGTGTGTGTTACGTCTTACCAAGATTAATCTGCTGATCCTATTGGGATAGAGGGCAGGTGTTTTTTTTTTCCTGAACACATACGGTAAGTAAGAGCTGATATCAAAGCATAATCCACCACGTTATATTTCAGATATTTGTAATGTATCAGGGACAGAGATTTCCACAATTGGGCCATATTGAGACCTGATTTATTCTGTATTATCATTTCATATCTGTGTGTCTGTGTGTCTGTGTGTGTGTGTGTGTGTGTGTGTGTGTGTGTGTGTGTGTAGAGACTACGCAAAATGGGGCAGACTGGCCTGAAAAGTCATATGTAGAGAGCATTATGAATATTAGTGACATATGAAAAAGTACTTTGTGTCCTTGGATCAGTGTGCTAAATCATTTAAGAAGAATGACCCTTGACTGGATTAGAGGGAAGAGGGTGAACAAAGGAGAGACACAAAGGGCAAAGGTCGCCCTCCGACATGGTCACTGTTGACCCAAATTCCATCTATCCTCAGTTACAAAGATCTGATGATTATTTTTTTCAGGAAATTGCAGCATTTGATCTCACCTACACCTCTTTCCCTTCTTAAGTGGTGGTGTGATTGAAGTGAGACAATGATTTACAGAGACAACACTCACCTAGCAGGCTGATCGGCCTGTTACAGCCACTGTCTTACATGTGCCCTCCTAAATTCACTTATGTAGAACACTTGTGTTTCCCAAGGCGTTAGACGGGACGAGTGGATGCACAGACAGATTGCAAACTAGTGTTAATGATCGGCCTGTCAGGCAGAATCTGTATTACTTAATCTCCCGGTCCTGCTGTACATGATCAAAGCAATGCAAATGCAACGGGGTATTGATTTCTACAGCATCCTTGCTCTAGCACAGATATGACTCTTTTTACCGCTACCCACAGTTTTCAACCACATCTTTAACTCCAGAACTATTGTCATTTAAACAACCTGGAACAAGAAAGCAGATCTTTTTATGTTTCAGTTAATGTTAAAGGGTGTTTTCCCATGATTTTTTAGCAAGAGATATCTTATTTGATGTTATTCTGTAAGTACAGTCAGCTAACAATATCTACTATTATTGCAAAATCACGCATTAAATCTGTATATCTCATTGTGGAAATGAAACTTGTCAATTGGAGATCAGGGGATTAAAGAGGATACAAAGCAGAAACAGATGGTTTGCTATTATGTGTCCTAAATGCTAATCCCGTCAACCTTTCACACAGCTGGCCTGACTGTGATTGATACATTTACCATATTGTAAAAGTTATATTCTGTGTGATGTGGATTTCCACCTCTGCACTTTCTAAAACCCTGTCTTCACAATTGATAGGCAGTCCTCACCAAAAAAGGATAATATGAAGTGTGAACAGTAATTGATGTCGTTTTGATCACAAAGTCCGAATTCGGTTAAAAATCCTTGTTGCTGCTCATGAAGAATGTGACTGAACAGCGGTGAAACCCATTTAAAGTCCCATTCTTGAAATGTGAGCAGCCACAGTGAACTCTCTGTCACAATGAAACACGGTGATTAAGACAGCTAGTGGGAGATGAAAATGAATTCCCCAAGCTCTGAAGACGTGTTGTATGGAATTGTCACAGGTCACCCTCCAGGCATCTGGTGCTTTCGCAAAGTAATTCATCCAATGTATTATCCCAATAATGATAAATTTCAAGCATTATGAATTGAGATGTTTCCTCACACAAGACTTTAAATGATATTTAGATAAAAGGTCTAAGGATCATAAGCCTTTTGTGTCACATGTTGTTGTTCATGCAGAATTGAGAGTCTGTTTAATCTCCAAAAACAATTTGTTAGGCAGTAAAGAATAGGCCTGTGTCTTTTAAATAATGTGCTATTAAAGCATTTGTGGTATTTATTTTGTTGACATTTTCTGTTCTTTTTATTCATTTGTATCTTGTTTAAATGTCAATAATAAAATCCAAATATGTGCTGGACTCACTCAGCCTGCTTCAACAGTTTTTTTTGGCCAACTGGGGGCAGCATAATCAAACAGTGAACACATTACTACCACCTTTAAAGCTGATGTGGTAAACTTGCTTACACATCAAGCAAGAATACAGAAATACCTGGCATTCATTTGGAGTTGTGTTTCTGGATAGTTGGCCAATGTTAGTCCAATATTCACTCCATTTAGCTTTGGTTGGTTTCCACCAACTCCTGGGGAAATATCTGGCTCTCTAGTTGCTAAATTCTCCACTGTGCACCAGCTAGTCTCTGCCTGTCATTTGGGGCTAAGCATGTAGCGCACTAGAGGTTTGTAGAATTTTTGCTGCTGAAAACAGCTTCCTGCTGTGGCCAAAATTTGTGCAGATGATAATTCTAAGCAGTTTGATCACTTTGAGGGACTCATGAAAAGGTATTGATTATAGCAGCTTTACTTTACCATCCAAGGCTTTAGAAAATAACATCGAAAGTGATATAATGTGTCAATCCACGTCAACTTATTATAGAAACATTAAAGCTTTGCATTTTCAGGCATTACTTCCTACATTGCATTGCATTACCTTCAAAAATAGCATTTAATTGAATGGCCAATGAATGGCTTGAAAATTATTTAATGTAGCAAAGTTATGGAGCAAAAATAGACCCAGTTTCCCACCCGTTTTATTACACTTGGATTAAGTTATCTAATTTCTACATTTGTTAGGTTTTTATAGGTATAATTACTTTGATGAGGCATTGCTTGCAAATGATACATGAATTACAACCTAAATTTGGTTTCCTATGATAGCATATGTTTGAGCCCCGTTTCTGTCTTTTTATGCTGTATGCCTGAGGTATTATCCCCTTTTAGTTCAGTGATCTTCTATAGAGAGTGTGTGTAAAATACAGTAATGTGCTGTGTGTTGAGAATGACAACATTTTGGGGAAAAAAGAATGCAGAACACTGTAGAATGATTTATTTATTGTCTTCTGTTTGCAACTATTTTTTTAAGTTTGCTTCACATTGATCATATTTTACTCACAGAATCAGTTTAAACAAAAACAGCAAGGAATGTAGTATAGTCTGAAAGCCCATATCATATAGCATTGCTGTTTATTGGTCCCGTATGATTGTAGGCCTTTTCAGCAATGCTGTCTCCTCAACTCACACCCAGATAGTGGCTGTGCTTGTGTGTGGATGGCACCCTTCAGTTTTCTAATTGATGACTACTGGGTGCTGTCTGACGGAAGAAGTCTGCTGGCAAACACACGGGAGGAAACCACTGCCAAGACAGTTTTTCTATCAGATTGCTCTTTGAACTTCAGGCTTATGAGCTGCCGACAAACTCAGACTCTGCATGGCAGCGTGCTGCAGTGCCCCTTGCCTTCCTTCCTCTGCTCAATCCCTGAGACCTTGTGGAATCTACAAAGTCAACATTAGAGTCTAAAGAAGGGAAATATCCTGCTGTTTTCCCCTCACAAGTGTGTGCAATCTTTGGCGCACTGTGATTCCGACTTAACTCTAAATGGAAACAGTGTTGTTTCTTTTCTTTCACGCCACCACCTAGCAGCAGAACAGCGTGTCAGACCACTTTCCTCTGGATAATTTCTGACATGAGAGGCCCATTTCAGCTCGCTCTCGCCCCCCTCTGCCCGTACAGCCTGGCCTTCATTAGGCCGACTTATTGGTTGCACATGGCCAAAGTGGACTGTGTGTTATCCTCACGCAAAAGGTGCTGAGGAAATTGCTGAGTCTTCTGTCATAAGACGAGTCCTGAAGGCGATTTCCTTGGCTTGCTTTGCACGCGTGGCCTGGCGTCAGCCCAGTGGCAAGGGGGAATAATGAGGCTTAGAGTGAGCAGGGCCTTAAACCTGGCAGGTCCTCATGCCTCACAGAAAACTAATATCTACAGTGGGCCGGACATGGAGCCCTGAGGGATCTCTGATGCCATCCTGTGGGAGATTAGCTTTGCTACCTTTCGCCTTGTATGATCCTTTCTTAATTCACTAAACTAATAGTGTACTCACACATCAGAGAGAGAGAAAAAAAAATTAAATAATCACAGAAATTTGGCTTCTGTTAAAATCAGATGTAGTGGGGTAATTCATATGATTGATAATATGTTCAGAAACAGTGACAGACCTTGTTATTGACTTTAGCATTGGGTAGGCCCAATGTAATGCAGTCCATCTGATATGTTTATTAATATATCTACTATGTCTACTTGCTGGAATGTAGAATTTTGGCTCTCAGTGTGAAATTATAAATAAATGATCAAAATAAGTAAAAAGTTGAGTTTATATGTAAGAAAATGTGACCAATTTAGCATACCTTTTCTGAAGAAATAAATTGTGATGAACATAACAAGGCCTTAATTTAAGCGGGCAGGTACACACGTACACACGCTCTGTTAACATGTGTTTATATGTCTTTCTATATGTGTGCTCTTGTGCCCTGGGTGAAGATGAAAAGTTTTTTGGACTTGTAACCCTTCTTCCCCTGCCGGTAATCACCCCAGAGCCCTGTAATCCCTGGCGCATGCAGATGCCGCCGGGGGAATATTACTGTTCATAATATTAATCTGCTCTCAAATTCCTTTCTGTTACCAAGATGAGGGGCCTCGTGCACCATGTTCTTATGGGTATTAAGTGTGCTACAAGAGATTCATCGAGAGGTAGATTCTGACTCGTCAGGGATCAAGCCCAGCCTGAGGTCGTATCGCTGCTTTAAGGAACACCCGCGAGCACGCAAAACCCATCTCCATATTCTCATAAACAGCCTGACATGAAAGACGCTGTGCCACAGCGGGGACTCAAATCCACACCCAACCCACATGAATCATGTCAGCCTGATCCAGAGGAGGGTTAAAGCCTCTTTAAGGTGCTCGGTCCCCGGCTGTGATACCTGACTTAGCAGCAGGTAAACCCCCGTGCCACAGGGCTGAGGAGAGTGGCATTGTCTCCATCAGCTGATCAAAGGCACGGCGGTGCACCTCCACGGCACACTTCTAAAACCAGAGGAACAGAAGTGAATAGGAACCTGCCAGATGGATTGGAACCCTTTTCCCATTCAGCTGCTGTTCATCATCCTGTACCTGGAATTTGGCATTGTAACATTTGTCGTACATAGCTTAGCGCCAGGGTGGATTTGTGGCTTTTCAGAGGCCCTCAGCACAACAGTGTAATCATACTAAGCCTCTGGGAATTTATTATTTAAAAAATGCATGGCTAATGACCACAATTACTTTAATCACAGAGTAGCTGTCTTTGAGGTGTGGAGACACGGAGTATTTAGCTAATATGAGCTAATAGGCACTCTTATGACCCTTTTCCCAAATGACAAATTTCTCAGCTTTGCTCATTTTTATGCTGATGATGTACAGCATCGCTTTAGTGGGTTTTTTTTACATGAACCTCTTGAGTTCAGGAGTTGAGAAACCAGTCTTGCAGATAAAAGCCTCATCCTGTCCTTAACTGGTGCTCTGTATTTATTAGTTAATGTTTTTTTGCCCCTCTCCCTCATGACTTGTGCATGTACTTGCCTGAGATGTCTGAGCGGGTGTGGAATTGGATGCAGTCCACTGTGTCACTGGGAGTATTTATGCAATCAGGAAGCGAGCAGGCAGAGGTGCAGTGGTGCCAGTGGCGTGTGAAATCTGCCGGCAGGATTGACACTTGGATGACGGATACCTGTAAAATACATTCACGCCTCTGAGAGGGAAGGATTATTTGTCTAGTGTTACACAAAACACTCAGCGACACTACTGAGGGATTCCATCCTCCGCCCCAACGGTATAAGAAAGAAACCCTGTCAGAAGTTAGGCGGAGGTAAAATGAAGAGAGAGGGCCTCCGCTGCAACATTCAGATCATTTTTGATGTTTGGGAAAATGCACATTCAATTACAAAGGCAGCACTGCATGTAAAGCTGTTTGTTCAGTTCCCTGAGCAACAGCCAAACTGAGAACTTGTAATGGAAAGTCGTTCTCTTGAAACAGTGAGCATTTACATGCCAGGTGTTTGTGTTCTGGCTTCACAGGAGATTAGATGGAAATCTACATTATTTCTACATTATGTGTCTCCATGTCTGATCTTGTAGAGAGGAACAAAGAAAGATGGAGGAATTTGTAATGCGGCGTATTGATCGGTGTTAGCTGGTGTCTCTGTATCGTTCTCCTGTAAGTGGTGTGGCGTGTTATGACCCTTAGCTTCCCTCTACAGGAGTATTAGTCACCATTAGCTGTTCTAAGGTCACCTTGCAATGAGCCGATCGTCCCTGCGGAGGTGACACTGTCAGAGTGTCACTTGGCATATGTAGACTTGTATCTTAACCTTGACCAAAGAAAATGTGTTTCCCAGTAGTTAAAGATTTCCAATGGGGCCTAAGGCTATAAAGCTTCAGGGATTTTACTGTCCAACCCCCTCTGCTTATCCTGCTGCCTACCCTGTTAGCTATCAGTATAAATGCAGACCACCAGTCATGCATTAAGTGCATAATTATTCCATTTCCAAGATAAATCTGGTGTATAGTGTCATATCCATCATGGCTGTCACCTCCTACATGGAGAGTAGGGCACTAAATGAAAGCCTTTTTGCTCATATGCACTTCTATATAGTCATCAATTTTGAGCAGTCTATTCATTGTTTGGTTTTGACAGACGTGAGCTAATAATGAATGATCAAGCAATGCCCCTCAAACAAGAACAGCCAGCATAAGCATACACAGGCACTAAGGAAGAGGAAGGGAGGGGAGGGGGGTGTCATTCCACAACACAGACAGAGCTACAGTCGACAGGCAATCCTCTTCTGCATTACCCCTTATTTTTTCAAGGTTGCTGTTCTGGCAGTGGGGACAATGTCAAAAAATTTGTCGCGATCAATATTTGTGAGTATCTCTGATCAAGAGGACGACCAGTATACAAGTGTTAACAAAGGGCCTAGGCCATACCAATGCGGGTTTACAGCTTGTCTACACTGGGATATGATGTGAAAACAGTAGTTCAGTCCTCAGATGGTGCCCAAAGAGGAGCTCTGATCCTTGTCCCCGCCTTGTTTCACAATAAATAACATTGCTTGTCCACTCAAGATGGACATGGAAAAGAGATTTAGGCCTTGACCAGGAGATGATGTTTATTTTTTTTGCTTTTATTATGTGTTATTCCGTTTAACATGGGATTAGGCATGTTATGACTGATATAAAGCTGAAGTAAGGCTTCTGGGCTGATTGGAAGTAAAGCAGGTTATGTTGTGTACATAATAAGAATATTTGGGCAATATTGGGGTTATTTTGAAAGGCTTAGTTGAGGACAGCAATCAAAAAACCATTTGCTTTTGCACTAGGTCTCACTGGAGACTTTGGTTTGAAGACAAATACTGCCTTCAAAGTAAGCTATGTGCTTATCACAAACTGCAGTGGCAGAATCTTTTTATTTATTTTTTTTAAATGTATTTAATTAAATTGGCAGCAATTTTACCTGCTGTGATTGAATGACAGCTGAATACATCACCGTGTGGGCGTATGTTATTTTGTATCTGATATAATAAATCTGGCACTCTTTGTCGGCTGATATTAGCCTTTCACAAAAGATGCATTAGAAATGTATCCAGTGTCGTTGAGGGGATGTATGTGCCATGTATTATGGGTATTCGTTTAAAATAGTGTTGGCTACCCTACATCACCTCACAATAGATAGTCCAAGTGCTGCTTTAGGCTCCCCAAACTGCAATGCATAGATATGTTGTGAGTTACATGCTTGACTGCCCCTGTTGCATTTACAGTAATTGATTCTTTTCAATGATTTTCAAATGCTGAGTCCCTTGCTGGCAATGCATGTTTAAAAGGAGTGCAGGCATGTCACGCATGGCTTACTTCCGCAGATACGCTGCTTTCTTGTAATTCAATCCGGCCTTTCTGCACCTAACCAAGGTGATTAACTTGCTACGACACAAGTACTGCTGGACTTCCTCTCCTGGATTAGGCCCATTGACTATCGCTTCCTCCATGTAATCTCATGCATAATGACACACATTCACAAACTCTTATTCTTCATCCGACTTGCCTTTGAAAATTTGCATTATTGGTTTTGTGCCTTTTTTTCTTCTCCTCCTTTTTTTTTTTTTTTTTTTTACAAATACAAATGCAGTGATTTTATATTTGGTCCGGAATCTGATTTTTTTTTGGCATATTTACTGTATAAAAAATCTTTAGGAGGGTGCACATTGTAAAATGTGGTTAACATTGTGAAACAGTCGCTGATAGGTTTAGGCAACAAAACTACTCTGTTAGGTCTTTTAGAATGGCGTCAAATAAGTATGTTTGTTACAGGATTACAGTTAGACATAATGTGACGTGACTTAAATACATGACATGAGGTAAGTATATGATGTAAGTGCGTAGCTTGCATAATGTTTTGTTAAAATAAGTCAGTATGACACTTTGTTTTAACACAAGGGAAAGTCCTATGTTTGTTTGGCCAATCCACCATCCCAGCCACCTTCCTATGGAGACACTGCCGCTCTGTATAGCAGCTGCTCTGAGCCTCTAATATTGCTGTGGATAGGTTTACATTGGGTTAGCAGACAGCCCAAAGCGTTTCATATAACTAACAGGGATCGGGGACGAGGACCCACTAAAGGGATCCTAGTGTGTTCGTTTCAGCAGCCCAATCGCAAAAAAAAAAAAATTCTTGTCTATGTTGAAATTTTGTGTCTCAACACTGTGGTTAAAAAGGGGTTAGGTTTAGGCACAAAAGCTCTTGATTATGTCAGGACAAAAAACATGTTTGGGCTTTAAGATTGGGTTTTGGGGACACATTCATGGCTGGAGAAGTCATCAGTTTCTGTAGAAAAAAAACACAAATTGTTTTGGTAGCACTGTCCTGGTAGTAAATGCAGTGATATCTCGGTAAATAACAACTACTTTTTCGTGGCACTACTTTGGCAGGTAATGCAGTGATGTCTTGTATTTGACAACTGCTTTTCCTGTCACTAAGCCCATGAATAAATAACAGCAAGTCACTTAAAAAATCCCCACATTTGGTGGCTATATAGCTGCTGGAAACACAGTGTCAGGTAAAATACAGCCAATTTCATGGTTTGTTGGTCTCAAACAGTGATCTGCAGTGGTCTGTAGCTTAGAGGGCATCTTGCCCTGTGTTATGTCATCCACCATGCCCCTTGGCATGGTTAAGATACCTTTAAATCACATATTTTAATTTATCAAATCATAAATTAATGTAGTTGCCTACATTAATTTCAATATAATAGACGCATAGACCAATGCCCAGCAAATCAGAAATGCATTTAATCTCTGTAACATATGGATTGCAGTAAAGGATTAATCAAAAAATAAATGTGTTTTCTTAAACAAACAAACAAACAATGGATAAAAAAGCTGAATGAACAGATTTTGTTGGTAGAAACTGCATTTCCCTCTTCCATTCATTAAAGACTATTCAGGTAGAGCAGTACGTATGCTCTTTTAAGGTTTTTATATTGCAATGATTTTTGGTGGTAAAATAAGCCGCCTAAACAGGCAGAAAATGATAGCATCACAACCTTTCTATCTGTTAAGCAGAACAGATAACACTGAGGTTCTTTGCTCACCTCTTTTCAAGTGTTTCCATTTTTCTTCTTCTGTGTTTGCAATACGCTGTCAAAAGGACCTCACCCACATCATACTGTATTTTAAAAAGCAGCCCATGAATTTTTGATCAACACATTGTAGACCAACCAGTGAAAAAATGCACATACAATGGAGAAAAAAAAAGGACGCATCAAATGCAATACAGCTCTGCTGTACACAGCCTTTATCTGTATTGTGCTGGTAAACAACAGAGAAGTTATTTTAGAAATGAAGCAATTAAGCAGATCCAAAATGAACACAACCCCCTTGTAAACCAGCACATGGCGATGTCATTTGCATGCCTTTGAATAACTAATCTCTGAGGGGAGTTCCTTCAGATGGAATTCTCAATGCCATGCGCTCTTTGTTTTAAACACAGCAAACAAACAAACAAAAGCGTCCTGGGTCCAGAGTTACTTCAGCTGCCCCCCACTCCCCATCCAGCCTCTCACCGTCTCTCTCTCTGCTGTCAGATGACCTACAGCTGACTGACAGTGACTGCTGAGGCCATCACTCACCACCAGCAGGAAAGAAGAGGGGGTACCCTTTTATTAGATAAACAGAAAGAGTAGGGAAAAAGGGAAATAGCATCTCAAGTTGTGTAGATTTTTTTTTGGTCTTAATTAGAATCACCATTCATCATGGTCACAGCATTTCTATTCATCCAGCTGATTGGGGACATGACAAATGAATCTGGGAATAAACGGAGTGTCAGGCCGGGGAGGGAGATGGATGTTCTCTCAGCAGGGAGGAGCGGGAGAAGTACAGTTAGCGCTGGCAAGTGGCCAGAGCTTCTGGGCTCCATGTCTCTCCACACATCACCCCCGGGGCCACAAGCAGGAGCACTTTTCCCTCTTCTGGACCCCCTGTCACCCTCTGTTCCCCTGTTTATTTGTAAATGAACAACATGTCACACTAATACACATTCAACGCCCACACCACCACCTGCCCCAAATCTCCAAAACTCACCTCAACGACCTGATGTATGCAGCTGTAGTCAAAGAATTTGCTTCTTTTTACAGCTTCCATGGTGTGACGGCACGATGTAGAACGAATGTATGATGAATGTTAAGCGTTGTACTAGTTGTTGTCTGGATGTAATTATAAAACAGAAACACCGAACATTAGGCGAGCCCTAACAGTGAATAGATTAAAGACAGTTTAGCACAATGCTGTGTTTTATTCTGCCCCACTGTGTTCTCGGCAGGAGCTGGAGGGCCACTGTGCCCATTGATGTGTAAAGCAGAGTGAGCGGTGCAAAAAGGGTTGCAGAGTTCAGACTGAATTAGAAACCATTAGAAAGTGTTTGAGTGACATACTGTAAGCCCCTTCTTCTTCACACATTATTAGCAAACTCACTTTGATCCTATTATACAGCAGACAATTGTTATTCTGGAAATGAAGAAAAAATAATAATGTTATAAAGATTAATGCACCCCTACACCTCATTCTTCCATCCGCCCACTTTTGCATAGACCCGGCTCTCATATAAATTTGAATTGGTTTTTCAATTATTAGAGTGCCTCAGCTCTCTCTGGCTAAACAAAGAATTTCCATCGGATCCATTGAGATGAAGTTAGATTATGCATTACTGCAATATCCAATTTAATAACTCAGATTTTCCTTTATTGTTTTTTCTGTTTGCATTGTATTCCTTTAAACGACTTAACCAGGCGGGAAGGCAGGCTGGCGTTGACAGGAGTTGTGCAGCTTCGCCTGACAAAGACGTACACAGGGCTCACATCAATGACTGAGAGCATGAATAAATACAGGCCCTCTTCAGTGAGGATGACAAAAAGTTGAATGCACGGTTCAACTGACTTAGTGGAGCAGAATGGATGTGATTAAATTAATTACACTAAATCAATATCAGTCTCAGCTCAAATAGCTTAAAAAATAACACTGATCATTGTCAGTTTGTCAGTTAAACTTCTACTAATCATTTTTTAATCACATTTCATCTCAGAGCGTGCACGTATTGTTCTCTATTGCCTTTATTGTACTGTTTGAAACATCAGATAGTTCATCTACAGTATATATCTGTATATTTAATATACACTCTGGGTTGTTTTCTTAGATGACAAGTGGCCAATCTTTGCACAAGCTGATCTCACAGCTCCACTTTCCCAAAAGTGAGCACGTCAATGGTGTCATTTCAAATTTGAAGAATTATCGTGATTGAGCTGCATAAACAACCTGCAGAGGAAGTCAGATTGACTGTCACATCCAGACGCTTAAGTCTGAAAACAAAGAGGGTGGAAAAAGGGATTGTGATCGCAGCTCCATGGCATATTGGAACAAAAGCCCAACCTGAATGATTTATCTTTTTCCCCCTCTTTGAAGCAGAGAAACGCTGTCTCCCCACTGTCTCTGTTTGAGCTGCGCTGGCGGAGTACCTGGGGAGGGCAGCGCCACGCAAGACAGTAGGCTGTGAAGCTCTTGTCCCCATATTTAGTCTATGCAGAGAGACAGTGCATACAAAAGGGAAAGGGAGTACAGCGGTTCTGGCCCGAGGCTATCTTGTGTAGGGCTCTCTGAGCTTGAACAAAGTGCGTGAGACATTTTTCGAAACACAGATGCATTTTGTTACAGAAGAAAAGAATAGATGAGAGGTAATGGCAACTCATAAAAATTAAAAACAGGAAAGCTCTGATGCATACCATGTTTCAGCAAGATCCCCGGGTGATTACATCCTATTGAAATATCCAACGTGATGCACGCTGTGGCTTGCCTGTATTAAAGCCGAGAGGCAATGTTAAATAAGGCCATTTGATACAAATCTGTCATTTGACACCCCCTCTGGTACCTTACAGTGCATGATATAAGTGAAGAGCTCTTGAACTCTTGGGTGCCACCCCTGTAAGTCTGGTTGTACGCAGGTCTACAGTTTGTTTATTTATTTATTTAATTAAAAAAAAAAAAAAAAATCTGATTCCCCTTACTTATACTAGAGATAAGATATACTGAAGACATCTGTTATGTTATTAATTTCACATAAATCTTAAGCTCCTTCTATGCTTGAAATGAGGCTTCATTCAAGCTGAATTAATGAAACATGATTGTAAGTCCCTCACGTAGAAGAGGCTGTCATACAATATTGAGTTGCTTATAATCACTGTGTAATCTCGCTGTCTGCCAGGGGAGGGCGGCGCGAAAAGCCCCCTGTAAAACAATGTTTTGAGGAGATCAGAAGCCTTTGCCTGTATCTGGCAGGATAAAAAGGCTGGGAGTCTGCAGCTAGGGAGGAAAAATGACTCATTGGTCGTCAGCGGAGGAAAAACTGCAGATTTATGCTGTGTACCCGACCGCTGTGATATGTGCTAATTGTCGAGATCAGAGTGCTGCGTGTTTTCCTGAACTTAGGTAATTGTGCGTGTGAGCGCCTGGCAGTGCACAGAGAGACACTCTGAGGCCTCACATGTGCAAGAGAGTTGAGGGCGTCCACTGCCATGACTGACAGCATCACTAACTCCCAAGCTACCAGGTGAAAGACCCATGGGTGCAAGCCACAAATGGTACTCGCCATGAGGGAAAGCTGTGGTAGGTCCACGCTCTCATGAATAATAAAATGTTGAGGCAAAAACAGAAAAGTGTGTATGTTTATGTGTGTGTGTGTGTGTGTGTGTGTGTGTGTGTGTGTGTGTGTGTACATCTTCATCAGTCACTTTCTCAGCTTTAACAGTGTTATTTGGCCTGTGCCGTGTTTTATCTGGCGCACACACACTGCTGGGGCTGAATGCCTCAGGCTGAAGGTCTCAGGTGTTTTGATGTGTTTAATGTCAGCTGCATGAACAACAACAGCCATAGCACTTTATCAGACAGACAGCCCCTGTTGCCAGGGGTCACCAGTCACGGCGCACAGGATGACTGGGCTCACACTATGCCATTCTTGTCACATCGTGTAGTGCTTGTCACACCTCCGCTACAGTGTCATTGCATTACTTGGCAAAGCTTGTTACAACACCTGCCCTGCGATGGACCACTCTCCAAAATAGAGTCGTTTTGTAAATCCGTGCAGTGCCAAAACGGCACATGGCATTCAATCTGTGTTAATACCCAGTGACGTACAATGCACTTCATCACCTACATCAGTCAAGGGAACACCGGGCTTTATCTGCCATCTCCATCCTCCGCTGCTGCTCCAACCCCAGCCTAATTATTTTTTATGCAAAGCAACACAAGAGGAGCGAGTGACACAAAAACACAGTTGAAATTGGGATAGACCTCATCATTGTTTGGCTGCGCCCACGACTTAATTAAAATTCGCAAGGAGCTTGGCTCCTTTGTTCCCTCTGTATTGCAGCATTGTTCATCAGAAGTGAGCAGGAGTACAAATAATCGAGTGCAAACACTTCCTCCGGTGAAGCTAGCCCTTTCTCTAGAGGTTTACCCTACTTTACTTTTCAAACTGACAGAAATGGGTTGTCTCAAATCTGCCACGGCATCACTTCATTAAAGAAGTAGCCCGCTTTAAAACAAACAAACAATACACCCACCCACCCCAATCCCGCACACCCCCTGAGCAGGCACATGCACACTTGCCACCCAACCCATCTAAAATGTGTCACATCCCCAGCAATCTGTAATTTTGTACTCAAGGGGTTAATTGCCTGCCATGGCATCAAAGGAGAGTTTTGATGTGCTTTTTGAGGGCTGTCTTTAGCCAAGTTTGGGAGTAGAAAGGAGAGAGGAGTGAAAAGGGGGAGGGATGTGGTGAGAGCAGACGGAGAGGAGGGCACATGAGATTTCACTCGCGGCATAGCAGCGCGGGCGTCTCCTCAGGTAATCCTGCCTCTCAAAGGCATTATTGAATTTTCTTGTTTTTCTTCTTCTCTTTGTCAAGGCAGGGAGGAGAGAGTGTGTGCAGAGGGAGAATCAGGGAGGGGGGGTTAAACAGAGTGAGCCTGACTTCTGAAGGGTCTGCAGCGGGTGCTTGATTCTCATTCACCTCTGCAGATCCACGTCAAAACACAGCCAGACCTTTTAAGGCGCCTGGCTTTGAAGTGAGAGGAGAGCCTCAAAATCCAAGCTCTCCGCCACATATGCCCAGTCTGAAAAATTAGCAGCCATGTGCGTCTCCCTGCCCCTTTGAAGTTCCACGGGCCGCTCCTCTCCCCATGTTCTAACAGAGAAATCAGAAGGTATGCAGCCTGACTCCCAGATTAAGGATAGTGATCATGCCGTATTGGTAGCTCAGGCAAAGTGCCTCGTCTCTGGCTTTTGTTCAGTCAGACCATGAAAACCTCTACCTTGTTAACACTGTTTACCTAACTCTTCAGAAAAGCTCTGCAGAATTGAAACAACTAGTAAAGCAGTCAGTTGTGACAAAACCCCTCTGTGATCTGCCTAACGTGGATCTAAAGAGGTGTGTGTGAATCAAACCGGCAGCTGCACTCATCTAAGACATTAACAGATTTTCCTTTCACTTCCTGACAGCCACATCTCTGTTGTTTATATGAACAGCAATTAGTTATGACGACCCGTTTGACATGAAGTTACTTCAAATTTAATCAAATGTGCAACACAAGGGCAACATTAAAGGACAGAGTGTTTGCCCTGAGGCAAACTTGTGGAAAAAAAGAGCAAATGTTTAAAGCTCCAGTAGGCCATTGGAAAAAAGGGTGTTCACAGAAATCATAGAAAAGTCCCTATTACAATATTTCTAGATATTACTTCATTACTTTTGGCTAACCTATTTAATAAAAAGCAATAATGAAAATAATTTGCATGCTCTTGACATAATGCAGCCCTCCTCTGGTTGCAGGGAGAGGGGACTTTGGGAGACCCCTCAAGAGAGGAGTATTACCCACACAATGTGCCGGAGCTGCTTATCCCATTGTAATCTGACCTGATTGGAAGGGTTTGATTAAAAGCGAAGGGGGCCACACGCCTCCTAATCCCCGCTGAGCAACGCTTCATGACCCCATCTAACCTCCTCAAATGCCAAACGGCCCCCTCCTGTCAAGATGGCTCAATGCACAGCACCAGACGGTGGAGTGTGCTGCGCAGGAGTTTAGGGCCTCTAATCCCCAAGCTTGTCTTGTCCCTTTCTCCTCTTATCCTCATCAATGAGACTTTCTCTCCTCACAAGAAGATTTTGGGAGATGACTGCTATTTTGGTGCTGGAAAGTGAAATAGCCCCGAGGGGCTGTGTAAACATTGTGGCTTAGCGCTCACCGTCATGAGAGAGGCTCCGTCAACTAGTCTCCATACTTATGAGGCAAGCAAATCCGCATCTTGTTATGAGGGAATCGGCTGTGCTAAAGCCTTGCTTAGTGACACATCTTGTTGTCAGAGGGTTTGTCTAAACAGGTATCACAGCTGTAAGCTGTCGTATCACTGCGCATCATCTGCATCCTCTGAACTTACTGTCATCGCGTCATCCACCCAGTTCATGAGGAAGCACCAGTATCAGGGGTTTTGGTGAGAAACATCATTTTAGTGTCAGTAACACAGGAATAACATCTGGGTGTGAGTGCACCTGTGTGTGTGTTCAAACAGACATGCATTTAGGCAAACCCCCGTCCTCAAGAGCATCTTTAAGGCAACTCGTTTGCAGCAAGCGTCGGAAGTCAACTCTAAAGCCTCTCAACTCCCTTTCGTTTGGTGTCTGACTACAATGAGAGAAATTGTCAGGTAGGGATGTGTTAGGGTGTGCGTGTGAGTGTGGGAGAGATGAGGGGAAGGGATCAGCTTGCTGTCAGTGTCAGTCTCAGATGGTTACCTGTAAGTAAGCTGACAAAAAAGTGTATATTTGTGTGTCGGTATATACCGTTTTTTTTTTTACCTGGTATGCATGTGTTCATACATGTGTTTTAGTGGTAGTATCATGGTTCTGGTTCTCTTTGGGCGGCCTGTCGTGTGGCTTTGATCAGATCCAGAGAGGAGGCTGTTGCGAAGCGGCTGGCTGCTGGGTGGGTCTGGTTCAGGTGTCAGAAAGAGAAGGAAAGAAAGATTAATGGCCTCTTTGAAATGAAGGGCCTTCCTCCAGTTACTCTGGCACTGCCTATCAAGGGAGGGGTCCGCTAACTGACCGGGGATCACATGGGACAGGTAGGGTGATTTTTTTAAAGGCCTCTTTGCTGATTGGTATGGCGTGTCCTGTGGAGGGGTCACTGAGTGATGGAGTGGCGAGGAGACGGCAAACCGCCTTTGGTTGGCCTCTTTGAACAGCTCCCTCATTCATAGCCCTGTCTCAAGCAAGTCTCAGGAGGCAAGCTGCAGATGAAAAGGTCCTAATAGGCTGTCAGTGGATCTCAACACTCAGTAGCTCACCTTATCTAATGAGGATATGAAAAGAGCAGTTTGAATAGAACCAAACCACAAGTTCTTGTTCTGCAACTTGTTTTGAGAAGTGCCACGCTGAACAATTTGTGCAAAGCAAAAACATGTTAACACACAAGACACGACAGTACTTACGACTTCATGACATTCAGTTAAAGGTCCAGTGTGTAGGATTCAGGGGGATTTATTGGTAGAAATGGAATAAAATATATAGTAAATATGTTTTCTTTATTGTATGATCACATGAAAATGAGAATTGTTGTGTTTTTGTTACCTTAGCATGAGCCATTTATATCTACATAGGGAGTGGCTCCTTGTGCACGGAGATTGTCATGTTGATTGGGTTAGGGTTAGGTGATTGCTGATTTTTTAAAACATGAAACTGCTTTATTTAGTGTTTTTAGCAGTTTAAAAATGTTAAGTCCATTTGTTCGGAGAGGAAGAGACCTCAATTTGCATTGTAAAAACCTCCTGAATGTCTGAACAGCATTGGAGAAACACTTTTTTTTAACGTGAAACTGCTTTTTTCAATATTTTTTACCAGTTTGAATCACCTGGTCTATTTGTTTTGGAGAGGAGGGGACCTCTGTGACAACCTGGGCTCCCGTTAGAAACCTCCTTAACAATTAACACTGAAATAATTATAACCAGGAGAAGTTTCAGCTGGTTTCAGCAATATGCAATCCTCATCATAGATGCCACTAAATCCCCCAACACATTGATCCTTTAAGACTTGTATCCTGATCCAAGAATTGAGAATGTATGTCTAATTATCTCTAATTGTCTTCTAACAACCATATCATATTATAGCTGATCAAGGCCAAGAGGGGAATAGAGAGGAAGTCTTTTTGCCTGTGTTTTTGCTGTGACACTTAAGGTATTTTGCAGGCTTTTGGCACCAAAGGTTGTTGTGAGGAGGATTTTAACCTACAGCCAAAACATAAAATGTTCAGTAATTATTTTGTTGTATTAGGTGTGACATTTGAGTGCTTTAGGCGTTTAATTTTGCACGTCTTTTATCTAAACTTAACTTTAATTTGCCCAGATGTATTTGTTGGAAAGCCTGGAATATTTTTCCTTTGTCTCAATAGATTGCTCATTTGCAGGCAGGTGAAACAGGCAGGTTTTCCTAGATTTGGGAATGCTTCTTAAGCAAATAAATGAAGTAATAAATAATGCAATTTAAGACTAAATTAATATGTTATTATGTGCCTGCCTATACCTCAGGGGTCTATAAGGAGGCTGAAAAACTGTGAGCGTTGCCAGATTTGTGAAACGCTTCTTATGAATTGCATATTCAGTGTGTTTTAGTTCGATTTAATTAGGGAAGGCAAGTCGGAGAGTTTTGTTTTCATCAGTAGCAACACCAGGCAGAGACAGAGGCCTTTGGCGGGAATATGTAAGAGTCTCCAGTATTGTAGTGCTCAGAAGCTCCAGTCATCTCACCTTACACGTTCACACTGGATCGACCACTGAGTCTTTTGTTCTTTTCAATCCAAGCACTATGAGACTCTCCCCACCGAGGCTATTTCGTGTTATGTCAGAACAGACTATTTACCTCTCCCTGATGGGTTCAGACACTTTTTTTTTTTTGGCTGTCGTCACCACAGTTATAGACCTTTATTGCATAAACATGTTGACAAATGGTCCTTTGTAAACTTTGTTGCTGGCGACATTTATTCTGCAACAAAGCAGTTACTTGAGCTGGCTCCCTGGGCTTGCTTTCCATTCAGGCTAGTGATCAGTTGTCTGCACGCCAGTGGCCCCTGGGCTGCTGGCCCACCCATGACGGGGGGCTCCATGAAGGAACTTATTTATAATTGCAACTGAGGAAAGGTTTCCTAAAAGCATTTTTCGCTTTAATGAAGTTTACTGGCACCGGTAGGCTGGTGTGTAGCCAAAAGGTTTTAGTATTCTTTAGTAACATGTTAATATGATTTGTCTTGGCAACAAGCAAAAAAGTGAAATTGGCACAGAGAGTAGCCATGAGCTGGAATCCCAATGCCAAATTTGTCATCCATGTTTTTACTTTGAGGTGGGGTTGGAGGAAAAAAATGTAATTAAGGCCATTGTTGCAGTTCTCAGTGGGGGAGCATTTGCTTTGGCTAAGCCTTGTAATTATGAATGATATCCTCTTTGGCCTGCTTTACTTTCTGTCCCTGCTGCAAAAATTGGATTTGTTCCACACACCCCTGCAAGACGCGAGATAATCTTTGACCTGAATTGTCGTCACCTGCACTTGCTGCTCAGAGCGATGCTTTTCCCATTCATTTAGCCCATTCACTTAAAAGCTTGCCATCTCATAAGCGACCGTGCTAACATGATGATCACAAAAAAAAATGACCGCCCTGCCTGCAGAGAGGCTGAGTGATCCCATCAGCGTTGGGTTACCTGGCTGCCCCCCTGCTCACTGTACCCTTTGAGAAAGACATTTGTGCGGCGGTATGCTAAGGCAGGAGGGTGGGATGACCCTTGAGGGTTTGGTTGACGGTGTGAAGGCTCCTCCAGGCCTGAGTGCTCTCTCTCACTGGGTGTCTCGCCTGACCTGGCCAGCAAGGCCTCGCACAGACCGGGCTTTCATTCCACCCAGCCCTGCGGCTTCAGCTCCTAATAAAGCTACCATTTGATCCCCTTGAATTTCTAAATCGTTCTCCTTTTGATTCCCTCTTAACTCTGCCTGCGTTTTTCCACTTTGTTCTGAATGGAGGGTCAGGTTTCTGCTCTCAGTGATGGAGTGTTTGGTGAACTGTGTATAGCTGTGTGTATGTGTTTAGTAGCCTGTTGACAAGAATTATGGCTCATTAATGAGATCATTTTAAGCAAGTTATTGCTGTGAAGATATCACATGACTGATATTCCCAGTCATTAATTTTGTATATCCATTTTAGTTTATACTTTTAAGAAGCATAAGGCAACAACGACATATAATTTACAATTATTACACACAAGTACGTGTGCAATAAATAAGAAAGAGCTCATAGGTCATATATGGAGAGGTACTTTTGTTCACAGTTTAGAGTAGAGTAAGCAGCAAAATTATTTAAATAGACCTGTGGACATTAGAAACCCAGAAAATTATAGGTTTGTTTTAAAAGGCTGATTATTCTCTGGTGTAATGAGTAAAGTACACCCATAAATTTGCTCGGCTGCCCCAAGGCAGGGCCGAGTGTGTCAGGACTGCATGGTGTTTTCTCTTTAACACCCCTCTTTAACTGCCAAGTATGGTGTTTAAGGGAATTACAGCCCAGGTAACAGGCACTCCCAGGCTTTGTCAAACGAATGCCCTTTTCATCGCTGTTGTCCAACGGGTTCCCATGTGAGCTTTGTTATTTATAATTATAGTGTTAACTACACAAATTAAAACACAATTATTGTATGAGCTGTCTGTAGTCAGACGGACTGAAAGAAAAAGTCTCTGACCCTCTTATCCTCTGCTTTGAAATACAGCTTTTACCCTCAGGTGGAAGACTCAGGGCTCTTCAGTGTTAGTAAAATTGTTTGAAGTGTTCATTTATACCTTTAGCAATTAAGTGACTCAGTGCTACAGAAGTGGTGCGACATGTCTTTGTTGCAAATAGTGAATATTTAAGTTTATATCATTGATGTGTGAATCAGAGAAGAATGTTCAGTGACGTTTACAAACGCAGGAGGATACCTCGCATGTAACATGCAGACGTGAAAGCCGTGACATGAGACAATTGGAGATGAGAACGTGTTGTGTATTATGTCATATTGTATCAAGACTGTGCTCCCATGAGGAATGACGGCATTAGTCTACACCTGCATTTAACCTGTATTAACAGCTGTATTTCCACTGCAGGGTGCTCTGATTGGCCGGTGTTTCCAGATCGCCTGTATCTTGATGTCTCTGCACCAACATTGCACCGGGGGTAACAAAAGTACGGTGACACTTTTTAGTGTAATAAACAATCACCAATAAAAGCTTTTACACACAGCTAGACTCCTTAAATTATGTTTAAGGAGGAATATGATCTGAAATTGAGGAGAAATGTTGGCAACCAAAATTACATTTCTCTGACGTTAGCATGTAACTACATGTAACAGTGGAGACTACATAATATAAACACTAAGAGTAGCGTACCTAGAGCAGATGGCAGAAATCCGTCACAAACTGATGTCAGCTTATCTTAAAAGTATAAGAAAACCATCAGACACAAAGTATTCAGATGGTCAAAAGCCTGAGGTTTTTGCTCACGGATTGCTTTTCCATACATGGGCCTAATTATACTAGACTATTACATTATGGTTTTACATACAGCCTACTTTAACATGTTGTTTGATATCATGTTGCATCGTGTCGTGTTGTAACATATTATATGGTGTAATACCATATTATTTTATATTGTATCATTTTGTCACATTGTAGCGTGTATATCTATATATACATATCATATATCATATATATATCAGAGAGAGGAATTAAGCAGGGATAATGGGCTTTATTTTGCAGCTTTCATAAGTACACCATTTAAACACAATAAAAATCGCACTTTCACATCCAACAGGGATGTTACTACAGGGTTACTACAGGGATATAAAGCAAAAATGTACCAGCTCCAAAGAATACTTTTAGCACATAGACTCCTCATACTTATAATGTGTGTCAGTTTTCTGGTGTTTGAATATGTTTAGGAGTAAAATTAGTGGCCTCCCCCTGGAATTTCTGTATGATCCTTTTCTCTTTTGCATTCTTTGAAGCTTTCACATTACAGTCCAAATGTCAGGGGAGCATTAACTCGGGCTCCGCTCGCTCAGATCACAGAGAAAGTATTTCCTGACATGTGTTGGTGCCCTGGCCTGTACCCGTGCCCGGCTCTGTGTGTGTGCCCGTGGCACTCAGCAGAACAGGGGGAAATGAAAGAGCTCTTATGCTGGTGCCAGTCACAGATGCCCAGCACCACCACCCGCCCACGTCACCGCCTGCTCTGTCTGCATTCCCCTCTGACACTGTCCGGACGGGGCCCTGCACAGACCTGCAGGTGGCCCCATTAGCAGGGAAAGTATGTCACTGGAGCTGCCCAGGGAGTGTGAATGGAGCAGGCTGTTCCTAAATTCTGGCTCCTCGTAAATGAAATAGATAGGAAGTAGGGCTATACGGATAAAAAAAGGAAATACTGATTGCTTTTTTAAATTATTTTGGCAATTTCAGTGATGTAAAATGTCAAAAATCTGGTTGTGTTACAGAGTTTTTGATTTATTTTATTTTATCCAGACTGAGAATTTTGTATTTTAAGCATTCAAAATTACACATGGCAAGCTTTTTGTACACATATCAAAGTTGATACCATAATTGCAAAACTTATAGCAAATGCTGTATATTGCAATACAAGAAGTTTTTGGTCAGTTTTTGTTCATATACAGGGGTCCTGGGTCTGAGAAAGGTTCAGAGTAGGGCCTGAGGGAATGGGACTACTGTGTGTGTGTGTGTGTGTGTGTGTGCGTGCGTGCGTGCGTGCGTGCGTGCGTGCGTGCGTGCGTGCGTGCGTGCGTGCATGCGTGCGTGCGTACATGCCTTGTACAGTGCAGCATCCAAACTCCAACCTAGCCAGATCCAGGCCCAGCCTCACAGCTATCTGTTCCACAAGCTGAGATCAAAGTGGCGGTGCTGGCAAATCCGCCTGGGCTCCGGCACAGCCTTGCTCCAGCAGCTGCTGAGCAGGAACAGCCCCAGCATGCCTTGTTGAGGTTGGGGGGGGAAAGGAGCTGAAAGATTCATGGGCTGGATGTGTCATTAACTCACTGCATGATTGATGTCCCACATGACTAATAATGTCACAACTCAAAAGGAGACAAGAAAAAGGCAAATATTTTCAGACACATCATTTCTTGTTCGCTTTTGCTCTGCCAAAGACTGACTGCAAGAGTGCTTTCTGCCTGTCTCTCTGTTGCAACTCCTTCCACTCCTGTCTTGTGAGTTCTCCAGGGCTTGTTTAGCACTTGGGAAGAGAGGGCGATAAAATCATTGATAAGATTTTTGGATCCTGGAGTGTCTCTTTGGGTGGCCTGGCAACTACTGTAGCCTCCTGCTGCAATTTCTGACACTCTCATAGAGTTTGTCTTCAATCATACAAATATATGAAATAAGATTATTATTATTATTATTATTATTATTATCATTATCATCATCATCATCATCATCATCATCATCATCATTATTATTATTATTTAGCATTTCTTGTCATACCCTTGTTCTATACAGGATTGTGTGTTGACTACAGCCTCTCTGAGCTTGCAGAAAAAGAGGCAAGAAACGTGCAGATTATGAAACGACACGATGCATGCAGATATGGAAAAGGCGCCACAATCTCTCCTACAAGGGAGCAATATGTACATACTTTGTGGTTTTGCTTCGTTTTTGGTTTTGCATCTCTTTGTGGTTGTTTTGTCTCTCTTTGTACAGGCTTTGTGTCTGTTTGAGGTAATTTTGCATCTTTTTCTGGTTGCTTTGTCTTTTAGAGGTAATTTTGTATCTTTTTGTGAGGTAATTTGCATCTTTTTTTTCTTTTTTTTTGTGTCTCTTTGACGTAATTTCCTCCCTCTCTAGTTGGTACGTTAATTTGATTGAAATTTTGCAGTCGAAGGCCAGGGGAGATTCTGAAACTTTGGGTGTGTGGGCTTGTGCCCGGTAGGCATGTACAGTATAACAGTATAGTTAAAGTCTCCAGTTCATCACAGGTCTAAAACACAAAAACAGATAAACACATTCAAACCTTGACCATTAAGTGATGGAGATTTATCTTTGGCATGTAGACAGAAAGCAGAGGAGGAAACTTGGAGGAAACATGAGTATAAGCAACTATACAGCAAGGCTTCACTGTGCCACCATGATACCCTCTGAATATGCCACACCTTGAGTGATATGTAATACTACTCTAGAAAAATAATTATGTAGTGAGCGCTGAAAGTGTATACTAAATAAAATGGCAATACAGTTTTTGACTATTTGTAACTTTGGTCTAAAAGCATCTTATCACCATCAAAACCCATACTGGTTAAAACCTGTGTGTGACATTTCATGCTGTTGGCTGGTACATTCTGTCCAGTTGATCTAATTTATTTCCCTTTTCAATAAAGGGCCTCCTGAGGCAACACGGTGCACACAGACAGACATGTGAGCCTTTGGCCGTCTGTGAGTGTCTGCTCATTAATTAGGCCAGGGAATTCCACCGGCCCACGTTCTGAGGGGGAGCAAAGGTACCAGATGGACTCTGGGAGGGGTGTTAAGATAGGAAAAAAACAAAATGGACAGAAAAAAGGGGAGAGATAGACAGGCCTGAAGAAGAGACAAAGCACACATACTGTATACACCCACACACAAACAATTACAACACTGTCAAAATTATCACCGCGTTACACCAGTCCTGTAGCATTCTGACTATATGACCTAATAACAATCCAAATTAAATGCTGTGAAATGTTATCAATCCATTATCAAACTGAATTTGTGTTCTCCTCTGGAAAAAAGGGGCATAATCTGCCATAAAGCCAGCTAGGCTGTGTTTGACCCATAAATACCCTGTTTGCATTTTGCCACAGTAAATCCTCCACCCTCTCCTTGTAAATGCCAAGTCAAAGAAGCTTAAGAAAAGAGAGCAATGAATTTGCCGCTCATGAATACAGTTAATGTTGTTTTTTCACATTTCATATGTTACTTGATTTGATTTTCTGTTATTGTTATTCCAGCTCTTAATCCTCTGGGATTTGAACTCTCCGGGGTGAGTGTATCTTAACCGAAGGATAGACAATGAAATTACCACTAGACTTGGCACTTCAAGCAAACACGAAGATGTTTACTATTTTTGCTATAGGAGATTTTCGCCGCAATAGTTGTTTTTGACAACCTATGAATCTGCTGTGAGCAACAGAATTTCACAATGTAAGGATAATATTTTGACATAACAGCACCCTGATTGGCTGACTCTTAATACCTGTAGCTTATCCAGAATCTGGCAAAACCCTTTTGCACTTGTTTTGCTCACCCTAATTTTCTCCCCCATTTCATATTGTATTTCAAAATTGTGAAAAAAATACAATATTGAGGACAAGAGGGAGATATAGTTTAATAATTTTGATTGTGTATATTTTAAAAAATCCATATCGGTAGAAGGAAAGTGATAAAGGAGGACACATTGATCAGTTGATGAATTTTGAACAGGAGAGAAAATGTGCAGGTGCTGAAAGATTCAGATAAAAAATGGAGAAACTGAGGATGACAGAGTGAGAGTGAATAGGCTGAAAGATTGAGAGAGTCGGGGAGGGGAAAAAGCGTCAGATAGATAAGAGTCAGTGAGAGCATGGAGGAGGGTTGTGATAGATAGATAAAGAGGGAGAGTGAGAAAGGGAAAGGGCTTCTTGATTGCTGGTCTCAGGCAGTTTGACTGGTCGGTGACAGCATGCTCCTGCTCCGACCATACGGCCTGTCTCCTTAGCTAACAGCCCAGCTGCACGGGGAATGTCCCCGGGCCTGACATTTTGACACGGGCGCCACGTTGACAAATAGCTGGAGTTTTCACCTCCTGCTACACTGTCTGCTTCCTGCTAAACCAGCCCTCGCTGACTGTATGAAGTGAGGGGGGAGCAGGGGGGAGGCTGACAGATCTGCTGTCAGGCCGGGGGCTGCTGATCGAGGTCTCTGTGGGTGGCAGACTCCTACAAAGCGGGAGGGGCGGGGTGGCGTTGGCCATTGACAGAACGCTTGAGCCAGTTTTGGGGCTCCTTGCACACTGGTGACTGCAGTTATCTCACACTCTGCCCCGCTCCAGCTCCCGCACACACCCTAACCCTGTCCCCAGAATACTTCCAGCTGAGAGGGCTTGTCAGTTTGGTGTTGGCGAGGCAGCAGTGTAATCACAGCACAGCGTGGTGTTATAGAGTGTGTGCCCAGCTTTCAGGTGTGAGAGGTGTGGTCATGAGATGAAGGTCTTTGTGTGTGAAAGTGTCTGTGCACCCATGTGGAACATTTCTATTTTTTTTTTACTGTTATAATAAACACTGTGTATATACACTGTTTTTGTTGTCCAGACAGTGTTCAATTCAGTGACTGCATATAAAGATGCATAACATGATTCCAATTCCTCCCGCTGTTCAAAAATTAAACACTAGTATCCGCGATAAGGAACCAGAGCATGCAGTTCCTGCCATACAGCTGTCTGACCAATTACAAGCAGCGCCATTGATTACAAGCACATTGGTTGGCACAGACAGCTGTCAGTTATGTTGTCAAACCCCCCTCTTAAAAACATGACTTAACATATCAGAAAAATAAACACTTGAACATACATCGTTGAGATCACAACTACCTAAAATGACAGAACCATCTTTGGGAAAAATTTATTTGACTTGTGCTTTGAGTTTTTAGTTTGGCCATGTCCCATCTGCTAACGTGGAGGGTTGGGGTTTATGACCTATACTGCAGTCAGCCACTGGGGGGCAATTGAGATGATTTGGCTTAACTTTTGGTGAGCTGTCATGTCATTCATCTTCATATACAGTCAAGGCTATCCAAAAGAGACTGGGACACACTCTTTAACTCCATGGGGTTTGTCACATGTGCAGTGTAACCAGACCTGCAATGTTGGAGGGTTACAACAGACAGCGCTAGCAATAAAAGGACGGTGTTAGCTCGTGTATGTTCTTTGGGCGCACTTGTTTTAACCTCCTCAAGTGTGCTCAGCCTGACAGAACTTTTAGAAACACTCAAAATAATAGTAGCAGATATAAACTGTAAAATCTGACAAGCTGATTTTACTTAAAAATATCTAGGTTACTGATTCCCTTGAAAAATGTATGTAAATATAACCATTAGTCTTGTTTTATGTTTATGTCATAGCAAATTGTTGACTTTACTTAAAATTTAGTATATTTTCTAAATTTGTGAAGTTGTTTAAACTTAAAAATGACAAGTTTAATCAACTCAATCGTTCTCAGTTTTAGCAACTTCAGAAAACCCAGTTTACTGAGCTATATATCTATATAGTTCTAAATATATATATATTATATGTGTGTGTGTGTGTCTGTGTGTCTGCGTGTGTGTGTGTGTGTGTGTGTGTGTGTGTGTGTGTGTGTTTTTCTGCTGGTTGCAAACTAGTTAATCACATTAGCATTTTTTATAACACATGTTAACAAAAACAGAACTCGCAGATCTCCTAACTTCTTCATGATCAAGTTAAGTCAGACGAACTTGGTTTTCCAACACTTATAAAGAACATTGTAATTCTACTTATTATTTTTAAGTTACGATTAAGTAAATACAACTAAATTTTGAGTAACAATCAACAATTAGATCTAAAGTAAACTCAGCTGTTATATTTATTTTCATTTTTCCAGGCATGTGGTTTTCAAGATTATTTTATCTAAGAACAACTTGTCAGATTTTAGAGTGTACAACAAGGCGTTTGCATATGGAAATATTTGTTTACAGACTTATTTTCCCGATACAACAGCTATTCAGCATCTGCAGACCAGGTTTTATTGCAAGTCAGTGGTTTAATCCCAGTCATGACAACCAGCATCAAGGAAATACTTGAAATGATCGCCAATCAATTAGGTTCACTTATGTTTCCACCACATGTACTGATTGCTTTCTCACTGCCGTTAGGAATTAAATGTAATATAAGTGTACCTCCTTTGAGGTATCTGCATGCTCCTGAATGTGCAGTGCGCTCTATAGAGAGCGCCGACTACAGAGCGTCTTGAATGAGGGACACACAGGTGTGTGAATGCTTCTGCCTCCATGTATCTGTGAGCAAGTGTCTGTATGAGTTGGCCGGGCGAGCATGTTGTGCCTTCGTACCGGTGGGGCTTTAAGTGCTGGCGGTTGGCTGTTATTATGGGGTTGTATTGATTAATCCCCTCGCCTGTATAACCTCCAGCTCACTTTGAGGTGTCCCCAGTGTGCCAGAGCTCTCAGCAGAGCACACGCTGTGATTAATGCCCATCTCCCGAGTCTACCCGCTACAGAGCACCGTGTCAGGCCAGATTTGTCAGCTCACAACTATAGATTAGTCTACGTCTCCTCCTCAACTTTGGAGCCACCAGTGCCCTGTAGTGTGAATCTGTCCCTTCTCTCCCCTCTCATTCGGCAGCCGTCCCTTGGGTGAGGAGATGGCAGATGCATTAAACAATTCACTTAATAGATAAGCTACAATATGCTTGACTTTCCCTTTTTCTCATACCCTCCCCTCTTTCCCCCCACGTCCTTCCTCCCTCTCTTCCCTCGTATCTCCTGCTGCTGAAATGGAATTGGATCAAAGAAGGAAAGAAGGGGGTTGGGGTGGAGGGAGGGGTCCTCATTGGGTTTTGTTGAAATATTTATAGGTCAGGGTTGACTGGTTAAATTGAATATCTATGCTGATCTCACTTGCCTGTTTAACTTGCGCCTAGGCAAATATGTTTCCTAGGTGATAACCTTTTATGTACCAGTCTGACTTCATTGAAATGCATAGAGATAAAAATGTGTCACACTTCACAGCCAAGCCAGGCAGCCACTGATGCTCGATTATTCAAATGATAATTGACCCCCACCTGTAGCTTGCTTATATTCAGTAGTCAATCACTCCATCCGCTGTTAAGATATGGAGAAAATACGTTCTGTCATTTACATTACAAACCACTGGTGAATGTCAAGTACCCCAGGCGAGCCATTTGTGTGGAGAAGAATGGGAAAAATATATGGCCAATTATGATTTCCAATCTTTTTAATAATTTAAATGCTGTTGATGTGTGAATTACTGGCAGCATAGCTCTCAGTCCTGTGCCCCGTTTATTTCCTAGCAGTATTATTTTCTCCGTAACAAATGACTTGATGTTAATCTTCATATATAATTTTCATTTGTCTGATATAATGGCTTCTAGTGGCTGGCTGTCAAAGGCTGATAAATTGACAAGCAGTATCATAGCACTAGAGTCAACAATGCAGAAATGTTTGTTGGCCAAGACAGGGGATTTTTTTTTCTACCATAGGGCACTCATCATAATGAATGAATGCATATTCATGTATGCACAAACACGCATGCACGTGAACACATTTAATCATCTGATACTTTTGCAGCTTTGATCCTCATTGTACAAACTACCTGGTCAGGGCATTTCCTCCGAACCACTTATGGCTTCTCCCCAGCGTTGCTCTCTGCATTACTGTCTGATCTTTGCGAGTGTGAGCAATGTGTCTTAATGTTGTCAGTTTCATCTAAGAAAACACACGATACGGGTACAATTTGCATAAATTTCCAAATGGAAGGCATGAAAGCATGCTCGGCAACTGTGCCTGTTTGTTTAAAGTCAGCCAAAGCTCTATAATTAGCAGTGTTTAATTATGGAAATGGCTGCCGAGAAGAATTTCAAACACACTTCTTCCCTGGATCATTAGTCACAGGGGCAAAAAAATGAAATGCTTTCAGCAATGAAGGGTTCATATTTCAAGCTTATAGCTGCTAAAAGGGTGTACTCAGAAAATCAATTTTATGAAAGTCCGTTCAGCACTAAAGGGAGTTCCATGCAACTAAGCAATTTTGAAATAATGTCGGTGGGGGCCTGATTCATGGACGGTAACAGGACTTTGCTCTCCTTGCCTGGGACATTATCCTCTAAGCCCAGGTCAAAGGTCAACCTCTGGTTTAAATCAACCTCTGTTTAGCATAACTCGATTCTTAAAGCACTGCTGGCAACCCCACACTGAATAGATAAGTAGTCTTCAGCAGGCGGCGAGCGTGCGGTATACCAGATCAAAGCTCATGAAAGCTGTCTGAAGACTAAAGTGGGAGGGGAGAAAGTTCAGGTAAACTATGGGAGGAAACCTAACCTTCACCTCATGAAGTGCTATTTACCCTACACCACAACAATGATGTCTCAACCTTGGCCACAACCTCACACGCTGACAGTAAACACACCATTCCTACATGCCTCCAAGCACACAGGCGCCCTCCACGCTATAAATCCAGTCACTGCCGCTTCTTTGATATACCCCCCTCCCCTACATTAAACTGGGTGTCATTCCCTGGTATGAAGGATATGGACGACACATGTGCGGGAAACTGCCGGAGACACCATGGGAACGTCAGGTCTCCCGGTCTGCGCTTTAGAAACCACATCATCACAACGCGGTGCCCACACACTCTGTGGGAGGCCGCCCCCCCGCCCCCCCGCTCTAATAGCTTGTTGTGGGGCTTTTGGTGTGTCCTGTGCTCTCCGGTGGCGGTGGCAGCAGTGGGGACATTTTGGTGGGTCGTTTAAGCTGGGAGGTCACATATAAAAACATCTACAGCTGCACTGGGACGGCTGGCCCACGCTTCTCACAGGGGATTCCCATTAGGCAGATTGATTGTTTCCTCTCCTCTCCTCCTTTGATTCATGTCTTCCATCTGAGCTCTAATGAGCCATCGGCCGTATGGCACCACTCAGGGCATCTGTGCATCGGCCCCTGTACTGTACATGTCTAATGGGTAGCACATACTGTAAATGCACACACAGATATACAGTGCAGACACACCTGGGATATGTATCTATGCTGCTTTCAGGTAGGGTTAGCTGCATTCACCTGTCCCTTGTCCCTTCACAAAAAAATAGTTTATCCAACTTACAAAAATCTACAGTAACTATCAATGACTTTCTCACATCCAAGTACCTCACAGAACAAAGCAGATTCCAGATGAGCGTAGATGTGCACCAAGCACGTGCACACATGTTATTTATTCTGCCACAGAAAAGAGGGGACAGCTTTACAGCCCTCCACCACAACCATTATTTACAGCCTCAGCCATCCATATATCCTCCATCATCCACTTTTATGGTACACACAAAATGATAATTATGATAACAATAATAACTACCCATATAAAATACCTTTACTGCACTTGGGAGTATGAAGCTCTATTCTTTACTAGATACTCTATGTTCCTCAGCGGAGAGTTAAAGCAAGCAGTTTTCCTCAAATGAAACTCAGCCCGCATCTGATATTGATTCACGGCTATATTTTGGAACGTTTTATTCAGGATAATTTTCTACCTTGGGAATTTTGGGGTGTAAAGGCTCCATAGCGAATCATTCAGCATGTTTGAAGATGCCGTATAATCGTTTTTTTAAGCCCGAGTCCCTCTACTTTCATAGTGCAACTGAAGGTAATACTCTCTCTGTGTGTGGTGGTTTCGCACATCAGAATGAGCTGGAAATGTGTATATCTCAATCTCTTTCCTTATCAAAACATTTTCTATTTGCTAAGAGGAACCATAAAATACTATTTGGCCTCCCTCCTACTGCGGCGGTGTGTCAAAGATTTTAACAGCTCTAGACAGACATACTTGTTCTGAAAAACGACGTTAAATAGTGTTTCTCCTCATTTTTCTCTTGATCCATATTCCTCCAGGCATCTTAATGTTTCAGTGTAATTCAAAACAATGCTTATAATTAAAGGTGCAAACATGTATGAGAGAGAAAGACGGTGATATAAAGAGAGAACAGAGATATAAAAAAAAAAGACAGGCTTGGAGTGTAGACCAGTGTTTCAGCTCCGATGAACTGCAGATGAACTGAGTGAGTGGAGTCAGAGTCATAAACACATGCTGCTCTGTGTTATTGATTGGGGAGAATAAATGAATGTTTGCTAAACATATTAGATCAGAGAAGACACAGCTCCCACACTGATCAGGGTGATATGCGGGATGGCCCGGGGTCTCATCTGTTTGTGTTTGTTTAACTGTGTGTGAGAACTGGTATGCACTTTTAATAATGTGTTTGCCTGTTAGTGTGTGTGAGGTTTTGCATGTGGGCTCTAATGCTTGTGCCAATTTGTGCATTTAATGACACATCCAGGTTTGGCCCTCAGAGCTGTCTGCAGTCTCAACTTGCCTGTGATCTCTCTCACACACACACACACCACACACACACACACACACACACACACACACACTATTACCTCATTTGATTTGTGCCAAAACACCTCAGGTTGCCTCCACACTGTATGTGGGGAGAACTGTCTCTAGAGGTCACTGCAGTTCCATGGGTGACAGATGCAGTTGGGGCCCAGCAACAACATCCTGTTTAACACAGCCACTTAGACAATAGGCATGAACTGGAGGAGAGAGGCTGAAGCTGAAAAGAGAGCCGAGAATATCCCAGTGAGTTTCACACTGTCAAATAGCCACACACACAGACACAGACATGCACCTATAAAACAAACCTCGCAACCTTGTCAACAGAAGCTGCAGATCCAAATCCGCCTGATGCTGTGTTGGGTGCTAATAGCAGTGATTTCACACTGACACTGAACACTTCATGGCTGCAGCTCACACGTCTGCTGCTGGACAAGGCAGGAAATGAAATGCATCCAAGTCCTCGGGCTTCTGGTGTATTTTTCCGAGTGTTGGACAGTAAATAAGGAAATTAACTCAAATACTGAATGTAGGTACAATTTGAGGTACTTGTGTTATTTCTAGGATTCGTGCAGCACAGTATCACAATATTTTTGTGTGGCAGTATTGTGTTGTTACACGCCTGCACTGATGCCAGGTATTTATTTATTTTTTTTTTATATAAATGATATATAATGATTAATATTACAAATACGAATTAAACTTTTGGTAGCTTACTAGAATAATAAAATCAATTGCTTTTTTTAGTCCACTGGATAGAGTCTGTGGCAATAAAATAAAGTGAGAGGAACAGACTGAAAAATTATTTTTATATTGCATAATACAGACGTTGACAAACTTTTTATTTGGGGACATAATTTGCAGTTGAAGGTAATAAATTGCAATACATTTTATCATAATACTCAGCATATGGCAACATGTTTAAAATTGTAATAATATTATATTGTTACTTAAGTACTGTGATAATATTATAGCTTGGGGCCCTAATTGTTTTTAGCCTGTGCTATTTTATTTTTCAACCCCACTTAATTTAGGAGGTTGCCAAATATTGTTCACTTTATTGTACTACATTTATTTTAAAGCTTAAATACTGCTCACCTTGTCGTTTTTTTATTTTTTTAATTTTTTTTATTTTGATAAAAAAAAGTATTATCAACTAATAAATTACAATTTATTATCATAGATAAAGCTGTAGAAAGTAGTTTGAGCCCCACTCTTACCAGCTTTATCATTTAAGTGATGTGTTACATTCATGCATCAATAATTGTAATCCAGAAATATAATATACAGTGTTTTAACAGCAGTCATTGTTCTGCATTATGAGTACTTTAATACTTGAAACAAAGTAATATTTTGAATGCATTACTTTTACTTGCAGCAGAGTGTTTCTGCACAGTGGTATTGCTACTTTTACTTAAGTAAAAGATCTGAGTACTTTTTCCACCACTGACATTCACAGCTATTGTTTAACACATAGCCCAATGAGTTATTAAATTTAGATTTTCAGATTTTAAAGTGCTCTTCTGGGAAGTTTAGGCAGGTCCCAGGATTTCCCAGCCACAAGCAGCTCATGAGAATGATCTTAAAAACACAAAAGCATCCCCATCCTTCCCTTAGTTTTGGTTATGCCTCTCAAACTATTATTTTAATCTGGTACATCAGTCGAAAAAGGGGAAAACATGCTGCCAGGCGCCTCTCTCCCACTAATTCTATTACACTGGGTTATTTTTAAAAGTTCCTTTTCTAAACATTTACTGTCAGTAGTACACTGGGAGCTGCTGTTCCATATGCTTTGTTTGTATTGTGGTTGTGGTCGCAGTGGGGCTGAACCCGCCTGCTTCCAGTGAGCTAGTGGCAGCTACGTGGTCCGCCATGCCAAGTTTAAAATTAGTAACAAATTTAATATGTACTCTGCTGGCATCCGGTGCCTTTTGTAGAGTGCAAAATGCTCCGATAGTTTGTCGTGGGGTCTCTCTGGAAGACCACAACCATGCAGGCCCAATATAGAAAGTCCAATTGAGAGACAGGGGTGGGGGGGAATAGAGAGGCGAAATCCAGAGCAGATGCGGATAACGTCTACAGTGATCAGGCTAAGAAAGCTGAAGCACTAACACAGGACCACCAAGACAAACTCTCATAACGCCTCCCTCTTGCTGGCAAAGGGGAACGTGTGTCGCTCTGTGCTGCTTCCCCACGGCCACAACCTCAAGCCCAAACTATTAGCATGACCTAAACGACAAAACCATGCTCCTGTTAATGGTATAATCGTGGAGGGAAATGATTTATGGCTTTCATTTTTAAGGATCACTCTCCCCATAACTCCTAATATGGAGGAAAATATCTGTTTTCACTAAAGGAGCCCTCCCATAATGCCTTATAGGCTGTTAAAGCATGGAAAAGAACATATTGGTATCATAAATCTAGATTTCAAACTAGACGGCATAAAACATAGTGCAGGATGGGGACAACAGTAAAGAAGTTAAACCAAAGCAAAGGATTACAGTACATCTTGACTGGCTTGGATATAAAGTCTGGAAGTTTGGGGTAATTTCTATTAATAGCGCTTCATCAACAGATCTCTTCTTGGCTTCCTCTGCCATCCATCACATCCTCAGCTGCCCCACAGTAATGTACAAAGGATTTACAACACAGTTTAAAAATGGATAGGACTGGTCTGTACTTTTGACTGATGCTAGGTAATACAAGTTAGTCGTAAGTTTTAAAGGGATTTGGCTTCACGGGATGTGGATAATTTGTTCATAATTTGTTCATCCTTGTTCTTTCAGTGTTCATGCCTGAAACTTCTTTAAAAGGAGGCATAGAACAAATGTAATAAAGTTATCCAAAACACTGAATTAGGAACAATCTTTTATGCTAAAAGAATATTTCCTTGACAAACCCCTGGCTTACCTTCCTAGAATATTTCTTTGACAAACCGCTAGCTCACCGTCTTTCCTTCACCCCCCCCCCCCCCCCCCCCCCCCCCGCTCATGAACGCAGACAGAGTCAAAGGGGCTGGTAATTCACTCTACTGTAGTTTGGCCTCTGACCAGCAGAGGGAGGTCATTGATTTATTTCTGCCATGTTACAGCAGGGATCTGCATTTGCCTCCTCTGGGTTCTTGATTATGAGTGATTCTAAAGAAATGTGTCAGTTATTATTTTTAGACAACCGCATAATGCAAGCACAGTGGGGCCTTTTGAAGGCTCATTTATTACGGAGGAGATAAGCGTGTTCCAGCGGCCAGATTCCTCAGGAACAGGTCACCAGCCCTGATTAAAAGTGACTTCACGTCAGTCCATAAATATTTGTCAGCCCACCTTTGAAAGGCAGGCGAGCCATGGCTTCTCTGCTCGTTTGCCACATGAAAGTGCAAATGGAAACACTTAGGGTTGGGAGCAGCATCAGTCATAGCTGGAATAAGATGGCCAATAAAAAGGGCGTAATTATGATGCTCCATCATTTGACACAGCTCGGGGCTTTGGGCTGTTTGCCTGCATGCTATAAGAGAGGGAAAGAGAGAGAGAGAAATCCCACCCGTGAATAATGGGACCTGTACTTTTATGAGCGCACTGTGTTTAAGAGTGAACTTTGAAAATGTGTGGTCTGTGTGTCACCTCCCTCTGCTGCTCCCTCCTCTTTCTCCACCTCCTCCTCTCTCCCTCCTTCGTCCTCGTCTCCCCTCAGCTGTTTACCTTTCTGCTGTAGAATGTGCAGCGTGTTTCGACTGCCCCTCTTTGATGCCTCTCATTTGCTCCGTCGTATCAAAGCCACGTTACGACTGGCATGCCACCACAACAACAACGCCTTGTTGTGGGGCTCTTTATGGCCCATGCATTGATGCAGCTTGATGAGAGCCTATTCACTTTGTTTGTGATAAACAAAGCCATTTTTCACATTTCATGGCCTCCATACAATGTATTTAAAGGATGTGATTTGATTTACAGGCCATGAGGTTCTCTCCCCAGTGTCTTAAATTACTTTTGTTTTTGATCAAGAGCTTTTTTGTAGGTATTCAACATGACATAATTGCTTCAAAGTGCTCTTCTGTCATTTTTAGTCGCTTTGCATGCATATGTTTTTGAGGTCAGCATTGTCACAGTAATGACACGTTCTGTAATCATGAAGATACTGCTCTTGGATATGCCTCTGCATTCCACAGTGTGTCTGCTTGAGATAATATGAGGGCCATAAGTATCAGTAAGCAGAGCTGATGTAGACATCAGGCAGGTGTAGAGACTCCATTAGAGCTAGCAGCCATTTGACTTGCACACCAGTGTCTAATCCTACACAGGAGCTTCACACAGAGAGGCAGGCCCCCAAGCAGAGCCCAGTGGAGAAGAGTGCTGTCGACACCATACTGTTACACAGCCCTGCTGCGAGTTTTCCTCCTGCCTGCATGATGCCAATGAAACTAATGTAGTGGAAATACTCTGTGTTCAGGTTGAGGAGGCTGTTCATTAAAGGTGATACTGCTTCAGTTACTCATTGTGCTGCATATCTGTGAAGAACGGAGGGTGGGGGGGACAGTCAGGTGTAGAGCCTCCAAGAGAGACAAGCCGCTGGCTTCTTATGCTGGACTTCATCTGTCAAATGTGCAGTGGTGTTGGCACAGGCTGAACTCAGGAAATTGGAGACATAAATTGGAGAGAATTGATAGTGCGGCTGCTGCTTTGCGGAATACTGTTGCTGAACATTGTTGCTGTCTGCAGTCCAAATGAACTGCTCCGGAGGCTGTCACCAACACAGCTTCACAAAAATAAACCTATTTTGACACAGTTTTTCTCATCCTAAATCAGTTTAAACCACAGGTTCGACCTCAAATGTGATTTGTGTCCATGTAATGTGGAGTTACCATGTTGTGTATTGGTCTGCACATTTTGTAGAATATGTATGGGACTTTTTTACTAAACCAAAAAACTCCTAACAAACATCATAAAAGTCTACAGCTTCAGAATGACTGCAAAATTATAATATTGTTGTCCCTCCTATAAAAACACAATTGAACACCATGGAAAGTGAGAGTTGTATCAACAGAGGGCACTACACTCCAGTTATGTACTGTATTTTTGACTGTCCCGTTAAGTAAACAAGGACAAATAGTAGAGCATCTTTCTATCCCGTCACTGTTACTTTATGCAAAAATGCACATTCTGAATGCACATTGGGCAGCTAGAGCAACATTATGCATTGTTATTATGTTTTCATACAATCTCCCACAAAAAAAATGTACACCATGTCTGTGTATAACAGAAGACTGCTGTGTTTCAAATAAAGGTTCACATTACACCAGAGTTAATTGGTATGGGTCACGCAACTAAAACACTTTGCTTAAAGGTAGATTTCAGCTGCATGAATAATTTGTTTTTTTACCACAGTAGTGCAGAAAACATCACAACAAGCTGACAAAAACACAGCCACCCCATATCCCCTATCACTATTCATGTCCAGCTGACATGAAGCAACATTGTCTGTAAATACATTTATTACTATTATTATGTTGTTATGATTCCATTATTCATTCTATTTTAGCTCTGCTTTGGCCTCCACCAACACATGATTAAAAAAAAAATCTATATCTTTAGGTATTAATTGCTCCATTGTGGGCACCAGCAAGTTGCTAACTTTTTTTTTTGTCATCGGGTTCTGGGTCAACCGGTTCTCATTCCCAGGTTGTCAAATACCAACGCTTTGTTAAGACCCTTGGCGTCAGATACCAACAAACATGACTCCCTTTAGCATCTGTTTGCGACGCACTAGATTTTCAACTAGTTTAAACATATACTCATCTGTGGCAATATTAAATGCTCAGAGCTACTTACATTGTCAAACAATGTGTCCTTATAAAAGAATTCATATGATATCTGACAAATAAGCACCCCATGGCAAATTCTGGTGCATTACTGTATAGGGAAGAGGTCGGGCTGGATAAACAAACAAACAAAAGACTTTCACCCAGGAAGTCGCTGTTAGTGTCCCATGTTAAACCAAAAGTCAACTTCTTTTTAACCCAAACCATGATCTCTTCCTAAACTTAAGCAGATAGTTTTGATGTTGAAGCCTAATTATCTTGTGAAAACAGAAGTTAATTTTGAAAGACACTGTATGCATACAACGAGCGGAAAACTGACACATCCAAAAATAACAGCAGAGGGTTACCTATAACATCATAGTTTAAAGCACAGGGCCACTGACCAAACTGCTTTATTTGAGGACTTGGAGGTGGAAATGTGCTTTCTGGGCAAGTTATGTGCAGTGGTTTTATACGGTTACATAAAGTAAGTTTATAGGGTATAGATGTTGATTAGAGCAGCTCAGACTTAATCACAAAGTGATATAAGTTTTAAGGGCAGTGAGACATAACAGTGACCTAAAATAAAGTAAATGAACCGAGTCATAGCTAATTCTGTTGAATTTCAAACATCATGATTAAGACAGGATTAGTATTTATCTGTATCTTTTTTCCTAGTCTAAATCAAACTGTGCCAATAGACAAAAGTATGCATGAGGTATAAAATGATTATGGTTGGAAGATGAATTAACACGCTCATCCGCCACCGCAGCCAGAACACCCAGACTTTTCATATTATTTTCATATCAATAAACAGACACATGAGCTCTGCCTCCTCTTCTTTCATGCGATTCATAAAACTGCACTTTAGGTGCATTACATTTTATAACTAAAATTTGTTTTGACTGCAGCAAAAGTGGCATGGTTTCTAGAAACTGTAGAATTTAGGATTTATGCCTATTTTGTGGTCGGCTATGCCATGATACACAGTGTTTAAAAAGTCAAATGTAGACTCAACAGCAGGCATTGAAGGCCAACAGATGCCCAGCATGAAGGGGAAGAAAAACAGAAGGAGAGAGCGAGATTAAAAATGAGATGCGGGAGGATTATTAAAAGGGCATTAAAATGACACAGGAGATTATTTTGATGGTGGTGACGCCAACTTTAGGTCAGAAAAACTGACAGTCCCGCGGACAAACATAAAAGAACAAACAAGATAACAGGAACAAGAGTGCACACAGTTTAGCCCTCCATGGGCACAATGTAGGGATTCAGGCCGCACATGAAAGCTCCTCTCATGCTGGCATCCACTAAGAACTGATTCTATTGTGTCTCCTTGTTGGTTAGCCTTTTATTGTGTGATTGGGGCTTTTTGACCTGCTTATTTCTGTTTATGTTCAAAGTAAACATAGCGGTCTTTGCACATTTAATCCCCTGAGTACCATGTGCACTCCTTCCAGTAGTCACATATGGTGTAAGAGTGAGATTGACCTTGCCCTTTGGTTTTTGCAGTGGAATTGACACCAAGGGACAATCATGGGAAACCATGAAAACAAAGATTTAAAGCTTTGTTACACCTTCATGTAATATGACTTGAGCTAGAGGCTAGCCAGTTCGGTCACAATTAGGCAGTAAAAGACTGTTAGTGATCTAAAACGAGAGGTGAAAAAGAAATGTGGAATTCGGTTACAAGACTTTAAGGCCAGAGAAAACTCCAAGAGCCTACTTATTCTAAAAGGAACGAGGTCTACAAAGAAACAAGGCCCTGGGAAATGGCACATCACTCTGTGCTGTTCTCCGGCCTGGTTCACTGGGGTCCAGCTGGGGACATGCATAAAAAGGGCAAAGGTGCTGGAGCAGATCACTCTCCCTAAAGTATAGCCATGCCGATGGAATGGAGGCCTGCATTTTTTTTCCGGACACGAACAGCACAGGTCAAGCACAGGGTATAGAAAGAAGCAGGGGTCGCAATGCCACATCTACCCAAACCGCACAAAGCCAGCTTTTCATCCCCTCTCTGGCCATTCCACCAAGTCCATAATTGTCTTTGACAAAACTCATTAGCGGAGACCTTGTAGCAACATCGGCAATCAGAAATTCCATGGAGGGAGACATGCACAGACACAATGTCCCACACACATTTCATTGCGCCTTTTGACAAAATGTAATGAAGTGTGTATATTGTCCCCCTCATCTGAACTCTGAGCCACTGGTACAAAGACTTTGTTTTATGAGCCTTAGCTGCCCAGCGTGGGACACATCAAATGGCACCTCCATGCTGCCTCTTTTGTCAAAACTAGAGGGCAAATTATTGTTTGCGATGTTGTTGTTGTTATTATGGCTCCTATTTAATACGAAGAGGCCATTGCTATCGTGTCAGAATCATTCATATTCTTCTACGTCCCAGGCACATGCTCATTAAGTGGGGGCCCGAATGTAAAGTGCACATGGGATGGATGTTCCTGGCAGTGCTTTGTCAGAAGTTAACCCCTCATTGACCTATATCATTATATCACACAACATACCACAGTAACAGTCATTGTTAAACTCAGCCCCTTTGAGATTGCGGTTAATAACAGAAATAGCAGTAAAACAATAAATGCATAAAACGAGGATACATGGATGGGTTGTCCTTATCTCATTATTCTGTTTTAAATGTGCAGTATATTTCACATTTTAAATTACTTGTATATTTAGTACCAACCAGTTTTCTGTGCTGAGATACAAAACCCTTACTTTATTATTAAGTAAACATTTGAACTTGATATTCTTTTTTTCCTTTTCTTTGAAAGATTTTTTCGGTGTTTTTCCTTTATTCAAAAGGACCAAGCAGTAGCCTCCTAGGCTGAAAAATGAAGACAATGCGGAAGTGGCAAAAACTGCAATTCATCATGTGGCCACTTGAGGCTGGCCCTAAATCAGAGTAAATTCCCATTAACCTGCATGTTAAAATGCCCATCTTTGCAGCAGAAATAAATATGCTTACAGCCTGATTAAAAAAAAAAAAAAAACAAACAAAAAAAAAAAACAACGTTGGTCTCTGTAGCTAATTTTTGAATTCATAATAACTCAACAGGAAGTGATTTGAAAAAATATATAATATTCACTCTTTTACATTTTATTAAAGCTTAAAGTTGTGCATATTTAAGGGCGTGGCCTCTTGAGGTGCAGGCTATCTGCCGATAGTGTCCTCAGCTTCTCAGTAATTTCCACCCCTCGCTCCCCCACAGCTCCAGCCTTTCATCCAAATATGGTCACTTCTGGCTCCAAAAAACCAACATTGCAACAGCCAAAATGCCGAACTTGAGGCTTTAAAATGGCAGTCCACAAACCAATGTTGACATCATGTTAGCTATGTCCATTATTTATACAGTCTAGGATAGACAAATATATAGACATCAAATGGGGCGACAATATTTGTTGCTAAAAACTCACATTGAACTATGGACCCCCCTTTGATATGATATTCTAAGCAAGGATTTCATGCATAAATTATTAAAATATGACTTGCAAACTCAATTTAAAGTGTCACTGTAGTTCATCTCATTTGACACTGCCTTGGCAATGAATGTGCTTTGTATACATCCGAAGGCATGTAAAGGCCATTGCATGTAATAACACATTGTTTTTTATACTGATTTGAAAGATTTGTGTTAAATTTACAGACTGATAAGTAATATTATTCCTACTCTCTGTCTGGTATTTGAAAACATTTATATTGCACAACAAAGAGGGAAAAAGGTTTAAAGGGGAAAAACACCTAAATGAATAATTAAAATATGTTATTGCCATAGTCAAGGAAAGTTCATTCAATATTTGTGAACATAACCTACTCTCTAAAAGCCAGGAATGAAAAAATTAAGTCTCAAAATTGTCATCAAGTATGAGGTCTGGAGCTGCTCCATAGACAAGTAAATGGGAGCTTAATTTTGTGGACCCAAGGAATGTCTTTTTTCTCTTTTTTATACCAAATGAGCTTTATTATATTGTAGTGTCCTCGGTTCTTAAACAGAAAATGTATCCACATATTCAGAATATTCCTGTGATCTTTCCCAATTCACAGCTCCAGACTTTACATCCTCATGACATCACAAGTTTGAGTTTGGGCACACAAGCTTTGGGTTTTGGAAGATTTGTTTAAGTTTACTAATATTTTTGAACTGTTTTAGATGATAGAAATAACATGTATGACTTTTTAAAAAGGGGCGTAGTTCCCCCTAAAGGTGACCTACAAGACTTACAATAAATAAGAATTATTACCTTGCAGCTCTCAGGGGTATAAAGTTTCTTTCAGTTCGCTGAAATGATTCACTTTTCTGAGTTGATATTGTGAATGTTACACAGTACTCTTTGCTTGAAAGTGAGGATATGGGAGTACATATACTCTAAACAATGAATTTAAGAACACCTGTGGTTTCTGACAGTCAGCTGGCCTGCTGACTTGAAAAGAGCATAGGGTGTGAGCAGCAAGTTGGCCCACAGAATCAAAGCCCCATGACAGTAGAGGAGGGGTAGGGGGGTTGACTGACTGTACACTTACGGAAGTGTTTGATAATAACAGACATATAAGCATAAGACACCCTTTGTATCCTCACAAGGGACGGTCACAGATTAATAATGTCAAACCTCATTCAAGTATCCATGTTGACTGTAGCTTGTTTTCCTTTTTTTTTTTTTTTTTTTTTTTTGCATATTTGTGCCTCATTCACAGATTATCTAAAATCTGTTTTGGATTATGCAAACATGCTCTCATAAGCACTCACCATCTTTCCCCCCTCCCCTAATGAAAAATGTAATTTACCAAGAGGCAAGCCTGTATTAAGGAGATTCAGTTGTGCATATATAGGCTACCTAAGGTACTTATTATTCTGTAACGTTGTAGTTTGCCACAGATTCCTTGTCTGGCCTCAGATTAAAGATGTCACAGAGTGCCTTGTGTTTGTCCCCTCCCCCTGGGTCCACCACCACCAAAAAAAAAAAAACAAAAAAAAAACAACCCAGAATTGTGATGAATATATATTCATTATGTTATTTCATTTCATTTATTGAAATGTTTTTTCTACCCAGATCACAGATGTGGTTTTTGATCCATCCAGAGCAGCTTCTCTATACAGCTTTCTGATATGTCTCAGCTGCTTTAGCCATATGTAAAACACCATACACTGTAGACTAATTGACCTGTTAGCTGCTTCAGGCACATGCTGCTATATGAGCCCATCATGGCCATTATCTATGCTTTCCCCCAGGTACATCGCCATGGTGGTAATCCCATTGCGCATGCATCATTACCTTCAATAGCATAAGGGCTTTTTTTATAACAGGGTCCGATTTAATTAAATTTGGTTGTAAATATTTGATACACACCTACCCCACATTTGAACGTAAAGAGCATTGCATCAGGCATCATGACTGATTAGTGCTGAGGAGGAGGAGAGGAGAGGCTCCCTGTTAGCAGCTTGTCACTAACAGGCGGACTGTTACAGTATCGGCCTACTGACTGATGGAGACACATCATATCATGATGAGACGTAATTTGGCCTCATCAGGTGGAGTGGTTTCCTCCTCACATTTTGCTGAAAATTTGATCTAATGTTTTTTTTTTATTCATTCATTTGACCTTCATCAAGGATGCCAATCACTTTAATGTGTCCTCTTTATTGATTATAAAAGGAAAACATTATCAGCCATTAGATATTCAGACCTTTATAATAGATCTATTAAATTTTATTATTATAGGCTATGTTAAAATATATATATATTTGTTTTTACCTTCAGCCTCACGCAGATCATTTATTGGGTCCCAGATTAACACAGAAAGAAAAATTGAACTGGGAAAAAAAAAAAATCTAAATAGGCCTAAGTTATTATTCCTGACCTTCCTCATCCTCATGATGTAGATTTTCCTGGATTTACCAGGCTCCGTGCATCACGGACAGCTCCGCCATTGGCCAAGGACACACAGGATGACCACAGCGCCTCTGAATTGAGCCTGAATTGCCATAATACGGGAAATACTTTTATTACAAACATAATCCCACAAGAACGACCTCAAATCGCGTTTTATTTTTGCGAGGACTATTTGCAGGTATTGTTTCTGGGGTGGAATCAAATTTAGTCATAAAATGTAAATCTTTGCCAGCTGGTGTTATAATAATTCACTGGTTCCAGGAGTCAAGACAGGAGATCAAGTCAGAGAGGGAGCAGAATCGGCCAAGGAAAACAATGATTTAATAATATTGTTCAAACAATTTCAATTGTACCACGAGCAGTTTTTTTTTCCATTTTAGACTTATGCAGAGAAAAAAATGTTAAAAAATTTATTTGACACGATTTGCTTCGTAAAATAAGTTTTAGAGACTTGTCAAACTGGATTTTTCTTTTCTTTTTTTTTTTTTTAGATTGTGCGGCAGAATAGTGCGTCAAAATCAGTATCGCAAACACATTTATTTTATACAGCACCCCTTTGTCGTTTGCAAAGAAACTGTTTGATTTGAAAAGTTTAACATGTGAGGATGAAAAACTTTTTCAGACCGTCAGCGCGCATCCCAGACTACAGTGATCATCTTATTACAGCTGTCTGTAGCAGAGTCACAAAAGTTAGCCCATGTAACGAGATGGACTGCAAGCAAAACAGCCAAATCAAAGGGACTTTGATGGACCGTGTGAATTTCTCTGCCGGGTTTGATCCTACAAATGACCTTTTAATTAACACAATGTTAAGTTAGTGCAGCGGCTCGCTACACAGGGGACAAAGCAGCATTCATCTTGTGTCCCTGCCTCGCTGCTCGGCCTGAACAGTAACAAAGTGTTCGATGCCACTTCTGATTAGATGCTGACAATAGTGGGATGATGTCCCCCTTTCTTCCGCAACTTGTGGATTGCACTCACGTCCTCCTCTGAATTATGACCCTCCATCAGCGCTGCGCCTTTACGCGTCGAGTCAAGATGATAAACTTTGATCAAATGCACATTCGCGAATGTTTTAATTGGCCGATTGGACGCCCATAAATAAGCATGACGCAGACAACGAAAGCTCTTGCTAAAAATGTATTCTTAAAAAAATGCCACGAATGGCAAAACACAGAAGAAGCTCACAGTTTAAAACACACAATGACAAAAAAATCCTCCAGGTCAACGCGCAACACAGGGGATCCGGTCCTTTTATGGTCAATCTTTATGTCCGACAAGCTTTTTCTCTTTTACATCAGGCAAAAATGACACGAAGCCACAGTAAAACGTAACATGTGACAAAATACTCAAAGGAGATACGAATTCAACAAATAAACACATCAGATTATAAACAAACGGACAACATAACAAAAATAATAAATACATATAGAGAAATAAATAGGTTTGCTACTCTACACGATTGCCATACACAAATTCGGCCGTTTTTTTTATTTGGCCATTCTCGTACCTTTGCATGTAGGATTTTTGCATAAAGTCTTTAACACCATAAAAACAAAGTTGTGCAAAATGATAGCCACGTCCACAGTTTGACAGCTCTCACTGCAGCAGCGCCAGGTAGCTCCCATGTGTCATATTGAGGCCGCTACTCGGCCAGTGTGTCCTTTAGTGCATAATAAATGTCCCATTTTTTTATTGTGGTGCAGTTTCCAGCAATCTAGGAGGGGAAAAGAACAAAGCAGCAATTAAAATAAGATTTAAAGTTAGTTTTTATAACAAGGTTTTTCAAACCAAGTTGATTGCAAGAAAAAATGTTCACATTTTGTCTCATTTTTTGATGGTTATTATAAATTACTTTTGACATAAAGCACACACCAGTGATATATTTAGATAAAGAAAAATAAAATCAAATTTAGTACGAAAAGTAAGTGAATGACTGTCTGTGTGCCCTTGTTTACCTGTGAGTGTTTAATGCTGTTTTTCTGTGTCTTGTGTGTGTGTGTGTGTGTGTGAGAGAGAGAGAGAGAGTGTGTGTGTGTGAGTGTGAGTGAGTGTGTCGTGACTTCACTAGTTTCTTCCAGTTCAGTGCAGACTCTCACCTGCTTCACCTTTTCATAACTGGTCTGAACGCAGTGACCTTGTCATTTTGCACGGTCCCGCAGGCTTCACTGAGGTCAGATGACTGTGTCTCTGCTTTGCCACCAGAGAATCCTACACACCCAAATAAAAGCATATCTAAGAAACTTGCCTCAGGTGCAAGTTGGCAGAAAGTGCCTCCTCACTTCATAACCCTAAATGTGCTTTTCTATATCTGACAACACATTGAACATTTTTAGAATATAGTTGGCAATGCTGTTTTTCTTTCAGGTGCTAGACAATAGGAATTCTCAGTCTGTATCACAGAGAAAACTCTACATGTGAGACACATTTTATACCGTGTAATATAGTGCTGCAGGTATAAGATGACATACCTTCAATGTTGGAGTACTGACATGTGTCTGGGAGTGCAGCATAGGATGAACAGTGCAGCTGGAGGTCCTTGTGACTGTAGCTGCCAGTGCCATAGACTTTAGAGTGCAAGGACGAGCCCTCGGGGAAGGGGCTCTCAGTATTTGTGACACTGCTAGATTCATGGAGGCCTCTCATGCCCCCACACTGTCCACTAAGAGCCCCTGTAAGCCTGGCGCTCTGGAGCTGGCAGTCTCCGCTTGAGTTGCCTGTCCTCAGCTCTGAGCCATGCTGCTGATGGCTCAGTATGACCCCCGAAGCCGCTGTGCGAGCCAGAGACCAAATCCGAGGCTTATCTGATGCCTCAAAGTGAGACAGGGACACTGTCCCTGCAGGGCCGGTCGAGGAGGGTGCCTTGGATACCACTGGATCCAGGAAGTCAGATGGGAGAGGAGGGAGGGTGGTGACACTTTTGATGGCACAGGGGAACGCATGGAAGCTGTTAGTTAAACTCAGGTGCAGCTCCGAGCTGCAGTCTCTCTTTTGAGGGGTTCCAGAAGCTGCCATGGCCCTCTGGAGGTCCTGCTCATCTGCAGTTGCCTTTTCGCTGTCACTGTCCAGCTTGTCACAGTCGTCATCATCCATGTCATCCAGATCACTTAGATGCAGATCCTTCTCTTCCTTGCAATCACTAGAATCTGCAAAGAGGAAATAAGATTTTTAGGTAACATTGTTCGAAAAGTTACCTATTGTAAATTTAAAGAGGCAAAGATTCTTCAGAAAACTTTGAAATGTACTTTCAATCATGTAAACAATGATTGGAAACTGTTTTGCACTTTATTTACTGTACGTAAACATATATTTGGTTTAACAATTAAATTGCTGAACTTTTTGTCAGCCAAAAGTAGGTTACCTTTGGTGACGCACTCTTGGTCGCTCTTGTTAAAATCATCCTTCCTGTCATCGTTGGCCTTGTTCTTTGGCGACCAGGTCATCTTGTTTTCCTTCTTTAGCCTCCTCCTGGCGTTGGCGAACCACGTGGACACTTGGGTGAGGGTCATTTTGGTGATGATGGCCAGCATGATCTTCTCCCCCTTGGTGGGGTAGGGGTTCTTGCGGTGCTCATACAACCATGTTTTCAGGGTGCTGGTGGTTTCACGAGTTGCGTTCTTTCTCCTGGCTGTGCCATTAAAGTCGACTGTCCCATATCTGGAGAAGGGACGCGCACACAAATACACACAGACAGAGGCCATTAGTGCAGTAAGTGAAGGATATCATAGACTACCCTCTCAGACATCCTATATCCCTACTCCCTGCTGTACAGCTGCGCTCCATGCAGGTATCAGTGTGGAGTTACACTCTGACCTTTGATCTGAATGCAGCATATCCCTCCTGTGAACGGCTACTTTTAATGATCAGTGGTAGAATAGTTTTTGGCAGGTCTTCCAACGCTCATAGTGGACAAAAAGTAACGCATATTTTACCTGTCATATTGATACTGTCCCAGTGAATGGTCGTATGGATAGTATGCAGCTGTTTGAGTGATGCCAGAGTGTAAAGTGCCTGTGCTGTCCTTAATGTCGTACTGTGGATTCTGTAAAAGACAAGAAGGCTGTTATTATTTTTCAGAATTTTTTAGATTTCTCTAGAAAATTATGATAAAGAAATGGACTGTTTTATGACCTTAAATTTAAAAATGTATCACTCTAACCAAGAGTGAAAATATTCCCCGTGTCAGTATATCTTTTTTAAATGTATCTTTACAGGTTTAAAGTACAATATGCCATGTATGATCTGAGAACGGTATTTTTTAAATTATAATATATATATTTTTAATAATTTAGACTGCTTCAGGTACAAAGTGCCATATTTCCACTAACAGAAAGTTTTAGCTGACTTCAGACATTTAACATGAGAGAATAAAGAAAGGAAAAGTCACAGTTGCACTGCAAAAATATCCACTTAACAAGTTGTTTAGTCCTTTATCCACTCCACATCTCACATGCCAAATTCTGGCAGAGTAAAACAATTTTCTTTTTCAAATGCTGCTTTAGGAACAGACACAAGAGTCTCTCTCTCTCTCTCTATATATATATATATATATATATATATACATATATATATATATCACGGGAAGATATATAACATTGATGAACAATACGAAGGATTTCTTAATAACATTTGATTCAAGTTCCTCTGCGTGGCTTCTACAGCACTTCCCCTCACCTACAGTGAGTGACAGGATTTTTGACTTGCTTTATGGGGAAGAAGACAGGACTGGATGCTGGATTAAACGGCATGTCGAGACGGATACGTTTGCAGTGTGATATACATTGATGAACAAAACCCAGCTGATCGATCAGCCTGAGCCCCCCTCCCCCCCCTTGGCGCATCAGATGAGGCTGAAGTGAGCCCACCAGGGTGGAGTAGATAGCGGATGGGTCGGTGCTGTAGGGGAAGTAGTTGGCGTAGTTCTGGCTGGCTGCAGCCGCTGCGGCGTAGGGAGAGCTGTACATCCCCAGCGCTGCGTTCAGCTCCGTCCGGCTGCTCGCCAGGATCCGGTTCTCGTAGGACGGGCAGCAGAAGGAGGCAGCGGCGGCGGCGGCAGCGGCGGTCTGGGAGCCGCCTGTCCCGTCAGAGACCGACCTGGAAATCGAATCGCAGCAAGTCGTACTGGGGTTTGCCGACACGAAAAACTGCATGAAGAGAATCGTGGATAGACATGGTCATTGGCTGTTTCAGCTCTTATCTGGATGCCTGTGACAGCTCTGAAGTGACTGTAGGCGATGAGATGTCTGAGATAAGTTGCTCACTGAGTTTAGTGTTGAACCTCCAAAACAAGTTAAAATGCGAGCTCGCTTTTAGTTCACAGAAGTTCAGTTATCCCGAATCAGGTGTCATTATTTTAACTTGTGACCTGCCCTAAATCGAGGTAAGTCACTTTTCGGAGAATTTTTAAATTGAGAGACACAAGTTTGCATTGAAATAAGCGATATCACCACGTTGTCCCCGTTTTATGTTTTAGTGAAAATTTGAATTCTATCTTTTTTTTTTCCAATAGATATTAAGATGGAAAGACGTGTGCGCAATCCGTGCGTAAAAGTAACCTGCTCCAGATTATCATCGGTTTAAAAATAAAGTTAGAAAAATAATGTCCGTGTGAAGTAAATCACGACTTTATTTATTTTTTTATACACGTATATTTTGCTGAAAGTTTAAAAATATTATCGAGGTAAAAGTTGGGTGACAACTTTTCTGTGAGAGTAACTTTTGTCCCCTGGTCGACTTGAACTTCTTCGAACTTGTCATTACGCGTAATGATACCGCCTTAAAATGTAAATAAACTACTTTAATTGAGTTATAAAAGCTTTCTATAAAATGCAAGGTGTCTAACATCCCACATGTCCTATTAAAACAGAAAGTTTGCGAGTGTGTACAGCGTGCGTTACAGCCCAATTACACGTCGTGGTGAGCAATAGGTGACATTCATCTCTATTGTCATCAGAAAAAAACACGTGAGTTCATTCATAATTCAGTGTAATTGGACACGGGTGCGTGTACATCGATATTTGGTTCAACAACAAAAGCAGCACACGAAAATAGCTGTCAATACTGTCAAAGCAGTCACCCAGTCATTAATGTTTCTTATAGAGAAAAGTGCTCTTACTGTAGAACAGGAAAATATGCAAATAAAAAAAGCAATTTTTGTGAGTGAGCATGTGTACACAACACTTAGGAGAAATTAAAAAAAGCAGAGACTTACCTGTGAAGTTGCATTGTAAGGGTATCCAAATTGCGAGAAAGACATAGCTGCTTCTTTTGTTACCATCAGCAATATTCTTCACCCTTGATCGATTGCAACCAATTCTACTTCAAATCCACCGTCTTACACATATTTCCACGCACGGCCTTTCGCTCAATAATAGATGACTTCACTCATAGGAGGGAGACTTTAGGATGGCACCAGCTGCAGATTGTTTTATATGAATGAATAATCCCCCCCAAGGACCCGATAAGAAATGAAATTAAGCGTCATTAAGTGCAAAAAAAAATTGTTGTTGTGTTAGCTGAAGGAGGCTTAAAGGATAACGTAAGACTTGCAAGATATGGACTCTGCTTGTGCTATTATTTGTGGCTCTATAGTTCTTTAGCATTCATCCATGCGAGGGTATCAGCGTGACGTCACTGTAATCCCGGAACGGCAGGGTACCAAGGATAGAATAATGTCTTTGCCAATCACGTCCAACGCAGGGTTTTTCTTAAGGTGCACTGTACACAGTCTTGTCTCGCTTTTGTAATAGAACTCTTCACCGATTTGCTGAGATAACGTGTCGGAAAAAATTGTATTATAGTTCTTCATTATGAAATTGTGGCATGGCAACATATATGAAAACCATTTGTGAAGTTGGAGGGAAAAATGAGACATTAAAGATATTTTTGGCAGTCTCACAAACACACACACTTAGGAAGAGATTACTTTTTTTTCTTTTCACTCAGGCAAATAGGAATCAAACATGTAAAACTACAGTACTTTCTGTTAGAAATATTGTTTCTTTTATTTACAATCTGTCACAATTAAAGCTGATTGAATGCGCACATCTAAGACTGTTTTTTTTCTTCTTTTCTCTTTTTTTATTCTCGACCTCTGTTCGCCTCTGGCTCTCTGGCCAGAGGTCCATCCCGGAGTTAATGACGATGATGTTTCTATCTTTCTCTATTAGAGAGAGGGGCAGTCCCAGCAGGAACGGTTAGAGGGGTTTTTGGCAGGTCAATAGACCAGTGATTGATGCGCGCCTGGAGACCTACGTGACCATTACGCGTAATGCGTAATTGTATCAATTAACAAATGGATACATGCCCTTGTTTAACCAACGACTAACAGAGTGAAAATATGCCTTAGAGGTGAAATCCGAAGAGCTGTGCTAGAAAAAAAAAGACAGTGGAAGCCCTGCTCCCCAGTCTAATTAAATATCCGTGGATGGGGGCGACGAGAATTGCATTTTAATTGAATGATGCTCACTTGAAAGATGGGTAAGGAATGATGCTGCCTCACAGTGAATGAAACGCGAAATAATTTTAAGCCTTATTAGATCAGCAGCTCAACCATCACCAATTCTCTCGCTCTCTCACATAAACATAAACAAGCTGTGCCCCCCTCCTGTGTGCTGTTGAGCTGGGACATGCAGGGAGGGAGGGAGGGAGTCTGTTATTTCCCCCTATACACACTATATTTGTATTGACAGTGACAGCGATGATCAGTCCTACTGAGTCATATGATCTGCCTGTTTCTGACTATTTGGAGCTGTGTAAGGTTTCCGTTGTCACGACTGATACCTTGTGCCAAATTTCTCGGCGCCCCTGCCTCCCCATAACTGATGTATGGCGTTTCCTCCCTTGGAGACGCATCTGCGATTATGGGCTTCCTCTCAGAGGGGCGCTAAAGAGCCGCGTGTAGGAGATGAAGATCTGCTGTCAAGAGATTTTCCACAGATATAGAGTGGACAGAGTGGTCATGGTCCAGACTCTGGGAAGTGCCTGGGCAGTAAACACTCACAGGCAATAATAGAAACTTTTACACACACATAAACCATGGCTTTAGTTCTGGCAAGTGCTGGTTGCTTCTGACAGGAAACTAAGTTACAGCAGGGAACTTGTTGGCCCTAAACAGTGAGCATTGGTCCCCATGTTACTAAAGTGCATCAAACTTATAATGAGTTATTTTTTTGAATAAAATATGCATTTTATTTTTATTTCTTCCCAACTTGTTGATCATTTCAATGTTCAATTCCTGCATTCCACTTCACTTGAGCTTAGAGCCCGCTCATTCTGCACCCAAATATGTTAAGTTACCAGAAACTCTCTTAAAATGGGTACAGTGTAAATAAAATAAAATCAGTTAAATATTGCAATGCTATTTTTGTATCTTGAATAGATTAAATAGATTAAGCCAAAAAGTAAAAAGGGACTGTTTATGTCTGTTGGCTATTTACAGTGTTCTGGATCAAATATCTGAACAAGGAAAAAAATGTATCTCCAAAACATATATTTTTCAAAATATAAGAGAAACACTTCTGGTTTTAGTTTGTGACTATACAATTTTCAGACAGTTTTATGTTTTTTTTAATTGTTTTTTGAGCTTAAGAAGGGAACATATTTTCTCAACTCATCACCATACACTTGATCCTTAGTTTATCTGAAAAAAATCAGAATCACAAAATTTACTCCATGGTTTTACTTGAACAATAAAAAGACTTGAAGTAGGAATAACACAGATGTCAACAATGAGCAAAATGTAACATTATTAAATCTCCATTTACCATCAATAATTGATATCAGAACTTATCATCCAAGTAGAATACACACCTTTATGCCAAAAGCGTTACTCCACAGGAGAATGTGCACGGAGAGAAGGTTGAATCAAGCTAAATGTAATTGCATGCCGGTGGTCGATGCATTTCTACAAGGGCATGCATGATGGCCCAAGTGCATATGGACAGATTCATGCATAATGCATGTCCAGCAGTCAGTGTAGATCTCACAGAATCAGGCCAAAATGAACACTAATTGTAATGGCAGACTGACCACAGTGCCCTTCCCTCTAAAATGTGACAACCCACAATGAGACATTTTTTTTAAAACATTTTTTTTGTCTGGATTACTTAGTGATCACATTGTAACAAGGTTTTGTTTTTTAGCAGCTAAATGGCTGACATCGGCAATTAGTGATTCTTTTTTTCTGGATTTTTTTTTTTTTTAAGGAGAATTACTTTTGGCAAAGTATTTTAGAGGTTTTTGATGGCTGCTCTCCCAGCAGTTTTTAATGCTACAGGAGCAATGTCCTAAAGCAGAGAGTAGCTTCTTCAGAGGCAGGATGGTATAGCAGCCATCCTTAAGCTGTCAATTCAAGTTCGAGCCTCTATCCAAGTCCACACGCACTACCTTGGATTTAAATCATGTTTCATTTATGTCAAATCTGGGCTGTGGTCAAATAAAACTGTGAAAGGTGAATAAAATGATGCACTCCTCTTTGAGGAGTACGTCCTGAATGGGAGACACTTCCAAGCACATGCATAGGTTTAATTTCAACATTGTGCAGGACACATATGAAAAAGTGGGTTGGGGGTCCTCTGCTGGAACATTTTGAACATGAAACACTTAATTTTCTACACACTGGTGAATTTTATGCATAACTTTTTGGATCTTCTGCATTAATTTATGGTGTAAATGTCTTTAATTTTGTCAATTAAAAGTCTTCTACTACTTTCATGTTTTTTTTATCAATGAGGACAAATGCATGCTCTAAATATTGGCACTTGTCTGCTGTACCCCCCTGAAATCTACACCTATGGTTACAAATGACAAGACAAAGAGCACCAACAGTTCAGATAATCCCAAGAAAGTGTTGCAAGTAAATTCAGTATCATGTCCAGTGTTTAGCATCCCGCAGACCTGCATTCTCATGATACAAAAAAGTCAATGGCCTCTACTTAACAGGCTGCAACAAACTCTGGCAGTTAGAAGTCGCAGACATACCATTTGACCCAAGACTGGTCATGTAATAGAACATTTAACTACTAGCAGACAAAGGCATTCACCCTTATAGTTATTTAAGAATAAGCAAGTCCAAACCTCTATTATATCTTGTTCTAACGGATCCATGTGGTTACTAATGAGACTGAGTAATGCACGCATCCTCCATTAGAAGCATCACTGGGTGGAAAAAGAAAGAAAGAAAAAAAAAACTGGAAAGGTTAAGTCAACACTCAATAGCTCCCAGCCCTATTCTCCTACTTAATACATTTCCTATGCTGACTTAATGAACCACACAAAGCCTTTCTGGTTTTTCATCAGATTGGGGGTAGCAGCGGCAGTGGAGGTGGAGGGGGGGTGTATGAAATGGTAATAAGGGCAGGCAGACGGAGAGATGGAGGGAGAAGCCCGAGCCGAGCAGGGTATGAAGCTGCACCTACCTGGAGGTGTGTGATCTCATTAAAGCCAAATTGGTATATGCCAATAAATCCAAGGCACTTGTGATCTGGAATTATTACGCACACGCGCGCTCACACATACACACAAACTTCCCCCAGTGAAGAGCATTATTAGTGCTGCAAAATTATCCAAAATGGAAAGAAAAGTAATGAATATTGTAATAAGGAATAATAGAGCAGTGGCGAATATGGTCACAGCAGTGGCCGGTTAACACCAAAACAAACATCCCCAGGGCTGCTGAATAATTACAGCACACAGAGGGAGTCATTAAAGCTTCATCAAACAGAGAAGAAGAGATAGTGCAAGTATCACATCATGACGACTGTCTCAATAAATCAATCTGCTGTAGAGGAGGGAAAAAAACCCCAGTGATAACTGATGACAAGTTTGATTGTTGTTTAAGTCGTGCCGCTGCGCTGTTGCAGCTTTGATTGGTATCTTGACTTTAAAAGATGATGTGTATCTTAAAAGAACATAATTACACATTTTGTTTTCCACAATTTAAACACAAATCTGTGCATTAATGGACAGGCGTAATTGGTGTTTCATTTGTACCCTCCTCACTTTGATTGCTTGTAGTCAGATGTTTAACTCAAACAAACCCTAGGCATTTTGTGTTGGGAGCCGCATATCCCAGAGGCCCCTGGGGCTCCTGGGAGAGGGAGAGAGAGACACAGAGAGAGAACGAGGCTTGTGTGTGTTGTTTGTGTGTGCTGGCTGCCAGAGTCCCCTTGAGGCTCTACTGTAAAGCTATCATCAGTGGTGGTGTCAGGGATTTGTAGCTTGTCACTGAGAGAGAGAGGGAGAGAGTGCTGGCAGTGACTCTGGGAAATAACTGCTTATGGAGCGAGAGCCTGGCTTGCACAGCTTGTGTGAGTGTAGGTGTGTATTATAGAGATAGAGAGACGATGAACGAAGTGGGAGGAATGTGTCTATTTTCTCCCCGGGGTGTCTAGAGATGTGTGTGTGTGGACGGGTAGGTTGCGGGTCGATCATATGATGTGTGGATCCATGTGCCGTCTCTCATCTTGGGGCCTTAGGCTCTTTGTCTATGTGTGTTCTCGCTGGCAAGTGGTGTGTGTACATGTCTATTCTGGGTGTGTCAAAGCTCCTGTGGTGGCGTTGTGTGGATCCGCGTCTCCTTCTGAATTAACGTTCACATTTGGGCCTGAATATGATCAAATATGTATTTTCAGTCGCCGGCAATAAGAAAGTCTGTGTCGGCTACCTCCCTGCTACTATGCCCGTGTTTGTGTATGTGTGGTCTTTGCCGAGATGGATGCTGACTTCAAACCGAACTTTCCCTCAAGGCGGAGGGCCAGCAGCAGCAAAATGCTGCTGTCGGGTAAATACATGTATCTGCAAAAAAACAAGTTCCTCTGGAATGACGAATGGAGGGCTCATTTTCTCATTGACAACCATGTATTTCTGAAATCGCATGTTGGCGGTTGACCAGGTTTCAAGGGCCCTAGGGTCATGAAATTCACTCAACTCATAAATGATCATGTCAGCGTTCAAACGGAGGAAGAAAAAGGAAGACGAGGAAAATTGCAGTTACATGGTTTCCATCTGACTGCAGCTGCTAAATCCACGGCAGCATTGTGGCCCATCTCTAGGGCCCGCAGAGGCAGAAAGACAGTTCCTATTACTGTCAGTCCAATTACCGGCCACAGCACAGCCACCGCTGTCAACACCAGACGGGTCATGGTATGTATCGGCATCTTTTCTCTCATGTTTAGCCATATTTTCTAGGCAGGGGAACTTCTATGTTATGCAGTGCAGCTTTTAGCTTTGAGCAACTGGTTATCAACATTTAATATAACCCCTTTTTATAAATTAGCCATTTTTTGGGGTCAAAAGTTGAGAAGGAAGTGATCAAAGAGATTGCTTAATATTAGCCCTTTTTCAGCAACATGGAACGTGTTCCATTCTGGTTTACGCATCTAAATTCGAACCGTTGGGAGTATTTCGACCAAAAATAAATTGGTCTGGAACTCAAAAAGTTGGTTCTCAGCTGGAACTAAAAAAAACAGCAGGTTTCCCTAAACCTGATGTGCCACACATGATGACATAAAATGGTCCTGTCATATTCTACAGGCTGGAAAGAGTTTGGAATCTTGCCCGTAATAGTTGTCTAGGTCATCTTATCAATAATAATTAGTCCATGCATGTTTTTTGAAGATAAAAACAGAAAATATAATATAAAATAGAATAAAAAATAGAATCAAGGTCTGCAGATTATCAATACTATCCACCATCTAACTGTTTACTCCTGTTATGCATTGTCCATTGATGATGCATCTTTGATTACAATGGTTCATAAGGCCGGGGGGAAAAATCAATACTGCATAGTATCACAACATTTTTGTGTAACAATATGGTATCGATAGAATAATTCCTGGAATTTTTAAAAAAATATAAATTCTTAATATTACAATTACAAATTAAACTTTTGGTAGTCTACTTGAATAACAACATAATATTTTTCTTTAGATTAGATTCAATGTGCAGCAATAAAAATGACTCAATTGAGGTGAACAGACTGAAATTTGTATATTAGTAGATAACATAGATTTTGACAAAGTTTTCCTTTGGTGACATAATTTGCAATTGAAAAAAAATGTATTGAATTGCAATATATTTCAAAATATGTTATCACAACACCCAGCGCATTGCAACACATTTAAAATTGAATTAATATTGTTTCTTGACTTAAGTATCATGACAATATTGCATTGCAGGACTTCATAACTGGTGGAAACACGAGCCGGTTCGTGATAGCAATAAAGTTCCAAAAAACCTGAGCGGAATCAGTTCAAGAACAAGAGCTATTTTTTGCAAAAGTGCTGTATGAGATGTGAAGGACACCCACAACCCAGTGTGTTTGGATTATAGTCCTCTTTAGGGATATAGACTGGAAACAAGTAAAGATTTGTGAACAAAATGAAAACACAATACAGAAATGACTGCGATATTCCCCCCTGTGGTTTTATGTGCCCTTGTGGCAATCCACCACACATATACACATCTACACCCAGAAGTGGGGAATGTGATGAGAAGTGGTCTAAATATTGAAACACTCTCCATTACAGAAGACAGTGTTCTGCGTTGAACATGTCTGCTGAGCTGCCTCTAGTGTTGCACCACACGGCGACAGAAAAGGCCCAGCCCCATCTGGTCTTGGTTCAGTCTGGTTTACTGCAAAGTGGTGCCAATACAAATAGCTATGCTTGATGTTTGTTTGCATAAATTGTTTTGAAAGGCTTCACCGAGAGTTTTTTGGGTGGATTACGGTGGGGAAGTTGGGGAGCCAACCGTGGTGGAATAATCCTCACTGAGCTGACAGTTAGATTTGCTCTTCTTTAAGAATGAAAAAAAAAAGATTGTTTTGGATTTTTCTTCCTCAGTTCCTGGCAGTGAGCTTGGACTGTGAACTTTTCAGTGGGTTGTGCGTGCATGTAAGTGTGTGTGTGTGTGTGTGGGGGTGTGTGTGGGTGTATGATGATGGAGAATGCTGAGCAGCCCTCTCTTCTCTCGTATCATAGCAGTGTCAATTTCGATCACATCAGTGTAGCGTTTAACACATGCTAAAAGTTCAGCTGAAAGTTCAGAGGCCCGATGCAATGTCGGGAAAATGTCTCTCTTCCTAAAGCCCTCACATATCCGCTTTGATTTTTCTCCCGTAGGTCAAGGCAGAGAACAGGACAAGCAAAGTTATGTAGTGCGTTGAATTAGGCTCGCATGACATTGATGAAAAACGTAAGTGAAAATCTATCTTCTATTAAAGAAGGCACATTTTTTTTGTTTTGATTGAACGTCCTGTTTAAAAAAAAAGACATAGCAAGCAATTGTTTGTCATCATCACTTAGCTCTGGTTTTGCTACAGGTAGAAGAAAATTGACCTGATTGATTTCATGTCCAGGTAAGTGTGCCAGCTCAGCGCTAACTGGTACCAGACAGATTTTTGTGTTAGTTGTATAGATACCCAAACCCCACGAGTCTCAGCCAGAGCCCCCGATAGGATGGAAATCGCAATTCTACCAATGACAGTTCAATCGTTCAGGGCCCTCTGTTCCTCATTTGCTTCTTAGCCAGTGGAGGTCCCTCCATGGTCGACTCCCAACTAGATCCAGATGCAGCAAAAAATTTATTTTTTTTGCTGCAACATTTGTCTTTGTCTTCAGCTCCTCTGCAGCCACATCGTGTCAGGCTGCAGAGCTAATGATTGTATATTTCCATGTCCGTGGAAAAAATCTGACACTTCTGCTCTATCCTTAACCATTGATTGGTTTGGTATCCACACACAGAGCTTTGACAAGCTCAGCAACCAGAGCATGACTCAACTCTTATCTCAAGAATGTTATCTAAACAGTGACTACAAACACATTTAGTAGATTCTCTTTTTCCGCTTATATTCTGCAGTTGTATGACTTTTATTGTATCTGAAAGTCACGACAAAAATATCCCTTGCATGATTTAATTCTGAGGTTGTGACAAGAGGAAAAAGAGGACTTCCTGTGTATTCTAAATAAAAAGCACAGACTCACGCTAATAAAATCCAGTGTCAACCAACATGATGTTATGCCTTTTGCTTCCTTAAATCTCTGCCTCATCAGCTGGATTTCCACTTGGATATGGTTATTTCATTTCCCTTTCATTCTCCTTTTTCTGAAATCTTTGTTTTTTTGGTCGTTCTCCGTCGACCAATGTGGATCTACCTAAGAACAAAAAAAAAAAAAGAAACGCAAAAAAAGAAGAATGGGGCTCCCTCAATCCATCCAACTTAAAAGCAGATGTTACATGGTTGCCAACATCAAAAGGTCCTGTTAACTGTAGAGAGGCTGAAATCATATACCTTTGATTAGCCTTTTCACTGGTTAATGTAAACGAGCTCAGTACATGGTTGCTGAATGAACCCTGACCTTGGCCTCATGGCCAGTACATCATCAGATTACAGGGAAAAAAAAACACACTTTTGTTTCAACTTTGCCTTGTTAAGGCTAATTTCTGATTTGCAGATTGTCAAGCTTACTTTGGAGAAAGCAGGAGGACTGGATCAGATCTCCACAAGGGCCCCTGCTCTGGGGTAACACGGACGCCTCTAAATAAGGGGGCAGTATCCTTGAAATACAACTTGGCTCCTTTTAGGATCCTCTTTCTCCTGCTCAGTTCAAGATGTTTTCCATTTTGAGGTTGCGATATCTAGAATGTGGACGTGTCTTCTATTTATCTCAAGGATATTTATTCTGAGAACGATAAGGGGTAAAATATGGAGAGAAAAGTGGTGCGCCAGGGGAGGGTGGAGGAGGTAACAGCATTCCTTTTAAATATATGGTGAATGAGGGTCCTTCAACAAGTGTTGTGTTTACATTGCTTGTGGGAAAACAAATTGACACAGGCGGCGTCTGAGGGGGCTGTAAAACAGCTCTTTAGCACGGCTTAAATTCCAAGCGGCAAGCACAGCAGTGTCACCCCAAGGTGTTGAGAGTAAATATATGGTGTTACCTTTAGGCTAAATAGGGGAAAGAAACACACGGAGATTGAAGTGCACGTCATTGACAAAGTGGAGCGGGTGTTTTACCTTGGAGCGGCAGAAATGAAAACGAATAATAATGCTTATAATTTTTATTTGTTTTAAGTGTTTTTATAGGAAAGTGCATACATAAGATATATAACAAAAGGAAACACTTCAAAACCTCTCCTTAAAGCACACAGGTTCATAATAAAATATTGCCCAACCAAAAAGCAATGTTAGAGCCAGGGTTGTCTATGAAGGGGTCACATGGGCCCATTAGGCGAAGAACCCTGACTTATCTTGGTTGGTTGAGTGTGATATGTTGAGTTCGCTCTTTAAGGACAAGATTTATGCCTTAACCAGACTCACTGAACATGGATGGACATTACGCCAGAAAACACTGTAAAACACTGTGTGTGTATATTTTGTTCTGTGGATGTATTAGAAAGGGCTACACAACCATCTTTGTATTTTTTTTTTTTTTTCCGTCATTGTCAGTGTCTTATAAGCCCATGTGGGCTGGACGCAATTAAGTGCATGACACTTGAATAAACTAATCAATCAATCAATCAAAAGTACTTTTCTGCTACTCTAACAATCAATAATCTGATGGCTGAAGATATCAGATATCTACACCGATCCTGTTGACAGCTCAGTCTCCTCTTTGGAGGCTAAAATGTGCTAACGTTGCAATTTTACAGACTGATAGGACAAACAGCTCAAGATAGAGATGATGAAAATAATAATAATAATAATAATAATAACTATATAGCACCTTTAAAACTGAGTTTACAAAGTGCTTTGGTTTCTTGCAGAGGAAAAAAGAAATGATGTGATTTATTTAAAGTATAACTGAATGTTTTTGACTCTTGTTTACTATATGTCAGTGTTAGCAGTCGGTCAGTACTTGACTGTAATCTCACTCACGTAGGGGATTGGAATATGATGTGCACAGGCGGCTAAAGCTATATTGTTTATAAAGAGGCAAAGTTCCTTCCTGTCCGGTTTCCCCCGTGGGATGTTTTTTAAGCAAATTAAAAAATATGCACAGTGGTCAAAGGTGAGAGACAAAAAAAAATGTTGATTCCTTTTGGATCGTGCCATGATCTTCAATTTAAAAGATAGTTTTGCAAGTCGAAAAAGGAGCAGTTTGTTGGTTGTTTTTCATATTTAGGTTTGTGTAAAATGGCTCAGTAACCTACATCTCTCCTCTCGCACAATATCTGTCACCTACGCCAGCTGGCTAGCTAGTGAGGTAACTTATGCTAGGTTCCATGTGCAAATATACAATTATCTTTCCTAATGTTTTTTATCCAGTGTCTCCTGATCTTTTCATAAGCTGGGAAGTGAAAGAACGAGCAAGATCTGCTGCTCATGTGAGTGCATCCTGGTGTGAAACAGACATCGTAGCCTCAGCGAAAGAAAAAGTTATAGTGTCACCTATTTGACTTTTCTAATTCTCCCAATTACATGTTTTCACAGTCTTATACTTCAACCGTTTTACAACAAAATGTAACTTTCTTGACTTGCAAAATTATCTATATAATAAACACTATCTGTGTAAATCACAGAACTCTAAAAAAAATGGCTTGTCTCTCTCCATTATCTACCGTACATATTTTTTGAAATAAGGTCCCACTTTGGTCCAACAGCATAAGTTACCTCATTGAACTATGGTCTCATCCCTCTTGCTCTTTGTCAACAGCAAAAACATGACTCCTTAGAGGTCGGTATGATACATACTGGCATTATTTTTTCCTACAAGTGTTTGGTCTAGTCCCGCCCTACTGTACCATGATTGGCTAGTACTCGCTGCATGACTGGTCCTTGTGATTGAGTGCTAGCTCAACTGGTTTATCTGTTGAATTTTTTCCAAGTCCTGCGACACTAGTGACAAATGAATACAATAGAATAAAAGAAATATATATAATCTTATATCTAGAGGGGATGCAATTCAATTTTAAAATGGTGCGGTTGTAGTGCTCTTCTCTCTCAGCTGCACTAAATGAAAAGAGCAAGGCAACCAAATTTGCCACTTGTCAGTCACTGTGTTTATTTTTGCCTTATTATTACATTATCATCAACATCAGCAGTGTTTGCTGGTGCTGTTGGCAGTACTTGGCAAAACTTCATAAGACAAACCAGTGCAGCTAGCTTCCAAACACCAGTTTACATCAAGCAGCAAATAAACTACCAGCCAGTCACAGCTCAGTGGTGGGACCGAATGGAATAATCTTGGGAGGGAAAAAATAATGCAAATGGCACGCCTTGGCTAAAACCCCCAAAAGTCGGATTACCCTCATAATATTCCTGTTTAAGAAAATGGTACCATGAGCTACAGGGGCAGAAAGCAGCTTTTAGTATGACTCATTGTGTCTGCACATGTCACCTTGTGTTCCATCAGATCAAACTGTGAGCTTTTTCACCAGACTCAAATTGATGTTACTGTTACCTCCATTAACTTTGTCTCTGTCCTGTAAGTCCGTTTGTCTGGTGACTGTGCCTTTTGTATCTGTGTGTGTGCACACGCTGCAGACTGCTGGATATAGTTTGTGCTTGACCTTTGTTAGTAGGAGAGCAAAATGCAGTGGAAGAGTGATACCACTGTGCGGTCCTCTAATCTGCTCACTTAGCCTCGGCTTTGGGGCTCACTTCGCTCCGCTTCATCCGAAGCTCCTTCATCACAAACTGCTGGCAGTATTCTCGCAGACTGGGGCTTGGCTACATTCACATACACTCCTTGGCTTTTCTCCTCCTCTGTCTCTCCATTGCTCATCCTCCCTCCTTCTCTCTGTCACCATTTAAAAAAATAGATTTTGGTCTTCCTTTTTTCCTGTTCTTTTGGCCCTTGGTCTTCACCTGACCTGTCTTGTCTAAGTTTAATCTTGGTGCGCTATAACATCCCACTGTTATACACTAGATGAAGTGCATATCTGAGATGAGCCTGACTGGATTTACATCCAGCTCTCTCTCCTCCTCTCTCCCTCAGCTCTCTGCACTTAACCTGCCTTGACCTTTGTGTACTTATAATCTGTAATAGCACTACAGCAGTCCAGGTGAAGTGTATATCCTGAGATGGACACCTTTCCTGACTCCAGTACAGGAGACTTTTTCACTGCAATATATTGTCTCTTTCTTTTTCTGTGTGCTTACCTGTGCTGTCCTACGCTTGTGTACCTGCCTGTGTTTACGATATTGTAATCCTGATAGAGTAGATATCTTAGTTATCAAAATCCTCTAAAGCGTGACATACAGCACTGTGGTTTCAGGGGATTCATTTTTGAAATGCAATCACACTGTGGTGTGGGTGTTAATAGTTTCATTATTAGATGATAATAGGATAAGAGATCAGTACTATTTTCCTTTTTTATGCTTAATTAAACTGATTCTGATGCACTTGGGTATATAGGGTTTTTGAAAGTGTAAGGGTAAAGATGGGGACAAATCTCCTCATTTCCTTTTTAACAGGCGTATTAAAAAGCATTACATTAATTTGTTAACAGCTCCTTTACAGCCTGCAACTCAACATTTGTGGATATAACTAGTAAAACTAGTAAAAGATGTCATGGTAGCACTTACATCAGTCTACAATTGCAACACATACATTTATTCTTTGCTCAGAATGGCAGTACTGTGGTTGTTTGCTGCTATATTAATGTTGTGAATATGTCTTAGAGCTCCTTTAAGATTATTTCTACTTTTATTGTTATTTAGCAGTGTTATAAGCAAGCAACTTCACTTTTACATATGTGGTGGTAGATTTTATTAGATTGGATTCGACTTGATCTTCATATATACATATATAGGGAACATTTTACAAGAGATGTTACTCTGAGAACCCATACCTATAAAAGCAGAATGATTAATCCATATGACAGCAAACAGTGTCACATATTGTGCACGTGTAATTGTACACATAATACAATCATGTGTATAATTAAGCTTGTAATTCAGCATATTTTGAATCACTTGATATTTCTGTTGCACCACAATGTTTTTTTCTAAGAAAGAAAGCTTTTTTTGTATGAATTTTTAATGACCTTCCTTTTTAAAACGTCCTTAAGTGCGTTTTCAGATTAGTAATTCTGCCTTTACATGTTATATTGTAAATGTCAACAAAATACTCTACACTTTTGTCAGATACTGTAAGCTAGTGTTTTCTTCGTACTCGACAATGAGATGGCTGGACAGGGTCATCAGGGACAGTGTCAGGACTGAGCACTGAGGCTGAAGTCTTGTAGCCCCCAGTCCTCCCCCAGGGTGTGGGGGTCCTTGCCAGGGGTTTATCTCTTCACACACAGTCATTTCCTATAGTCTGTCCGTTATTCATCCCTCTCCCCACCCTCTTCCTTCCACCTCCCACCAGTCCTTCCTCTCCTCTCTCTCTCCATAGCATCTCCTCAAGCTGTCGGCACGCTGGTTCGGAGGATTTCCTTCAGGAAGGAGAGGTCCATGTTCCGACCACGGGCTGATAGAGGGATCCTGATAACCCCAGAGCCGAGTGCTACACTGCCAGCTGACATGAAGCAGATGTCCTCCTGACCTCTTTCTCTTTGGGAACAGGACACCAGAACACAAATACTGGGCATGAATGTCAGCAGAGCCCCTCTGCTACTGAGAAGCTGTGATGTGATGCTTCAGACTTTATGAGCTGCAGAAATTCAGATGATAATATCTGAGCTTTGGGATGGCACGGCAGCCATTCTGTAGATAATAAAGAGGCAGAATAATTTAAGTTTATTTAACAGAGAAAAAAGAAGTTAGTTATGGAATGTGGATTGCATGAAACTACAATTTCTTATTACTGTAGTATTATTTACTTATTTATTATGTGTTTTCTTGCATATATTAACTCAAGAAGAAAGGTTGTTCTATTCCGTTGTAGGATACTTTTTTAGCATCTGGCAACTGACACCAGATGACAATTTGTCTTTCATACAAACTCTTACTCATTTACAATTTGAGTATCCAATTGATAAACTTATAAAATACAAACACCTAATATTGACAAATAAACAAAAAAAAACCCAAAACACAAAAATAAAAATAATAAAAAAAATGATAGTGAAATGTGACTATTACCTATAGCTACTCACATTAGCAGCACTGGTGTCCAATTAAAGTCATGTATTTCCACTTTTTTTCCAGATAAACTGAATGATGAAGTTTTCCTTTTGAAAAAAAATTGGCTGAAAAAAAATCATTTTCACATAACTGATAACAGATCTGTTTTTCTTAGCTCATGAATAACTGATGTTTTGGTAAAAACTCGGACAAATACAGCAGCCCTGACGTTTAATGTCACATGCAGTTTTCAGTATTATTCAGAGGCCAGAGGAAATTATGTAATGTATGTCCCTTAGGTTATCTCGCATGCACAGACACACACACACTAACACACCGGTCAGCCTCTCAGAGAAAAAGGTGGAGCTGAGCATCCACAGAGACCTCACAGGCCTGTGACCTCATTACTATTCAGAACCAGCGGTGAGAAGACGGGTGGTGCTGCGTTCCCAGTACAGCTCAGCCCTAGCACTAGTGGATGATGTGCACGGATGGGGGTGCTGTGGGGTGGGCAGCAGCTTCCCCTGAACCCCCCCCCCACCACCAGCCCCCCCACAACTGCTACACACACACACACACACACACACTTCCTCCTGGGAGATAGGCGGCCTCTGCTTTCTGTCAGGGTGTCCTCAGCCGCAGACCCCTGGGGCCTCTCACTCGGTGGGAATCTGGTCTTCTCACTCCACAGATGCCCCCCTCCCTACAGATGAGAAGAAAAACAAGACCTGAGGAAGACACTGCTGCTCATCCTCTGCTATCGTCCCCCATATTTTCTTTGCTATCTCTCTCCTACGCCCCCGTCCCCTTTCTCTTCTTCTCTTTCTTCTACCTCGGCGGTCGATAGCGTTAATTGGCTCACTCAGTCACCGGTACATTGATTGCGGTCACTAATAAAAGGGCTATTGATTGGCACTTTGTTTAACACTGGCCCATGCAGTGAGAGCTGCCCTCTAATACTATCCTGACAGCAACCTTTTCCTGTTTGCCAGTCTCTTAATGTCATAAATTATGTCAGTCGATTAAGGAGATATTTCTTCCCTCACGACATTTTTAGACTGTGGCTACCAAACAGAGAAGACAAGAGCCTCCGGAGAACTCAGAGAAACAACCTGCCACCTTGGGTAACAGACTTGTTTGCTGACAAGTCAGTCAGAAGACTGACGTGAACTTTATTGGTATGTATCCAGTACACACATATTAAGTCATTAATAGCTGTACATTTTTTTAACACATCACATATTTTTTATGTAATTCATTGTTTCGAACAATCTTTCCTTATCTGCAATAAGACAGGAAGACCTGAGTTTGCTGGTAAAGAAAGATTTGTATAGCTACTCCTACAATCCACAATTCAAACTAGAAAACACAGGAGCAGTTCATTGTGTACATCAGTGCAACATAACTGTATTTTTATACACTGTTGCACAGATGTACCATAAGCAACACATAATGGGCCTTCCAGATGCTGATGTTCTTGGAATTTTCTCAGTTGACATGTTTTTATTTTCAAGATTATACCATTGACTTTGGTGACTTTGCACTATTACCTTTTGGTCTCTTAGGTTACATCATTAAAGGCACAAACAGAGTGCAGAGTTTTTTTTTTGTCGGCTGACATGGAAGTTGGCATCGCCCTGGTTCCGTCATCAAAAAGCCTATGGGTTTTTTCCATCAGATTTTGGATTACTACAGAAAATAAGCTTTGTGGCAAGCAAATGTTTATGACATTTTAATGTTTTGTTCAGCATGACATGAACCCACAGTCGCTGGAGCTGAGGACACAGCCTGTGTTTACAGGGCACCTGCTCTACCAGGTGAGCTACTGGGCACCCCAGCAAAAGCATTTTTAAGGACACATAAAAGTTTCAAAAATCATGAGTGGGGTATTCACTGACATATTTTATGTTGTAGGACAAAATGTGAAAGTTTCTTAAGCTAGTGTTTACGATAGACTTTATTTCAGGCATCTAACCAACAACACATTCAAAAAAACCATTGACTTGAGATGAGGGAAGTGGGGGTCCTAAAATGCTAACTCATTTTGGGGGTTTTAGGAATTAATCCTGGAGCTTATTAAAAAAATGCAATGGCTATGGCCAAATTTAATTTAATTTAATTTGATTTAATTTAAATATTGATTATATTTTATATTATTGTATGTGTATAAGTCTAAGCATTACTTCCCTGTTTGCCCCTTTATCTCTTTCTCACCCGGCCACCTAGGAATTTTTGCAGCACATAACTTGGATCCAAATCATATCATTCTCAGTACGTGAATTCTCTGAATTGTTATGTAAGGCAGAAACATTTTACAACAACTTCTAATAATTGTCCACTTTGATTACAATAGTGCCATGTGATTTTCTCTTCACATTTTTAGTAGAAATATGCAGGTTGACAAGAAACACCCCGCTCGATATTCCAAAAAATAAACTCACTGTCTAGTTTTATTGCAATTAGCCGTGCGCTATTCTTCCTTGAGCAGTCCTGCAGCTTGAGTGAGTCAAAGGCAGGTCTCCTGAGTAAGACGATGAAAACTGGAAATGGGGTGTAAGTACCTCCATGAGAGATTTAATTATCGCCATTAAATATTCAATGATCAATAGAATTTGTTTTAGCCGATCAATAGGTGGCCAGGCCCGAGAAGGACAATGTGCATAAGTTGCTATTTGCATTTCAAAGCAGCTGTCATGTGGCCCCATTGGAAATCCATACCATTTTGTTAGGCTGTATTTCATATTTAGCTGCTTTATCCCCTTATCACTGACTGCTATTGATTCCCTTCCCTTTATTTACTGCCTACAAACTGCCTTAGGTTTAAAATGTCAAAATGTTTTTAGGGAATCCGATATACCTCCATCTTCCTTCCTCATCTCACATCTAGCTCTTTATTTCTCTCCCTCTCTCTCTTTAATTCCCTTGTCTCCCTCTCTCTCTCCCCTCTCTCCCTCCCTCGCTCTCACCACCCCTCTCAGTAGAGTTGGAAATTAAACCCTGTCATCTTCCCACCCACCGTACAGATCTCTGCTCACTCGGGTGTGAATCTGCACATTATTCAAATAAATATCTCAGAAGTGTCAGGGGAATACTCCGAGCCACTTCAAAGACGCCCACCCACCCCCCCAACCCTTCAATGTTGCTTGTTCTTGCTGGAGTCCTATTTTGTTTACCTGAACCGGCTCTAATGGCTTGTTTTTCGCAGCACCTATCACATGTTCAAGAGCGACATTTAGCCAAGTTCAAGTGCACGCATGTTCAGGTCTCTCCCAGGCTTTGATTGTTCTCCAACCCTGACTGTTATGTTGTTTAGTTGCGGCGAAAACATTGTTTTCCTCTGTTTACTTCGCGGTCTTTCATCTGTCTTTTAACCCTATGTATCATTCTTTTCTTTAGATTTGTGCCCTCCGTCTTATCCGTCACTGTTTTTCCCTCTGCCTTCCCTTCCCTGCTGCTTTGCTAATTCACCTAGCTGGTTTCCCCAGGTGGGATAAAGATGCCTGGCAGGTAGTGTGTACTGAGAGGATGAGCTCTCAACAGAAGGAAACACTGACTGAGGGCCATACAAACACAACCCAAAATTACATGATATACTTGGGTTACAAGCCCTTAACCCCTTAAAACCTGGTTAGATGTCAGTTTTCTTGTGCTGCATTCAGATACCTCTCACAACCTATTTAACCCTTTTAAACCTGAGCCAAATGGTTTGATTTCTTTCATAAACGTAGGGGGGAGAAGGCAATGACCAAGTTGGTGAGAAAAAGAAAATAAATAAATAAAAGGTGTCACAGAAAATGACCTGAAATTAAGTAGTTTTTAGTTTTTGTTTTTTGGTTTTTTTTTTTAATGGGGAGGAATTATGAGAAATTCATCAGAAAAACAAGTGAAAAATGCCTGTAAAAATATATTTATTATGATTCTAATCATATGTTTAAAATAATGTTACAGGATTATTTTTTAATTCTTTTTTGCATCATATTGTTTTTGTTTTTGTTTTTTTTTTTTAAAGATTTTCTGTAATTTTCTTGTATTTCTTTTTGTTAAATTTCTTGCTATTTTTTGGGCCATGTGTTGTTAAGTTGCTCTGCCTTCTCCCCTTGTTTAGTGTACAATATAAAGGCAAAGAATCATACATTTTAGTATTGCTATTACTTTGTGTAAATATCCCTAAAGAAAAATATGTTACATGCATTTTGTGCGCAACCATTCTGTATATGGAAAAATTACGTATCAGAAGAGTAGTATCATCAGTGACACAAACACAGAAATGCACATACACATGTGTATGTATGCATACTCCTTCTGCAGAGTTATATGCTTTACGACAGCCTCTTGATCTGAGAACAGTCCTATCTATCAGAGCAATCCTCAGCCAGGAGACCACAGAGGTCAGGGAGGTAACCTTCAGAGGCCTGAGGGCTGCATGAAGCATCATCAGTGCCATCAGGATACATGGCCTCAGTGCTGCAGCGCAGCTGGGGGAGAGTAAATCTGGATGAACCGAATGGGTGTGTGTGTGCATGTATTTGCTTGCACATCTGTAGGTGCCTGGGTGCATCTGTGTCGGTAGTGTAAATATGGGGGTCATGAATGATGGTTAAAATGCTGCAAGCCATAACTTCAAAGGCAGAAGGAGACACAAGCTGGCTAGAAAAGGATGTATGTTATGTTGAACACACTCTCCCATAATTGGTATGTGATGATACAGGCTATCAGTAGAATTTATAGTTAATATAGTATAAAAATCACTTCTAAAATATGAAAATGGTAAAATCTGAGTATAAAGTAATCAAATATAATACTTATAGAAATATTATATTTATAGAATTATATTTATGAGAAAACTATGGTGTTATTATCATAAATAATAATAATAATACTGTACCCTGCACACTTGTGTAGCTTCCAGTTCAAAGTCATTGATTTTTTTTTAGATTCCTGACAAACCAAATGTGAAACTTTATGTTATTTTCTACTGCTGATAGAATACAAAATACAGTTCCAGCTCCCCACCAGTGTATGTTTGTATTTTGCCAACTTTAACAACACCGCCTTTTCTTTCTTTTTTCTTTTTTTTTTTTTTTTTTTTTACCTTGGTTTACCTCAAAATTTGCCTTCTTGAGAGAATATGTGCTAGTGTGTGTGTGTGTGTGTGTGTGTGTGTGTGTGTGTGTGTGTGTGCGCGCGCGCGCGCGTGTGTTTCGTTCTTACAGGGGTTATTAACGATTTTCTCCCCTCCAGCAGGTGTCAGTACTACAGCATTTTGTTGCCACTACCCGTGGATGTATTATAGGAAGTCAACCACCTGCTGTCGGGTCGGAAAAGGCGGATCACGCGCGGAGGATTACTGCAGGATGTCCGGTGTCAGGTTACCGCACGCGCAAACCAAACGCTGCAGCCACATTGGCACTGGAGCCTATCTACCATGCTATCTACGCGACAAAGTCTGCTGTGCTTAAGTTAAGTTTTCTATGTAAGAAGACCGGAACTAGCCTACGCGGTTGGCCCTTTTTGACCTACTTCGGTAAGTTGCCACCCTCCTCCCCTTTTTATCAGTTAAACGTACACTTTAGCGCAGGTATTTTAATGAATGCACAAACAGGTGTCTTCAATTAGCCGAGCCGTGTTTCCGCTAAATTTCACGTTGGTGTGACGCACATGAAATTAGCTCGCTAGCTAATGTTAATGTGCTTGCTAATAAATCGGTGAAATGTGATAATATTGGTACATTTTCAGTTTTGTTTTAATGTTTTATGCTAGGCTCTTGACTCACTACTAACCAGACAGCATTTCTCATGTGGGGCACTTAATATGTTTTATGGCCAAAATATGAATATCGGCCTCTTAAAAATGGCAACAGTGACAGTATTTAGCCATACTTCTTTTTGAGGCCCACACTTCTCTGGTCAAAGTTAATTTAAGTTAAACAACAGGTGATGCAAAACAAGAAACGTTTGGTAGGTCTCCCTGCTGCTGCAGACTGTGGATTAATTCAGACACAAATATTGACTCACATAATACACACATCCTTTTTTTCTATTAAACATTTGTTTTCAGAAAACAAACAATGTAAGGTAACCTGTTTGAAATGGCATCCGATCCTTCAAAAGGAAATATGCCAACACTTGATTAAGTATTTTTTCTTTCTTTTTTTTTTTATCTGGTTTGAGGTTCGTGTGTATGCAGTCTGTTTTTGCAGAGTCTCTTTTATTGTTAGTTGCCCAGCAGTGGAGCCAACATGTTAAATTCAATAACATTTCTCTTTACAGTTAATACTTGAAATTATGAAGGGACCTGTAAATGAAAATGTCGTACAAAATGTAAGCCATACTTTAGTGTTTCATTTCTACAGTTTATGATTTTATATTGTAAATAACATTCACAATACATTGTTCAAGGTGGATTTCCATGATCAGGGTAATTGTGTATATTGTGTCCAGAAGCACCCAAAAAGACTTCTGCGCAACCTAAAATAAAGGTCTCTACGACTTCAAGAAACACATAAAACTAAAGCATTTTAATCATTGGCGTATTTCTTATTGAAGCAGTTGATGCCATTTGAAGTCGTTTACATTGTTTGGTTTCACTGAAAAGAATGTTTACAAAAAAAAGATGTTTCCTCTCTATAAAATAAAAACCGTATATCATCCCATCCCTAGCTTCAACCATTTCATTTACAAAAATGTCACAAAGAATGTCCATAAGGTAATTTAGCAGAGCTAACATGTTAAATTCAGTTTGCACTTGTGATATGATAAGAGAAAGGAAGTATCTGAGAGGCTGTAACCAGCAATTGGCACTCAATAAATCTATCCTACCCAATCTGTCCATTTGAGGTCTGTCCAATCCTTTAAATTTCCATGATCCAGTGTCCTGCTCCTCCAAAATGCACAGTGCAGTCGTGATTAAACATGGTGAAAGACATCACTCATGATTGGGCTGGGACACTTCAGCTTGTATGTTTAAATTGCTCCCAGTAGTATCCTTAATCTGGGTAGAAATCAATATGGCTTTTACTGTCACATTGGAGGGGCGGGGACCATGTATTGATGTTCAGATGTCATTTCAGGGGGATTTGATGTTTCTGTCCCCTCTTCAGTGAGGAGATGGCACGATAGATCAACTGATGGTGTCTGCTTGCTTTCTCCAGGGTTTTACTGGAGCCTGGTGTTGTTTGGATGGATATCACAGATGTAAAGTTGAGCCAGAGCGTGCTGAGCTTACAAAGCAAAAAAATTACAAGAAAAGGTTTGGGAAAAGATGCTATTGATTATTTTTTTTTAATCAGGAAAGCTGTTTGAATTAAAGCTTTAGATCTTAATGGGGTTATCGTAAGCTGCGAACCCAGGGTGGGGGCTCTGAATAGATATTATCGTTTTATCAATGTATTTAATCAGTACAGACATTGTTGTCCGTCTCAACACATGGTTTCTGCTTCCAGTATCAAGTAGATATTTTTGGTCTTATTCTGTTATACTACTGTAAAATGTTTTACATCTTTTAAGCTGTTTAATTATTGTAACGTTATGGGAGGGGTGGGACAGAACTGGACGTGAACTATAATAGGGCTGATGTAGAACAGTAGCTCTGTATAGAGATGGATTGGTAAGGTTATAAACACACTGAGATGGGGAGAGGAAATACTGTTGAACCACAGTGCATAAGGTGAGGCTGGGGTCATGCGTAAAATAGCAGTAACTAGCAATGTGTAGTAATGGGCAATGCTTGTATTCAAGATAAATATTCAAAGTCATA